>NC_056729.1:507426865-507631865 GCF_019279795.1 Protopterus annectens
GTATCTACTTTCATAGCTTCATAGATTTTCTGTTTGCATTCACGTTTCAGAAATTGGTTTAAGATTTGTTTATAAGATATACTTACTTTCAGAAAGGATGGTTTCCAATAGTTTTTCATAGAGTTCAGTATTATTCTTAGTGCATGAGGTTTAAGGTTAAAACCATGAAGTGGCATAAGAAAGTTTTCTTACCAATTTGGTATGTATATTATACAACCAGAACCTATTTGTATCTCTGTAATCTAGTGTAGCATATCAAATTCAGAGTAGATTGCATACATGTATATTCAAAGCTGCCCAACGGTTACAGGAAACCTAACACAATTAACTGGAATATCAAAGGGATAGAACTTTAGAGAAATACAAGCTATTCTCTCATTTATTATTTAAATGCAGAAAAATTATAGTGCTTATTCAAGAGGTTCATATGACTTCAGATGGGTAGGAAAAAAATGAACAGAAAATAGATTGCATATATATCTCTGCCTCTGGAATTTATAAAAATAAATCTGATGCAGTTATTTTAGTTAAAAATACTTGCATCCCCAAATGCTGTCCAATCAGACTCTGGAAGTAAGGGGAAATGTGATTATATTGTATGTACTGGTAACACTTTCGGCAAACCTTTACAAATTCTTAATATGCATTCCCCCTGATGAGGTCAGGTTGAGTTCATTATTTTTATTATAAACCAGCTGGTTACATGCAGACCCAACTTCAACCTATGTTTTCTAAGCTAATGCCTTCATTTTATAAATTAGTGTACCTAAACTGGACCTAGTTGTAAATTTTGCAAACATAGTTTCATTGTTAGTGGGGATGGAATGCTATAATTAATCCTGTCTAGGAAGATTCTCAGGTACTAGATTTTAGAATGAAATGTTTTCAAAAGTTATGCAAGTGATACAATGCATCTTTGGTTTTATTGACCCATATATAATTCAATACCTTTACACTAATTAATTTACTTTGTTATTTTTTCCTCTGTACAAATCTTTGCCTAAGATCAATTTCTACTTGGATTTGAAATACAATTCAAAATATTTGCATAACATCACCACCAAACCTCAATACTGCACCGTCCATTCTGATGTAAATCTGTCATATGATTTTAATGAGCCTAATCATAATGCTATGAATTATTGGAATCAAATCCTGAATTTGGATTAATTATATATTAATTAATTATATAGCGAACAGGTAGCTAATGTCATGTCTTTCAGCTTTTCCCGGTTAGGAGTCGCCACAGCGGAAATCTGGTTCACTAATGATTGGCAGTATATTTTTACATGCCGAGTTACCAGCCCTGACGCACAACCTTTAACGAAGGTACACCCATTCACGCATGTCTCCATGCAGAAGACGCTCTAGCTGAGAATCGAACCAGACAGTGTCTTACTGTGAGGCGACAACGCTACCGCAATACCACCACCGCAGTCGGCTAGCGAGCAGGTAGCTAATATGAGACCTAAATGAAACAAACTGACTAACAATAAACATTTATCTGGCTGCTTGTGAATCAGAACTTTAAGTAAAGCTTATAAGGCAGGAATCATTGTTTAAGAATCAAAGAAGAAATAAGGACAGCTACTAGACAAAACAAACGTTTAGAGTATGAGTTGTCCAGTAAATTAGGATGAACAATTCACAGCTACCAACCTGATGAATTGGAAGCTGAACTGCATGCCAACATTTCCTCCAGACTATCTTTGTACAGACATAGACTGATAGCTGTTCACATGTAATATCCCAAGCACCATTTAGGTTATTTGCCAGTATTACTTAAATACTGAGACCTCCAAGGTCCTACATTCTGTTAGTATTCAAATGAATCTAACTACAAACAAATCAATACTAAATATGTTTCATTTCACTATGCAATGACTTTCTTGCTCTAAATTGTTTGGTTCTACAAAAATTATTGCTAAAATCTCAGATAATATATTGGCACTGCTTTTCTTCTATAATAATAAAACCTATCACTCATAGTATTTTAAAATGTTGCAGGAATACTTAGTATGATGTACATATAGTATTTCTAATTACATTTTCTTTAATTTCTAAAATATCAGTTGTGAAGATAAAATATCTTTCCTGGGTTATCACTCATTATCAGTTCTCCACATTGATTTATTCTCTTTTAAAGATCTTTAAAATAATTCACATTGAATTAAGTAAATGTATATGAATGTCCATTAAGGTATCATATAATAAAACGTTAACACTCAACATCTTGGAAGGTTGACATTTCAGGATTTTACACATATTATTTAATTTAATTTTTATAGTTTTCTTTAGAAAGTGACATGTTTATAAATTAATAGTGGTAACTGTATACCCTCTTCTCTGGTCCAAAATGTAGGTGAAAATCTTTAGGTCTTACAGTTGTAATGCTCATATACTATATATTTTACATGTAGAGTCAGTAACTCTTAAAGTTTAACCTATGTTTAGCAAGCTAGTTTCTTCACTTTATAAATTAGTATACTTTCTGGACCCTGGCCAAGTTGTATCTTTATTTCAATCAGTAATTAATAAACCGGATTTGCTCATCAGTAGCAATACAATTAATCTCCACCCCCTTCCTCTGCTTGAGAAATTCTTGACTTGTGACTTCTTACATCATAAGTGTAAGTCTAGAAAGTGGAATTATTAGATATTTCAGATTTCCTAGTGCTAACATTTCTAAAATAAATATTCTGAAGGATGCTAAAATCTAAATTCGCAATGGGAGACACTATAAATCCTAAAGGTATTCATTTTCAGTTACATAAAATTGCATTATTGTTTATTAAACTCTATCTGAGATATATCCTGGCTGTCAAACTAAGGGCAGTATTCACAGTCTGAGGCTTCACATTTTCATACTGTTGATCTGCTAAGAGTGGCACTGTATAGATATGCAAATCCCAGACTGTGAGCATGCATATAAAGATGAGAAAGAGTTGCTGTAAATATGCCCCCATCCCAAAAAAGTAACATGGTTGACACATAAGTGATAGTGGAACCGCTACTATGCTGTTAAAGGGCTTTACATGTATGAGCATGAGCTTGAATCTATAACGCTCATTTGTTGAACTTATGCCAGTAAGCAGCAGTTTTCAGGGAGAATATAGAAATGTGAAGGGAAATCAGTTGATGCTTGTACATACCTGAACATTTTTACTGAATCGATTGCTTGGGCAAATGGTTTCATTATGACTCTTGTGCATACCTGGACATATTACTGAAGGGGTTGCTTGGGTGAATGTTTCATTTTGGTACTTGTGCATACCTGGACATATTACTGAAGGGGTTGCTTGGGTGAATGTTTCATTTTGGTACTTGTGCATACCTGGACATATTACTGAAGGGGTTGCTTGGGTGAATGCTTCATTTCGGCACTTCTGCATACTAGGAAATGTTATTGAAGAGGTTACTTGGGGAAGTGTTTCATTTTGCTGCTTGTGCATACTAAGGCATGTTACTAAATGGATCACTTGGAGAAATGTTTCAGTTTTGGTGCTTATGGATTCTAGTACACATTTAACTGAAGGGGTCACTTGGGCAAATGTTTCATTTCAGTGCTTCTGCATACTGGGAAATGTTACTGGAGGGGTCACTTGGAGAAATAATTAATTTGTGTGTCAGGGAAGTACTTCTTCATTCATGGTCACACTGCTGAGATAATTGCTGGGTAAAATACTTTATTGAGTCATTTTTGTGCTTGTGCATACTTAATACAAATCAATGTAGGGGCTACTGGGGAAATAATTCATTTTTGTGTCAGGGAAGTGCTTGTGATACTTGGACAAACTACTGAAGAGATGGCCGGGGGCAAATTTGCAGATTACAGCTCCAATATCAAAAATGAAGCACCACACTTAACAAGGGATGTGCGTACTGCACAGATGTGGGACTATGAAATACAAAAACACCTCATTAGCATACTATACTTTAGAACATTTCTTATTTGTATCTCATTATTTTTAAGGTCTTTCAAATTAACATAAATGACCAGTATGAAACGCGCCTTTGCTAGGCTCATTCATAAGCATTAGGAATATCTTTGTCACATTTGAGCAAGTGACTATGAACACTAGCCTAAACTTTAGTCCAGAATCCCACTGTTCTTCTGTTTGGGCTAAGTATAAAAATACATTTTACTGTGATGCCATATGCTATGATGTGTGGTCATTATCTATCAGCCATATGCCCCTTTAGAAATTATGTTGCAAGCTATAAATAATTTTTCAGAATGTATGCTAAGTGCCATGGTGCAGCGGTAACATTGCTGCCTCACAGCAAGAGGTTCTCCCATTTGAATCTCAGCTGGAGCGCCTTCTGTGTGGAGTCTGCATATCCTCCCAATGGTCAAGTGGCGTTCGAAAGACATGCATAGAATGGGCGTGCCTTCGTTGAAGGTTGGGCATCGAGCTGGCACCTCGGCACCTGTAAAGAAATCTACTGCCAATCATTAGCGGACCGGAGTTCCGCTGTGGCGACTCCTAACCGGGAAAAGCCGAAAGAAGAAGAAGAAGATACTAAGTGCCGTACAAATTATATATATTTTCTGGGCTTTTCAACCTCCAATAAATGTTGTAATGCGTAATATGAAGATATGCTGCACTGTTTTGGTTTTATTCATGCACTTATAAACTTTGATCAGAACTTAACTCTAAACTTTAAAAACATTAATGTAATCCATTTTGATATAAACTGAAATTCATATTACTCCATTCTAAGGATATCTGATTATAAATGCATACTTTAAAGTGCCAGTTGTTTACCAGGATTCATAAGCAGACCCAGCCATAAGCAGTAAGGCTGCAACAAAAAGGGCCTTTTAGCCTAATCATGAAAATCAGCAATTAATTCAGTGATGCATTAATTACAATGAAGAAAGACCTCATTAGTAGCTAATTTGCAAGTCTCTGAATTACAAAGTGATTACAGAAAGTGCCAACTAATAACCACACAACCCAAGGGCTGCTAACAAAAATTAAGTCCAATATTCAACAACGTTGTTCCGATACAATGAAGGCTGTCCTTTTACCCACGTACCATACAGCTTAGATGGTTCAAAACTCGATCTTAAACGGGTATTATGAAAAAATTATTGTAACCAAAAATGAAGAATACATAAAATAAAGCACTTTGAACACATAAAAACACTTAAAAAGAAAGTAACTGATTTAGCACTTTCATCTCCTGCACCAGAGACTTCCTCAGAATCCAGTTACCATTGACCAATCTTACATTAAATCAGTTACTTTCTTTTTAAGTGTTTTATGTGTTCAAAGTGCTTTATTTTATGTATCCTTTGTTTCTGGTTACAATAAATTTATCATAATACCAATTTAAGATCGATTTTTGAACCATCTAAGCTGTATGGTACGTAGGTAAAAGGACAGCCTTCATTGTATCGGAACAACGTTGTTGAATATTAATTACAGAAAGTGCTAACAAGCACATTGATGTGCTAATCATCCCTAGTGGCCAGTGATTCACATTAGCTGAGGCACTTCTTCAAGCAGTCTGTAGTGTAACACTCATACACACACACACACACACACACACACACACACACACACACACACACACACACACACACACACACACTATACATGCACACAAGCAAACATGCACACACATGCATCTGTACCTCTCAACCATCCCTATATCAAAGTACAGCTGTGATTTTATCACTTATAATCTCTGAGTCCCTGACACAGAAAAGTGACATCAGTCAATAATTCCAGGCAACACTACTGGCATTAATGGTTCACTCAACCAAATGGTTCTTTGAATCATTTGGCTACATAAATCACTTACCACAGGCAGTTCCAGAGGACAACACATGATTCATATGACCACCCTCCTCCCCAGAATGCTTTGCATTTCTAGTAAGCCAAAGGGATAGCCCACTCTGATGCCTCATATCTTTGTATAGACACACCACAGTAGGTCTGTGTTTGAATAGGAAGTGGCTACCATCATGATTTGTGGTCATTATCTATCAGCCACAAGACCCATAAGAAATTATAGTGCGTGCTATAAATGATTCTTTAGAATGCATAAGTAACGCCTTCTGCAGTAATTATGGCTTATAATTGGCTGTAATATTTAAGAATAGCCGGGGTTATCTTTTCATTATTAAAATACTATATATCTCCCCACTATCTAATTTTATGCAATGCTCACTTAAAATTTTCGCATTATATCTCTATCATTTTTTTTGCTGCTTTTTCCTTATCCTGATTGCATTCAGTGCAACTAGTTGTTAATACCTATCCATAAAAATTCTAGTGTACAGTTTAAATCCAAGTTTCTATTTGTACTCTCTCTCTCTCTCTCTCTCTCTATATATATATATATATATATATATATATATATATATATATATATATATCAGCCCATTGTGGGGAAGAGTCATCATCACTGCCAGACTCAACATGGGACATTGGGTCACGGTCATCACCATGTCCAATATCTGATGCTCCTATATCACCAGAATGGCCAGCCACAATTATCTCCATGATCAGTGGTTATACCACGAAACACCTAACTGTTCCCTTCCATGCTGGAAAATGTACCCAATGCAGCACCCCATGTGCTATTAGCCATACTATCAGAGTATAGCACATCACATCCCACCTCTGGATCAGTGGATGGGTTACTGGAGGAGGAAGGAAGTAAATGTGGTAGAAATACAGACAGATGAGACATGTCATATACATTCATAGAAGTGAAATGAAGCAGGATATGATTGACATAATTGGATAAGTATCTAACTACACTGACTAATGATGATATGGATTTACTGGGTAAGAGTGACTGGGGTGACTGTGAATGGTGCAATGACCATATAGAGCAGGATAAGCCATATAAGTCACATATCAAACAAATCTGATGGACATTGTTAAAACAAACATTCATGATGGCATATCTGGTATGCCCTCCTCTGACTCCACCACTAGTGGCGAGGGTTGAAATGCTACTGTCATGTAAAATGAGAAATGTAACAGACCAATTCAGTAGTAAGCACATATACAGCATCATGTAGGATTGAACATGATGTATACCACACAGCAAGTAAGATATACATGTACCAGATGACATTTTCCTATGCAAGTGAACAAGACAGCATTAGTCAAAATTTCACAAACACATTAAATAATATTGCACAATAGCAACCTTGTCTTGCCTTAACATGTCTGTCCTCCCCAGTTGGGAATGCATAGTGGGGAACTTGTAGATTACAATGGAACACAAACAACAGGTGAATATACACCTCAGTTATAACTGCAGGCAGAGGCAGACAAAGGTTATTGATCTTCCTAACTGACTATACAGACATGAAGCTGATGTGCATTGCTGCTGGCTTGATGTTGATGGCCCAGTGTAAGTGAACAAGACAACATTAGTCATAAAGGTTGCAGCTGTATTTAATGATATTGCACTACAGCAACCATATAGACTGACTTACTAGGTCTGTCCTTCCTGGATAGGGAGCAGGTCAACCTTTTTAATGCGGAATCTGTAGGGTAAATGGTATACAAACAACAGGTGAGTATACACGTCAATCATAACAGCAAGCAAAGACAAGCAAATTCTAGTGATCACCCTAACTGACTACACAGACATATACCTGATATGTAATAATGCAGGGTTCATATTTTTGGCCCAGTGCAAGTGAGAAACACATCAGTACACATGGCACTGTTGTTGTTGTCATCTACTGTTGTTGTCTACTGTCTATGCTGTTGTTTAGGTAATATAACATATTAATAGTCTTACCATGTCTTTCAGCATCTAGGATGTTCAGGTGTACATGATGTCATTGTGCACTGTGACATTCATAAAAAAGTAGTATGTATGAATGAATGTCCTTTAAAGACAATTTGATTATGCTGTTGTGTTTGTGAATGGTGGACATACCTGTATGTCCTGGAACACCTGACTCAGTTCTTCCCTGGGTATACAACGATCCTGGCAGATGTTACGGTGGGAGCCCAGGAAGATCATTGTCTCATCCAGGGGACACAATAATGACCCACTTCTAGTGTCACTTCTCTCCCTCTCATAGTGCCGGAGTCTGTTGGCTGGGCAGAGGATCATGTCAGCCATGACAGGCCTCACTGGAGTGGTTGTGCCCATCCACAGCATTAACTATGTTGCTAATGTCTCTCCCTGCTTGGGTTCTAAAGACAGCACTGCTCATACTTCCAAGCAAATATTGGCCATGTTGCCATTGTGCCTCAATAATAATTTCATTCTCCCTTACAGAAAACTTATCATGGTGATTACAGCTTGACATCTGATAAAAAGGTACATAAACCCAATACAAAATCTCAAGCAACACAAAAACAAATCCAAAAGAAGTTGCTGTGAGTCACAATAGGATCCAGAAGAAAAACACTTTATTAAAACAAGTTCAAGGTTGAACGCTTTCACCAAGAAGCACAATTCCTGACTTCATCAGAACAAAGACAATCCATTTAACAGTCATTAAATAACCATAACACAGAAAATGACAAAACAATTAACAAATACTCACGTCAAAACCTCATCCAAAGAAAAGAAAAACCTAAGAAATGACCATAGCAAAAGCCTAAACCAAAATTTTGACATTTAATCATATGCTTTAAGTTTTAAAACACTTAAAATTAATACATTTTCATTTAGTCCAGGTAGATCCACAGAATTCAAATGGAGCTGCCATAATAACTCCTTATATTCTAAAATGGTCTCAATGGGGCCACACCATGGAGGAACACTTAACTTTTCAAGCACAGCAAATTTAAACATGTTAAACTTAGAACACATAAAAGTCTGTTTATAAAGTTAATTTCTCAGATTTTTGTTCTTAATATCATCTATGTGTTCGTAGATCCTCCATTTTAGATCACGGTTGGTCTTGCCTATGTAAAATGATTTACATACTGAACAAATTACAGTCTCATCCATCAGCCAGCCTAATTGTTGTTGGTTCTAAACCCACCGAAACTCCTGGTGGTTGTATTCCTATAAACAATGGGAAGTTTTCTAACTTTCCCGGTTAACAAATGTTAAATAAAAAAAAAAGTTCAAAATGTTGCTTCATGTTTCTTCCTCTTTTAAACACAAAATTAGGAGAATCCTCCAATGAAGAGAAAATCTCCCTATCTGACTTGAATATGGACCAATATTTACTGACTATATCTCTAACCTTAACAGTGAATGGGTGGTATTCCAAAATTAAACTCTTTGACCTATCTACTGCACCCTGACAGGCAAAAGCCATATCTAACTCTCCCAAAATCGGTCAAAACCAATCTGCCCTATTCCGTTCCATCTCCTCCCTGATGTTGACAATAAATTCCAATGGATAACCGCATTCCAAAAACATATTGGCAAGCAAATCACACTCCTTTACAAATGTTGTATCATCAGAAACCATCCGGGATAGAAGAACAAACTGGCCCTTAACTAGGGATTTTTTCTCGTAAAGTGGGTGTGAACTGTTGAAATGTAAAAAGGCATTAGAAAGGGTTGGTTTTCTATAGATGCTATGTAACTATACCACCTTCACAATGAATGGAAGCATCCAAATAACTCACATGGTTAAAAGAAACAGAATAGGTGAATTTTAAAAAAGAAGTACAAGTATTGGTAAAATTTATAAAATTCTGTAACTTATCTGGGGAAGCTAACCAAATTAAAAAAATGTCATCCAAAAATCGAAAATAATGTGTCCAACATCTCACAAAACTTGAAGTGAACAAAACTTGTTGTTCCTACCACCACATAATCAAATTTGGAAAAATGGGGGAACAAACGGCCCCCATACCAACACCACATTTTTGCTTGTAGAATTCTCCATCAAAACAAATAAAATTGTATTTTAAAAGAAATTCCATCATCTTAACTAAAGTAGTGGTTTCCAAACAAGAAAACTGGTCAAAAAATCTAAACAATGAGCAAACCAAGATAAACCAAGGTCACAATGAATACATCCTAATAAATCTTGTGCATCAATACATACAAACAACATTTCCTGATGTAAGAATTTTAGGAATGTGCCTCAAGAAGTCCCAAAAGTCCTTCAATATATAATTGTAGTTCCCCAGGACATTCTTCAACATTTTATCAACAAATAAGGCTAAAGAAAAGGTTTTCGACAGAACACAACTACGTAGCTAGGATTCTGGACTCTGGTGTAGACATAAGTGAATAACAGATTTGAATCCAGCTTCCTGTAGTTTGTAGTCGGTTATCCTAGTGTCTGTGATATGGCTGCTCTTTCAAATAAATAGCTGCCTATGCAAATTGTAACCTAGGTTTGTATGACACTGCTTGAACACAGAACTTGTTTATTTTAACTGCATTTTGAGCAGAGTTACTATAACTTTAACTGCCATCTAACCTCATAACACAGAATCATTACTGTTAGTTAATATTTCTTATTATTTTACTCATGTGGATGCCGAGGAATGAGCCAGAAGTTGTGCCCTGTGTATTGTGATGCACAGACTTGAGGATCAGTGAAGGGACAGAGGGATGTGTTACTCTTTTCAGCTTATTATTCCCCTGTAGGACAAATGACATATCCCTGTCTCCATTATGAGATTTTTATTCAGATGGTATCCATGCAATGGCATTGGATAACAAGCTCCCCATAATGCATCAACTTATATCTTCTAAGTGTTAATTTAGTGTGCAGAACTTTTGGTATGCAAGTGATTTGGGGTAACCTGCATTTGAAAATGCTATTCAAAATTTAATAGATTATATTGAGGTTAGATGATGTTTGCTGACACTGTATTATTCTAAAATGGACATTAACATAAAGCATGCCGATTTTTTAGCAAAGAGTTTCACATTTGTCCCATGTAGAAATGGGAGTTTGGTGGAGTCTCTTATAGATTTAAAGAAATATACAAGAAAATTAAACCTGAAGATTTGGTTTGGTCATGATATTAATATGGGGGGTCAGTACAAAAGTAAATGTAAAAAAACAGTACTTTTAATCCACCTTTGAATAAAATTGTGGAACTTTTTGAGAAGAGTTGTGAAAAAGAAATAAGAAAAAGGTACAGGTATAATAGAAAGACTGATTATTCCAATTTGACTAAGGAGAAAAAAAAACGACTTATGTTGGAATTAGTCAAAGATTCCACTATTAGATTTATGAAGCCCGATAAAGGAAGTGGGGTGGTGGTGATGGAGAGAGGTGATTATTTGGATGGCATGAGTAACATTGAGATGGATAATTCATATGAAGAAAGTTCCCTTAATGAAATTAGGTTGGCATACAGAGGAATTGATTTGGCACTTGACATGGTTTATCAGGGCCAAATTGATATAGATGAATACCATTATTTAAAAAATGAGTTTCCTAGGGTGAAAAACATTTTTGGCATACCAGCAATACATAAGGGGCTGATTAATTTACAATTTTGGCCGATTGTGGATAGTAAAAGAAGTAAAACTTACTTCATTTCTAAATATTTGGATGAGTTGATGCAAAAAGCTTTGACCTTTTTTGAATACATACGCAAGGATTCCTGGCAGTTTATCAACAAGTTAAATGGAATTGGTTTAACAAATGATGTAATTATGGTTACTATTGATGTGGTAAATTTGTTTTCGGTTATTCCCCAAGATATAGGAATAAGTTGGTTGGAAGAACAGCTTTACAAAACCAAATGTTTGACCAAGATGAGATTAACAAAATAACCATGCTAATGGAGTTAGTATTAAAAAATAACTACATTTGGTTTGAAGGGATTTATTATAAACAAGTTAAAGGAGTAGCAATGGGGGCCGCTTGTGCCCCCATTTTTGCCAATCTTATTATGTCATATTGGGAAGAAGAGTATTTGTTTAACAGTCAGTATAAGGGTCAAATAGTCCACTATACTAGATTTCTGGATGATTTGTTCCTGATTTGGAAAGGTACAGAGGACAGCCTTAAGGAATTTTTATTATACATCAGTGGAACCGTAGAGGTTTTCAAATTCACTTTTGGATACAATGAGGAACGTATAGTATATTTAGATGTTGATTTAACCATTGATCATGCCCAGATGAAATTTTTGACAAAAATACACAGAAAATCAACCTTTTCCAATTCATATTTAGATTATGGGATCTGCCATCCTGAACATCAGAAAAAGGGAGTGGTTAAAGGGCAACTGATTAGAGCGGCCAGGATGGTCAGTGCTGATGCTGATTTTCTAGTTGAGTTGGACTTTATTAGTCATATGTTCAAGCAGAGGGGATATCCTGATTGGCTTCTGGACGAGTTAACAAAAGAGGTTACTTTCAAGCGGAAACATGGGGTGTACAAACCAATTTTGGGTTATGGGTTTGTTAGAAATGCCAGTAATTTGACACCAAGGGACTCATTCAATTTGTCTCTAGTTTTAACATATAATGGGATGGCTAATTCCATTATTGATGTGTTAAAGGACCACTGGGAAATTTTGCAGTTTGATGCTAGTATAGGTTCCAAATTAGGCAAGAGCCCCAAGCATGTGTTTAGGCGAGATAAATGTATTAAGAATATTCTTGAGGGGGTATGACCTGCATAAGCAGAATTGTGGGGAATTTCAAATGTAATACCTGTTCTTTTTGTCAACATTTATTGGAAACTGGTGATTATGTTAAAGTAAATGGACAGAAGTTGTACATCGGGGGTCATTATAATTGTAATAGCAAAAGGGTGATTTACATGGCGAAATGTCAGGAATGTTCCATTTTCTATATTGGAAAAACCAGTAGGAAGTTAAAGACTAGAATAGGTGAACATTTAGGGGACATTAGACATACTAGGGTGACCAGTGCATTGTTCAGACATATAAGTGAAAACCCCACACATCATTTTAAATTTTTAGTTCTGCAACAATTAAAGAAAGATGAGAAAAGGAGTATTTTGGACATACATTTGGATGTCATGGAACTGAGATGGCAATTGTTCATGAATGCCTCCCGGTATCCAGGCATAAATGAGACTATTAGTATTGCCAGTGTTTTAAAACTTGAACAAATTTCAGGTTAATGGTTAGGAGGTTATATATTTTTTAACAATAATTTTAAGAATAATTTTGAGGTTTAAATTTATTAACAGTTTATTAATGGATTGATTGAGTGCAATATTCATGTATTCAATGCTTTTATGACTTTTAAATGAGTTTTTGTGTCTCATGGTTTGTTGAATATTTATGGTATTGCTTTTTAAAAATGTTTACTTGTTGTTTAATTGAACAATTGATGGGGGTATTTAACTTGGTTGGGTGAGGCTAATGTTGTGTTCTGAGGAAGTCTCTGTAGTGGAGAGGAAAGCGCTTAACTGTTTTGGAATAAACTTTGGTGTCCGTTGGAGTGCTCACATTCTTCTGTTTTTTGTTCTGTGGTTTGCTGTGCTCCAGTAGTGGTTTGACACTGTGTTATACAATGGTTTAGATGTGATGGTTTTACATATCAGTTGTGTGTGTTTACTGTATTGGTACTTGCTGCTGATAGCATATAGTGAGTTGCTTGTATGTATAGCAGTGGTTGCTACCAGCAACATTATACTTAACTGGAATTTAGAGATCTTGTGAATCCTGTAACAATATACTCATATTTACAGGAAACTTTCCCATACTCCTGAAATGAGTATACTCACCAGTGTTTTTAAGTCTAGTTTCTGACATTTTTGTACAGATACATACCTAAAACTAAGGCATCAAAGTGGCATCTACAGGCTGACATGATTTGCTAAGAATGCATAGTGAAATGGTCAGCATGGGGCGTACAAATTTGGACTTGTTAAGAGCGTTCTCAAAAAGCTGTGAATAATGAGATATTGTCCATGGTTATATTAATAATGCAAATATGGAATGTGATATTGGCATGTTAGGGGTGATGAATGCAAGCACTGGGAGTAAGTAAAAAAAAACACACAAAAAAATGGTGGGTTATGTGAAGACACTGTGAGATATAAATGCTGTTTTGGGACTATTGTTCATGAGTGCATTAACTGCATAAAAGATCTATGATCTAAGATGAGCAAATAGTGCCATCTTAAGGAAGACCCACAATGTTGTCACTGACACATGCTATCTAGCATGCATGGTTTTGTACATTAATATTGCTTTGAAATATTGTTAAACTATTACATGCATAATTTGCATACATTTTATTTATAGGTTCATAGGTAGGTACTAGGCTATTGGCCCTAGGGCCTATATAAGCCTAGCCAAAAAATGTACCCTGGCTTTCGCCACCCAAGAAAATTATTTTCCTGTGCCCCTGTCAAGCAGAGACACAAAAGTGATCCCTGGGGTGAATTTCCCATTTCCCATCCAATCATCAAGATTTTTCTTGAAGAGTGCTAATGAGGAGCTCTGTTTGACATAGATAGGTAGCCTGTTCCAGAGTCTGGGAAGTCTCTGCGACAGGAATCTATCCCTCCAGCATGTTCTGTTTATTGTGGTGACAAGGTTTAGGTCCCTAGAGTGTGTAGCTTGGCGGGATTGGGATTTCTTTAAGTGGAGCATGACCAACAGCTCTGGGTTTGACATAGCTTTGTATGTTAGGCAGAGATCACCCCTGAGTAGGCGATATGCAATGGAGTAAAGCTGTAGTTTTTTTAGATGGTCTGCGTAGGGCATCTGTTTGAGGCCAGTAATCCTCTTTGTGAGATATTTCTGTGGTCTTTCCAGTTGTTGTAGATGTCTTGTGAGGTACATACCAAAAGGGCGTTGTACTCTATAATGGGTCTAATGAGTGATGAGTAGAGGGGAACAATGACCTCTTTTTTTCTGGATGAGAATCCTTTTGTGATGAGATGAGCCACATAGAAGGATTTCTTGACCACAGTGGCAATGTGATTATCAAAGGAGAAACTACTGTCCACCTGTGTCCCAAGGTCTCTTATCACATTTTCAGCATTAAGTAGACTACCAGCTATGTGGTAGTTCATGGGTACAGAGTTTTTACCAAAGGGGATGACAATGCACTTTTTGGCATTGAGCTTCAGGCCATGGCTTTGACACCAGATATCTGTCTCAGTGAGGCCCTTTTGTAGTATGTCCACATCGTTAGGAGTTTCGATTATGGCTCAGAGATTGCAGTCATCTGCAAACCTTGTTAGCCAAAGACATTCTGTGTTAGCCTGCACTTCAGGGAAGTAGATACCAAACAGGAGAGGACCCAGGACTGAACCCTGTGGTACTCCACTTGTCACTGGTCTGAAGTCGAATTTGGAATCCACTACTTTCACAGTGTGGGTTCTGTCCGTGAGAAAGTTGGCAACCCATCTTGTGACATAGGGATTTATACCTAGTTTAGTGAGCTTATCTATAATTCCAGAGTTTATGATATAATTCCATTTATATCATAAACCATTAGTATGCTAACCCCTTTTGTCATATACCAATGGAAAGCTCTTAAACAGATGAGCAATTCTCCCGCTGAAACCTTGGATCTATCTTGAGCAATTAAAGATGTATAACAATTTGTTTGACTATGACTCTAGTAATTTTTGGTACATAAAATACTTTTTCTTTCTTCCTTATATGTGCAATACACAATAAGCATATGCAGACAGATCTTTGATGCTAACACCAGAGTATAGCCCACTGTCTACCCAACAGCTTTCATATTTTTCATTGTTTGCACTTCATAGCATGTATCAGATATTACAATACTTACAAAGTGTGCTTTCAGTAGAGGAATTTGGAGAAAACTCGAGGAAGCAATTGGTTTCCTGGCTTAAAAAACATTGGGAAGTAAGGGGATTAATTATCTTCCTGCTGTTTAGGATTGAATACGTTCTTATCTATCTAACTTGTGTATTTGTCTGTACCAGTGTCCCTTGAATTAGAAAGAGATATAGAATGTAGTAAAGCAGAAACTCATTTTTTCACATTTCCAACAAAAGCTCTTCAGAAATAATATATCTTCATAAAATGTATGCCACGGAAACAAAGGGACGGCATTCATTAAATGAATGTAGCTGTTAATACTTTTTGGAGCAGTTCTGGAGTCATAATTATATTAAAGTCTTTTTGTTTTTTTTTTACTTGAGAAGCTGGTCCTTTAAACCTTTTTTCATTTTTTAACTTTTACTGTTCTGATGTTAGAATATCCAGCTGGTAACAAATGTTTATGGATTACACAGGTTCATAGGTAAATATTAGGCTGGCAGACTGTAGACTATTACAAGTCTGGCCAATGATTAGCGATCAGAATCCAACTCTATACCTTGTATCTGTGAACCATTATGTCAACTCCCTCAGCTCCCCTATAGGGACCAGTTAATTTCTTGATTCATCACACTTTTTGTTTTTTGCACGCTTCACAAAACTTTTTTTAGCTTTTTAATTTTACTGGTGATTGGAATGTAAAGATTTTATTAAAACATTAAAATAAATTTTCAGTCTTCCTTGGAAACTGAAGCAGTTTGGGATGTTACAAAATCATTTAATAGTGAAATCCCTTTGGACAGTTATATCATAGGATCACAGGAATTAAAAGGCAATTGAGCTGTAATGGCATTTTCGTCTGTCCAACATCCAACCTTTAGTCCTGACTTTCTCTTTTCACAGTGGACCAGACCAGTCATACCAGGGTTGAAACTGTGAATACCCATCCAGTTATCCAGCTCTTTTTAAGGCAGACATTGTTTCACATTGCTTAATTTGAAGTGAGAATTTGCTCCAGAGATGGGGTAGATGCTGCATAACAAATCATCCCTCTTCCTAGTGTCATTTATTTGGAGTAGGTTTAGGCCTCTGGCTTTAGTGTTAGCTGGACGACTTGATTTACTGAGGTATAAGAGTTCTTTGACTGCTAGATCCTTTGTAGCCCTATAAGCAAGACACAAATTCCCCTACAAAGTCTACATGGAACTGAATAGAGGAACAAAGCCTCCAGTCTTTTCTGGTTTTTAAAATTTTTACTGCCCTGATCTTTTGAGTTACAAACCTCTAGGGTCTCTCCAATTGCTTGATATGCTTAAGTAAGGTACATGCTGAAGTGGACATTGTATTCAATAATGAGTCTAACAAGAGTATAACAAGAGTATAAGGTGGAGAGGACATCTCTAGATCTAAAAGACATACCTTTAGCTGTGAGCTGTGCAAGATGAAAAGGAATTCCTAACCCTTGTTGCAATGTCACGGTCAAACATAAAATAGCTATTGACCCAAGCACCCAGATCTCAGAACATTTTCATTTTGAATAAGTGTATTATCTATAGTGTAAATGACAGATAGGTATGCTTACTAAATGCTACAATGTTGCACTTTTTGCCATTGAGCTAGACCCCATTTTTAGTACATTGACTATTGACAAGTACAAACTCCTCATGGGGTGCATGTATATAAGATGGAGACCTGACGATGACTCCTAGCTTACAGTTATTCACAAACTTTGTTAACCAGTGATACTCATTTGATAATTGGAGACTGAAGAAGTAGATACTGAACAGTGGACATCCTGGTTCTGAACCTTTCAGGACTCCACTGGCCACTTTCATGTCTCAGAGGATCGCAGTGCTATCACAGTGAGAGTCCCATCTTATGTCAGTTGGCTATCAATCTAACCGTAGGCTGGCTAATTTGGTATTCAGTCAATATTTGTATGTAATATGAAATTGAATGCCTTGTCAGGGTCCACATCTAAAATTCTGAGTAACCCTCTCAAAGAATGCCTAGAACCCCTAGGACCCCTACTGTTCGGCATATACTTCTCAGAAGTACAGGCAAACACAGGAGGACTATGGCTAACCAAGTTTTCCGATGACTGCAAACTGGGAGCCATAATTGACTCTCTGGCTGACACAGACATCCCCCAAAATGGCCTTACTGAGATGGACACCTGGTGTCAAAGTCATGGCCTCAAGCTAAATGCCAAAAAATGAATAGTCATCCCGTTTGGGAAAAACAAGACAACCACGAATTACCACATAGGTGGCACCCCCTTAATACAGAAGAGGTAATAAGAGATCTGGGGACCCAGGTAGATAGTAAAAGTAGTTAGGAAATCCTTCTCTGTGGCCCATCTAATTACTAAAGGGTTCGCATCTAGAAATAAAGAGGTTATAGTACCCCTCTACTCGTCACTCATTAGACCCATCATAGAGTACAATGCCCCATTTGGGAAGTACCTCACAAGACACTTCCAACAGCTGGAAAGACCACAAAAGTACCTCACCAGGAGGTTTATTGGTCTCAAACATATGTCCTATGCAGCCTGACTGAAAAAAAACTCCAGCTGTACTCAGTGGCATATCGCTTACTCAAAGGTGATCTTTGCCTGACTTACAAAGCCATGTCCAACTCAGAATTGATGGACATGCTCCACCTAAAGAAATCCAAGTCACTACGAGCCACGCACTCTAGTGAGCTAAACCTCACCACAACAATAAATAGAACATGCTGGAGGGATATATTCCTGTCACAGAGACTCCCCATGTTTTGGAACAAAATTCCAAATTACATCAGGCAGAGATCCTCACTAACACTCTTCAAGAGAAACCTTGATGTGCGGATGGGTAACAGAAAATATACCCCTGGGATCACTTCATTGGCTCTGCTTGACAGAGGATAAGTTAATTAATCAATGGGACGGCGAAAGCCGACACACTCTGGCTAGGCATACAAATGCCCTTGGGCAGATAGCCTAGTACCTACCTATGAACCTATGAACCTATAAAAAGTTTCCAAGATTCCTTAAACAGGATTTGCCCTTGGCAAAGTCAAAATGTTGGTAGTCAAGTCTGTCAGCTTTTCTGATATCATAGTTAATTAGGTCCAAAATAATACACTCTATGGAATAGCATCGAAGATTTGTTAGGCTGGTGTGTCTGTAATTCCTGAGGTAAGTGGTCGGGCCACCCTTGTGCAGTAGCACTACAATAGCTGTCTCCAACTCCTGTGAGGCAACACCACTTGATATGCTCAGGCTGAAGAGTCCGAGGTGTGCGTCTGCCAGTGCTTGTTTATTGCTATAAATTAGGCAACCTGGTATATTGACATACCCCATGGATGAGGTATTTTTCATTTTGGAGAGTACCTTCAGAACATGCTTTTTTGTGATGATTTATGCCATGATTCCATCAGGGATAAATGGATTTGGAATAGAAGTCACAAAGGTGAACTTGGCACTAAATTTATTGATCAGTGGGTTCGTGATATCCACTGGATCTGAACAGTTCACACAGAGTAGCTGGTACTAAAGAAGAGTTGTGGTTGTCTTTGGCTTCTGTGTCTTGACTGATTTTGTGGGATGCATTTATTTTTCTTAAGTCCCTTTTTTACCCCTTATCTTGCTCTTTGATGTTCTCCTTTATTGGGGTGCCTTCGTTCTGCTATTGATGTTCTCCTTTATTGGGGTGCCTTCATTCTGCTATATAGTTTTAGGAGTTTCTTTTTTTATTGCAAAGGTTATGCATGCTAGAGGACCATCATGCAGGTTTGATTTTAAACCTCCCTACTGGCTTGGATGTGGTGGGAACTACCAACTTAATACACTTGCCCAGGTGTGAGTACAACTTCTCTGTACAGCACTTAGCATTATCAATGTTGTGGGTCATACCATCATACTCTTAAGTTAGAGATTTCATCATAGAATTTTAGGAAGTGTGTACAGTTAAAGTCCTTGAATTCTGTAATATTTGTTTCTATCAGTTTGGAGGTTTTAATAGAGAATTTTACTAGTTTGTGGTCTTGCTTGATTAATGAGGAGGATACTTGAGGATTATACATACAGAATCTAAGTTGGTTATTACCAGGTCACATATATTCTCTTCTCTAGTAGGTCCATTTAAAATCTAAGAACGATTGTGAATATCTTACATTGGTGATGCAGGTTGCTGACTAATGACTGGGTAGTTAAAATCACCTAGGATAATAGCTTTCCTAGCTGCATCAAGAACATTTAGGAATGTTGACCGAGTTTCTGGGGACACAGATGAGGTTCCTATTTAGTGTAATATGATTCTCTATAAACTCCACTTGAGGGTCTCTAGGCATTTGTCTTGTGATAATGTGGTCCCTAACAAATACTGACAAAGCAGCACTAGATCTAAATGAATATTAAGTACAAAATGCAGATTTTGTGGAGGTGCTCTCTGGGCACTTAAACAAGGTCTCTGTAACAACACATAGACGTGCTCCAAGCGTCGGAAGGCTTCAAGTTGTGGAAGTTAGCTGTTTAGGATTCTTGCATTACTTAGAGTGACATTGATATGGCCCAGTGGTAAGTTTGTTGGGAGTTCCAGCACTTTCGGGATTGAGTAGAGCAGCATTGATATGGTCCAGTGGTAAGTTTGTTTTAGAGGTTTGGTTGGGAGGTAGCTGAACCTTGCCTAAATAGCCAAAAGGAAGACATTAAAAGCTTTTGACAGCATTAGAAGCTTTGGAATAAGAGGTGCAGACCATCCTTTGCAAAGGACATAGAGGTGTCGAGCATCTTGTCCTATGCTGACCCATATTAGATCCCCCTAGGATAACACCAGGTGTTTACCCAATTATTAAAGCCAAGCTTATTTACTTTAACCTTTGATATCATTATTGTTAATGTCAGGATCCTCCCTAAAATTAAGCTCTTACCTGGATTTGTTACAGGCATTTAGAGCATAATGTCTCTCTCCATATTCCTCAGGATTCAGCATATCAGGTTGTTTATCATAACATGGATCACCACCATGACATAATCATATTTGCCTGCTTTAAGAGTCCTAAGGGCCTGTGTAGTATCATTAATCTTGCCATGAGAGATAGCTGATTGTCATCCTGCTTCTGTCCAGCCTCATGAGTGTAGAATCTGTGTGTCTAATTATGGAGCCACCAATCACTAGTACACTTATATTTGTGTTTGATAACTGATTGGATGTAATTGTTCTAGAAGGTGCTGTTTCTTAGAGACTCACACTAGTGTTTCCTTAATCTTTATTGCAGTGCTTATTATGCACTAGGTCTTGCAACAAATGCACTGTTGCATCTTGGACAAGAAATTTTTTAGTGCCTCGATGTAGGAAGGATTAGTGCAAGTATATGCAGTGAGTAGTGCAGGAGAATGATGCTACCAGGATGGATTTGTTTGTGAAACTGTGATCTTGATTTGTCTAAGGACTTGCATCTTTCACAAGTAGCTGATTGCAGTAAAGTAAAAGCTCATACTCTGTGAGTATCAGGCAATTCATACATTGCCTGAGTATGTTAAGTTCTTGATTAAAGTATTTGATAAAATAAAAAAGAAACAGTAGGTGTTAAGTAAGTATTTTGGATTACAGTAATTGATTAAATAAGTAAAGAAAAACAGAAGATGAAGTAAATAGTCCGGTAAAGACTTGTAAAGACATATAGGTGTATTCCACTGCATAAGTCTGCTACTAATACATCTTAACTGGGAGAGAGTAGACTTGAGGTTTCTAAGTGAGGATGGAAGTGTCCAAGTCTGTCAAATATAGCATTGTTACAAATGTGTGAAACGTTACAGGGAAACCCATTTTTAGAAGTATATGTAACAACTTTTAAGAAGGAATGCATTTCCTTTTCTTACACTCACATATTTTGCTGAAGGATAGACTTTTTTCATTATCTCCAAATCTTTAATTAATATAATTTCAGATGTATGACACAATGATAGAGATTTTGTTTCCTAGAAGATGCTTCAGTGAATTTGAGTTTGGATTTTCATGACAGTTATTTCATGGAGATTAAATCTTAATCTTCTGGAATATACAGAAGTGATTATTTTATTGAAGGACCAAGCAGAAGCTTTGCTTTTTGATTTTGATGATATCTTCATGAAGCCTAGTATAAAACTAATCTAGTTTAAGGAGCAGTTACATGGTTATTTAACTGGCAAGGCTTTCTATTTTTAAAATATCAAATAATAACGCTGAAGCGACTTCAGGTTAATTGATTTCTCAGAGCAGACATGATAAAATTCATAGTTTGAAAGATTAACATAAAATTATATTAATCTCAAGGCCTGTAAACTAATAATATTTTCTACTTAATCTTATGATAGCTCATCTTGAGCACCTATTTGTGGTTGGCTATAGGTTATATTTTTAACATAAACAATATTTCACAATTAACACTGCCTTCTGATTCCAAGGATAATTTTCAGAGGTCAAATCCTTTTAATTTTATTAAAAAGTTAATTGTTTTCCAATCTTCCCTAGCCAACCTGTTAGATTTCTTGAATTATATGTTTTAATTGTGAGTTGTGATAATACTATTAAATAGCAGTGCGATTAGTAATAATTGTTTCCTTCTCTTAGGCTATGTGATAATGTTGGATGTTCACTAATTTAATTGGATGTTCACTAATTTACTTTTTCTGTTTGTTTTTTTGGTTACATTTTTTTACACACCTAAGAGATTCCTTCATGTGTTATATTGTGCATTTATGCAATTCAAAATGAACATGTTGTGACCAATTACACTTAACAAAATCTTTATATTTAATTACTTTGGGGGAATTAATTTTTAAATAAAAAAATTGTGGACAAATGTTTTATTAAAGTGGAATAGATGCATATTTTGCTAGGTAACTGTGGGAAGCTTCTGACTGAAAGGCCCACACTGTAATAATTTCTGGCAATGCTAGTGAAGTGTTGTATTATGTCTATAAGACCCCTAAAACCCACCTATCAATACATTCCCCACATTTTGTGTAATTCATGGGATTTTTTTAAGAGGTTGTGTTCTGACCTGTGGAACCCTAATTTAATATTTTTAACCATCAATGTTGTTGACCTGTTTAGGGCGGCCACGGTGGTGCAGTGGTTAGCATTGCCACCTCACAGCAAGAGGTTCTCCGGTTCGATCCTCGGCTGGGGTGCCTTCTGTGCGGAGTCTGCATGTCCTCCCTGTGGTCGCATGGGTTTCCTCCGGGTGCTCCGGTTTCCTCCCACATCCTAAAGACATGCTGCAGGTGGATTGGACACTCTAAATTGGCCCTAGGTGTGCATGTGTGTGTGCCTTCTGTGGAAGGTTGGGCGCCGGGCTGGCAACTCGACACTGTAAAACTTCACTGCCAATTAATGTGCGGACATGGTGATCCGCTGTGGCGACCCCTAACCAGGAAAAGCCGAAAGAAGAAGAAGAAGAAGAATGTTGTTGACCTGTTTAGATCTATTCTACAGAAAGTTTTAGAATATTTTCATGAGGCCATTGTTCGGTTTAAATTTTTGACTACCACTGTGGTCTTAGTGCAAGATCTTATAGAATAGCATTGAAAAAAATTTTTTTGAAGGAGAGATATATAAACAAATTAGGGGTGTGGCTATGGAGGCAGCTTGTGCTCCCATATATGCTAATTTGGTCATTTTTAGTAAGTTTTTCCATTTTAGCCCATGGTTATGACATCCACAAAGTAAAGGATATTTTTATTCAAAATTGTCTAACTTTCAGAGGTAATGATTTTATTTTTTGTAAATTAGGTAACAAACCACATTTTATTTATAAGATTTCCAGAAATGTTAAGCAATTATTTGAACATGAGAAGGTTGGTTTTATTTTAAATATATGAGGAACTCATCTGTGTGGGTTTTGTGACCACTACATCCATATTTATACTTCGGAAGCATGCACGCTTGATAACTATGCTAGTTCTATGGTTTACTTTCAAAGTGGTAACTGTTTTTCTAAGTGGTTAGTGTATTTGGTTGAGTGCACATTGTGTGCTACATTTTACATAGGAATTACCAAGCATCCACTTAAAAAGCATATTTATGAGCATTTATACAATATTAAGAAAGTAGTCTGTCTCAATATTAATAAATTTGGTTTTGGAATTTTGGAAATTGTAGATCACAATCCTAGAGGTGGAGCTCAGGAAAACTCTTGAAAGTACAATAAACTGCTTTGGCAGTTCTGTTTAATGGCCACACTCATTCTGGTATTAACAAATGCATTTCTATTGTCCCACTATTACAAATGAGAGCAGCAAGACTATAATGTTCTGTTTTTTTTTTTTTTTTTTTTTATACAATTCGCTTAATTTTAGTAACTGTGTCTTTAAGTACCTAATCATGTTTGTAATCCCTGTTACTGATTGGTTGTTGTTTTTTATTTAAACTGTGCCTTGTGGATTCATGGCAGTTCTAATGAGGTCCAGGTTTATGGATGAAAGCACTTAACTGATTTTTTAATAAAGACTTCTGTGCTTACACCTGTGTGTTTGCCTTTTGAGGTGACTACTACATGGTGTTACTGGTTGTTTTAGGCAGTTTCCTATTAAAATTGTGAAGGTCCTCTTATCCCAATACAGAAATGTCGACACGCATATGTCAAAACGGGAAAACACCGATCGTCCTGAAGTGCGAAATCCGAAATGTTGAATCGTCATGGTTTGCCCTTCTGTGGTATAGCTCTGTAAGGTAAGTGTGCGATAGTTACAGATCTTAGGGTTAGGGTGCAGGTTAAGGTAAGTGTTGTTATGGACCTTAGGGTTAGGGTGCGGGTTAAGGTAAGTACATAAATAGTAATGTATGTAAGGTTTAGTGTAGGGTTAGAAGTAGGGTTTTGTTAAGTGTATGTGTGTGGGTTTTTATTTTGTTTGGCTATAGCTCTGTAAGGTAAGTGTGCGATAGTTACGGACCTTAGGGTTAGGATGCAGGTTAAGGTAAGTGCATAGATAGTAATGTGTGTAAGGTTTAGCATAGGGTTAGAAGTAGTGATTTGGTTAGTGTATGTATGTGGTTTATTTATTTTGTTTGGGTAGGTAGTATGTAGCGCACGGTGGGGTTGGACAACTACGACAGTTCAAGATTTTGAATTTCGCGGTTTAGGGTGTTTGGTGTATTCACGGTTCGGGTAATATGTGTTGATGATTCCGTATTATCTGTTTAGGACTTTCGTGGTTGTAATATAGACCTGTTTTGGCAGTAGCTTGGTTCCCTTGTTAGTTTACTACATATTAAAATGTATTCCCTCGAATAGAGCTCTGAAAGTTTATAGTGTTGCTTCCAATGGGCTGAACTTACACTTTTTGATCAAATCAAATTATGTCCTCACATCTGAAATAAATGCCCACATCTCTGGAACCATATGGACTGCTAAGGAAGTTTAAGTGACAAACTATTCAGCACAAACTATTTTTATAGTGGTAGTATTCTTTAAGTTCTATGTTTTAAACTGAAATTTTTAAATCACAATAAGCATAGTAACTTTTACGTTTGGAATATTTTATAAACAATTTACAACATCTCAGCAACCACTCAAGTTACATGCATACCATTAACAATATTTTGTTTATCCACCTGATTACTTTCATGCAAAGCTAAACATTTATGTCTGTGCCACTTTGTTGTTGACGTATTTAGAGAAATATGAGATGTAAAACAATATAAATACATATCATATGAACAACAATTAATGCATCTTACCTGCTCTAGACAGAGACCAAGTGTTAGTAGCAGTACTGTCCATCATGTAACATTTAAGATGAAACTTTTCAATAAGTTGTATGAAGCATGTTTTTTGGAATTATTACTTCAAATATGAGTAGCAGTATTAGATGCCTACAAGTGTCAGTAGACTCAAGTGAATGTAAAATACCTCATGGCACCTATTGAAAATAGTAAGGTAAGTTCATTGATGCTCTGGTCAAATTTCCCCTAGTAGTGTAAACCCTTTAAAGAGGCCATTAGTCTAGTGGGGCTAACCTGGTTAACAAATAAAGAATAGGATTATAATTTTTTTGCATATTTTACTGACATACTCAATAGATTTCAGGTTATGATCTAATATGATACTCAAAAGTTTTGTTTGGTGTAAGAGTTTTATTTTGGTATTGTTTGAAGTCTGGTATTTTATGTTATTACTGTCATCATGAGGTACTGTTGTTGTAAATGAAATGAATTTAGTTTTCATAGCATTTAACATTAGTTTGGATTTGTCTACCCAGTATGCTGTGGAAGAAACTGATTTGTAGATGATGGCGTGCATTTGGGCAGTATTGGGGCTGAAAATATCAATGCTGAGACAATGATGTCTTGAACTAGTTTGTTTCATGCGTTGCAACTAAGTACATATTGTTACTGAATGTGTTGCACAATATTGGTCCTAGTATGGATCCTTGTGGAAGTCATTGTGTGATGTCTAGGACTGTTGAGAAAGCATCCTGCATTTGCATACATTGAGTCCTTTAGCCTGGATATTTAAGGTAAACAATTTATTGTGTTGGAGTTTTTTTGGGTAGTCAAGTCAAGGAGCATTTTTTTAATGCTTTAGAAATGTCAAGGAATTGAGAGGCTATAATTTCTTCTTTCTTAAAATTTTGGTAGACAGCTTCTAGGGATAAATGTAGAGCAATTTGTATATTATGGACTGGACAGAAACTGTGTTGGATGGAAATAGCAGATTATTGTCTGGTAGATAAAGCATTACTTTATTTTCTGAGTAGTTTAGATAAAAAGGATAGAATGGCTATAGGTTTGAAGACTGGTAGTTCAAAGGGTATTCCTCATGCAGAAGGATGATGCATGATTGTTTCTATCATTTGGGAACATATTCTTCCTTTCCTGTGTAGATCTATTTCCTAGTGTTTAAACTGGATATTCCAAGACTTCAGCATCAAATTTGAGGAACTTGTCTGGTAAGATACCTGGTGTTAAAATGGCTGGTATGTATTAGATTTTTTTTTTGATGAGGGTGGCAGACATGGGTTTGAAAATGAATATATTTGAGGTATGCTTGCTTACATGGGTTGTGTTTATCACTACTACTGGGTTTAGTAGGGAGGACATTGTTGTAATACTATGGGAGTTAAATTGTAGTTAATGTTAATGTTTGAGTCAGAGTAAAGGGAATTTGGTTGGGTTTTCCCTGGACTGAGTCTGCAGTTTATTGTGGACCAGCTTTTTTAGGGGAAATTTTATTAGGAGATTGCTGTAAATTTTGTAAGTTTTAAGAGACACTGAAGGTAGGCTAATATGAAAAACACTTTTTCTGTAGAACCAAAGAAAAAAATGAAACCAAAGTATAGCCCATGTTATTTTTCAAGAAGCTGTTGTAAAAATGCCAGCTGCAAATATTGCCAGTGCTTTCCTTTATCTCAGCTAAAGAAATCTTCAAATGAACCTCCATCAGGATAAATAATGAAGCATAACTGGGCTGCCCAACTCTTTGTTTTGACCCACAATCTATTTTTCCTACAATTTCTTCAGTCAGCTTAGTCAACATGGGCATCCTGAGGCAGTGTAGCAACTGTCTCATGTTCACTGACAACTCTGTACTCCTAGTCCCCACAAACTCAACATGAATCTATGTTGTCTCACACACTAGTCAGTACATATGACAATGAGCTGGTTTTTAGCATACACACCTCACATCTTACTCCATCCAAACCCACATCACACATACCTACATATGCGGAGGTCTTCACCAGAAACATAAGTAATCAACAGAGACATCCCAAACACAAACAAAAGTATGCTACATGTAATACTTCCTCTGCAGAACACAATACACATAATAGGTCAGCACCAGTGTCTCACCTGTCAAGCCCTTAAGACAAAACACAAAACCAAAAATATTAGTCAAGGGTGATTCCATTGTGAGACACACAGATGTTCCTCTCACCAGGCTGGATAAGGAAAAGGTCAAAGTCAACTGTCTGTCAGGTGCCAGGATCCACCATATCACACATGCACTCAAGTCTCTCAACATCAGGTACTGTTGTAACTCTGTCATAGTCCATGTTGGTGTGAATGACATGAGACGTACCTCTCTGGCCTATATGAAGAGAGACATCACTGAACTCCAGGACTATATGTCTCCAGCAGATATGTCCCTAGCCTTAAGCAGCATTTTACCTTCACCTAGAATGATTCCTCAATACAAACAGAAAATTATTGACTTCAATAGTTGGCTTAGTTTCTGCTGCCATTCTAAGAGGATCCAGTATCTGTCAGCCTGGGAAGATATGATTGACAGACCACAATGCTTAACCAGAGATAGTCTTCATCTGTCACCCCTGGGATTTCGGCTACTGACTAAGGCTCTTGCCACCTCGTAGTACCTTTTTTAAGCAGAGTCTTAAGGACAAAATTCCTGACATAAAAACTCCATCTAAAAACAACCACAAGGTTATGCTGCTAAACGCTAGGAGTCTTAACATGAAATTGCACTCACTGGAAGCAGTCCTCACCTTGGAATACGCAGACATTTGTGCAGTCACAGAGACCAGGTTTAAGGCTGTGGAGAGGACCCCAGCCATACTGGGTTACACCTCCTTCTACATGTTCTGACTGCAAACTGAAGGTGTGAAAATTAAAGTAGGCGGTGTATCAATATTCATTAAAAATAAATACACCTCCGGATTGGTTTAAACAGTATGATTCCCTGGAGATACTTCGGTGCAATTAACTGTTAGTAGGACACCTATTCAAGTCATTGCCACCTACAGGACCCCCTCCATGAATCAGGACATGCACTCTGCCTATATGGCTCTACTTGAGTCTATCAAGGTACATCCGAACACCACGGCTTTGGGAAACTTTAACTACCCATCCATTAACTGGGTAATTTACTCATTCTCAAACTGACATGCTCAAAGGTTCCTCGACTTTGTTAACTCCAATGCCCTGGATCAGCTGGTTGACAACCTCACAAGGGTGCCAGCATCTTAGATCTGGCACTTAGCAATATGGAGGATCACTGTAGCATCCCCACTGTGAGGACTTCCCTGGTGAGATCTGACCACAAATCAGTCTCATTCAAAGGAACTGTGATGACCCTCCAATAGACCAGTAATCAAAGAGTCTCAATCCTCACCACTGGTAACAGTGAGGGATGTTCACTGAGAGGATGACAGATACACACACAGTATTTCCAGATGCAGCTCTCTGCAACAAGTGCAATTCCCCTTAAGAGCACACAGAGACCACAGTCAATCCGGGGCTGGTTTCTCCCTCTTTCTCCAGATCCTCAGTGAGACTCCCCACTGGCACAGTTATAGAGTTGAGATCTCAGCTGAGTGACCAAGCCAAGACCCCCAGAACCCTCTCTGTTCAACCAGTGCTTTGTGTCCCTGCCCAAGAAGCTGACACACACACACACACACACACACACACACACACACACACACACACACACACACACGCACCTGGAAAAGGCTGGCACAGGTTTACTGGTTATGCCCCCCTCTGCCCAGACTATAAGGTAGTTTCTACTGCCACCAGTCACTCCTTATCACCTACTTTAAAACCCTTAACAAAGGATGTCCAATTTTACTGTGTAATATTGATATTAATGCAAATAGTAGTTTGACCAAGAGCAAGGCTGTTAGGAGTGGCCCACCCAGTGTCACCAAATAAACATGCAAGTGCTCTCAAACTTAAATATGTCTACACAGATCAACCACAATGAAAGATTTAAATATATTTAATAATAAATAAGAAAATAACAAGACATTACTAAATATATATTCACAATGACATCAGAGTTCAAAACCACAGGAAATATTTAAAACAACATTGCAGGACAGTCTCAAATAATAAAGAAAAACATCTAAACTAAGCTTCACTATATTCCTGACTGAATCTAAGAGAATTATACTATAATCTAAGAACTTACTAATAGAGCAAGACAGATGTGATCGGTGCTTATTGTTGTTGTCAGGCCCAAGACAGAATACTGAATGCTCTGTCTCACTAAGAGACTTCTCTAGATAATATCTAAAATATTACTGCTGGGATAGCTTGCAGAATTACATCACTTCTTGTCATCTGACCCTAGTTCCCAGGCAAAACAACAATTGATGAAGCTGGCAGTGTTTAGCATCTACCTGTAAAAATATACAGACAAGGGCTTCTCTCAGATCATTGATAGATGTTGAAAGTCATAAAACAATTGCATTCCTTCATGCTTTCAAGACTACTAATTAGTTCACCCTAAAGACAAAACAGAAAGTTTCCTAGTACAGACATTGTGTCTATTGCTGCACTGAAAAATGAAAGATACCATCTTTTATGTCCTAGCTATAAAATAAGTTAATTTCAGTTATTTTTCTGAATATTGCTGGAAGAAAGTTAACCTCCTCAATTCCAGTTTCCACTGTTAAAATATATACATTTAAATAGTAGCAATAATGCATGCACATTTCTGTTCTCTTCCAGTAGGGCACACTGTGGTTGCATTTCAAACAGCACTTTGCAAATACCTTTTCAACACTCATGTCTGTATAAGCAGTTTGATAGACACATGACATGGAGTTCTACTACATTTGTAACACAAGCATCTTATATAAATCATTTCAATATTCACCAATGACATATAGTTATTTACAAAATTCCAGCTAGCTGTGCTGGCAGTATCTCATTTTGTCACAGTAACTATCATACCTGACCCCATGGCAGCAACTAAATTAAAAAAACTTCTCCAAAGCAGATTATAGCCTCTTACAGGATGGTATAAATAGCTTCACAGCAGCATTCCCCTCAGATGGAGCTAACAAATATGCCAAGTTTTACACCAATGCTTTATAAAAACACCTGTGTAACTGCATTGACCAGTTGTACCTGATAGGACCATAACAAGCTCCTCAAGGAAGAGCAAATCTGCCTGATGGGCATCTGCTATTAATAGGATTTAGAATAAGATGAAGAAACTCCTGTCTAAGAGTAGGAGGGAGCAAGCCCTGAACTGGAAGTACTCCCTCCTCAGCTTAACCAAGCAAATAAAACTTCATGTGAAGTCCTCCAAAATAAGCTATGAATACAGATTAGCTTCCTCAACTAAGGACAGCCATAAGGGGTTCTTTAGTTATATCTGTAATCTAAAAGGAAAGGCCCAGATTTGTGCCAAACTAGTAGTTAATGATACCACATAAACTGAACCTGTGGACATAGCTAACCTGTTGGCTGATAGGTTCTGTGAAAACTTCACTTCCATGTCCCCTGCCACATGTACCCCATGACATCCCTACCAGCTGTCCCCTACCTTGTATCTCTAAAGAAGGTCACAAACACCCTCTCTAAGGCCAAGAACACAGCATCTATGGGACCTGATAACACCCACGCCTGCATCCTACATGGGGCCCAACAAGAATTAGCAACACCATTGGGTACTCTTTTCAATCATAGTCTAAGCTCTGGCTTTGTCCCAGCTGAATGGAAAACAGCCACTGTTACTCCCTTGCACAAAGGTGGTGCTTCCACCGAGCCTGGGAACTATAGACCTATTAGCATGACTAGCCTTGTTTGCAAGGCCATATAGCAAATGATCATGGACCTTATCAACAGAAATATAGGTAATCTCCAAATAGTTGAGCGTACTAAGTTTGGATTTGTCAAAGAGAGATCATGCCTGATAACCTGGTGGACTTCTTTGAGGTAGTTACCAAGGCTCTAGATGAGGGGAAATCTGTGCTTCCAGCCTACCTAGACTTAGCCAAGGCATTTGACACTATCCCCCACTGAGGCATCATTGGCAAACTCACCCAGTTAGGCAGCAACCCTTATATTGTTAGATGGGTCACTAACTGGCTCATTGATAGAACACATATAGTCAAAATAGGGGACTCCCCCTCCAACAGCAGACCTGTAACCAGTGGTGTTCTACAGGTATCAGTCCTGGGACCGCTACTGTTTAGAATCTATTTCTCTGAAGTAAAAGCTAAAACTAAAGGTCTGTGGCTGACAAAGTTTGCTGATGACTGCAAACTGGTAGCAGTCATAGAATCTACAAATATGTCAACATCCTACAAGAGGGTCTTATACAAACAAATGATTTGTGTCAAAGGCATGGCCTTAAACTCAATGCAAACAAATGTATTATCATCCCTTTCAGTAAGAGCAATGTTCCTGCAAGCTACTACATCAACAGTAACAGCCTAAGTACACAGTGGTAAGAGACCTGGGCACATAAGTTGACAGCAATCTTACCTTTGATCACCATGTCTCCACAGTGGTGAGAAGGGCATTCTATATTGCTCATCTAATAAGTGAGAGCAGTGCCTCCAGAAAAAAAGAAGTTATAACCTCCCTGTACTCTTCCCTTAATAGGACAACAATTGAGCACAACACCCCTTTTGGTATGTACCTTTCCAAGCACCTGCAGCAATTGGAGAGACGACAAATATTCCTCACAAGGAAAATTCAAGGTCTTCAGCATCTGTCCTATGTGGAACATCTGTAAATTACTATCACTTTATTCTGTTTCATACAGACTACTCAGAGGCAATCTCTGCCTTGCATATAAGGCAATCTCTGACCCTGCTTTATTGGAAATGCTGTATATCCACAAGCCAAATGGTACACAGGTTACTCGCTCTAAAGACCTTAACCTGGCATGTGACATTAATAGAACCTGCTGGAGGGACATATTTGTCTCCCAGAGGTTACCACACCTTTGGAACAGACTCCTACTTCATGTCAAATAGAGCACCTCATTGGCCCTTTTCAAATGCAGTCTGAACAAGTGGATTAACCTTTGCCAGAAGGTCCAGCATATTGATTTGCCTTTGTCAGTCAATATAACATTTTATACACCACTCAACTGGCAACTAATGTTTCACTAACTGACTAATCTAAACAATTCCTTCCAAAATTCATGACAGGATTATAGAGAAATCACTTTGCATAGCACCCAATTTCCAACACAAAAATGTCAAAGTTAACTCTAGAACAAAATTTAGACTCACAGCAATAGATTGTAAGATGCTGGCAACCCATCAGCATTCTGATTATTTAGTCAAGGTCTACATGTTAATAGCGTATTGGAATAGCTTGTGAGACAGTGTCCAGTGGCATAATTTTATGTTGCCATCCTATTTTTGTCCAACCTTGTAAGAGGCCATGTCCAGGCACTAGCTTAATGTGCCTAACTAACAGATAACATTTCAAATAATAAAAGGATGGCACAGCCAAAACTGCCTGTCACTGTCTAAATATTATTTTTCAACATTGCTAATTTTTGAATGATATGGCACAAAGAGTGTACTTCAATTTGAATTTCTTGCAACAACAGAGATCTTAAGCCTTGCTCTGATGCAGAGATATACAAGGTAAATTCCATAGTACAAACAAACTTTACTAACACCGGTTCAACAAATAATATTTATTTCATTTCCTTAGATACTCTAGTTGCCTCAAGAGAACATCAAAGCTTAATCTGAGCATTTTCTTTTATATCTGTCAAAAAGAGGTAATAGTTATAAGATTAGGTACAGATTTTCTGTAATACACAACTTTTCCCAGAAAAGCTTTCACCTCTCTTTCATTGGATGGCATAGACTTTTTTTTTGTTTGTTTTTTTATGGCCTCTTTTTTTTCTGGTTGTGGTTTTACCACCTCTATTTCTATAATTTATTGCAGGTATATTGCTTTTTCTTATAGCATATTTACTTTTAACAGCATTCACACCCAAACTCACCTAATAAATTCTATCACAACTTAGACTTTTAGTAAGTGAGACTGCCAGTTCTTTAAAAGGATGACCACATCATCTTGGCAAGCATCAGCATATTGTAAGTGGGTCTTTGGTATTTTATCCATTAATTTCTAAAAGATGATCTGGAACTCCATGTAGGCTAAATCATAGCATTGTGTACTAAGACAAACCTTCAGGAGTTCCAATAGCTGTTTTCTTTTTCTTTAACAAAGTGAAAAACAATATTGGCAAATAACCACTTGTCAAGTCTAATTTCTTTCAAGTTTATGGCCCTTCCTAGGCTTACTATCAACTCATCAATTCTGGGTATGGGATAGCTGTCAAAGTTTCAAATATTGTTTAGCTTCTTAAAATCATGACAGACGCTGATAATCAGGATTAGAAATTAATATTCTCGGTCTGCTTCATTCACTATGTGCCTTTTTGTCACTCTTAATCTGATAATCTTTGTAACTTTTTCTCTTACTAATCATTTCTGTGCCTCCTGTACTATGTAAGATTTCAGTCTAACCTGCAGTCTATGCTTGGGCTCTATGTTATGTTCTGTTTAGTTCTCTCAATCATTTCTGAGAATTCAACTTTAGTTTTTAGCAGAAATTCTCTTATTTCCTCCTTTTGTCTTTTGACGAGGATCTCTCCAGCTATACTTCAGGGTGAGATTGTGTGATCTCTCCTCTATGAACTTTATCTTGGAAGCTTACCACTGAACTCCCTACTTTTTTCTAAGGCTTTAATACATTAATGTGATGGTTTGGCTCCGTCTTTCTCTTTCGTGGTTGTCTAAACCTGTAGTTTACAGCATTTATTCTTTCAGTCCCTTCAAATAATCATTGCCACTTACCTTGAAATTTGATCTCCATGAAGAATGTTAACACTAATAATTAATCCCTTGGGTTAAATTCTCTGGGCAGAAAATTCTTATTATAAATTCAGAGTCACACCGCCTGGCTGTCCGCAATACCAGGAAGATTTCTAGGATGTCTTCCATGCAAGAGTTCAAATAGGGTAAAACCAGTGGAACTTGACACACTTCTCATTTTCAGATAGTAAATAGGGTCATAACTCACCCCAGATTTTCCAGTCTGCATCATGACATATCGGCATTTTTAATTGCTTACCTTTGAAACACTCACAATTAATTACAGAATCATGCATTCAAAGGTAAGTTGTGATACAAATTTCTACTTTGTTGATACACACCCTCAGAATGCACCTCCTGCTTCTAAAACAATGATGCAGATAAGGCTAGAGATGAATTTGTTAGTGTCCATCCAGCTATCAAGAATGTTATTAAATGTTGCTGGTGTATCACTCTGCTTAACATGTAGGTCAAGTTTATTCCAGAGATGAGTTTTCCATTGCAATCCTGGTTATATTCTCTTGATGTACTTAAAATATAATTCCTCGTTGTGATTTTTTAAAGTTTATGTGGCTTACAAGTAAGTCTACAAACTGAGAGTTAATTTCTTCACTTGCTTGTTTTCAGCTGGAAGGTATAACTTTTTGTCTGAATAATCTGTCCATCCAGCAAGCTGGTAGGAATTCTTTGCTTCTAATGATTGCGGAACTGTTGATTTTGTGGAGATGTAAGGCATCCAGGAGAGCTGGACCATTAAAGCAATGAAATGTGAGACAAAGATTGCCACTTAAGTATTGGTAATGGATGGAGTATAGAGATAGGGATTCAAGTCTGCCTTGGTAGCCAAGGTCTTTAGTCAGTAATCTTGTCTTTAATCAGTAATCTTTTTAATCAGGAGGGTTTTTTTTGGAGCGGGGGTTATAATTGTGTAATATGTGTAGATAAGTGTGTTCCAAAGGGATCACTGTATTCCATACATGGTCTAATTGAAGGTGAATACAGAGGGATGAGGTTTGTTTAAATAGTTGTGATAAAAAGACAGATAGATCACTTAACATCTTGTGTTATGTGATGGACAAAAAGGGCATGGTTTGGTCAGTAAGGATACTGACTGTCGATAGTGGCAGCACCAGTTTGCTGGCAATAGCTTTAGCTTTAGCTTTGTGTAATGGCAGAATGTTTGGAAATTTTATAGTATAGTCTATTATTGCTAGTAGGTACTGATACCAACTGCTGGGTTTTACAGGCACCCCCACAATATTCATAGCAATACATTCAAATTACATCTTTTTAACAGACCTTGGAATCAAACGACACTAAGATCAAGGGTGTAGTGCAATTTTTTGAGATTCTGGACAAGGAACATAGAACTTTCCTCTTTTATTATACTTCATCAATAAAAATCTAGCTAACACTTTTGCCTTAATTCTATCCTCCCTCATATTATCTCTTAACATATGACTATAGGCAAACGTCATTGCAAATGCCTATAATGATTTGGCACTAATAACTGGTGTAGAATTTATTTCCTCTCTGTCTTATTAATTCTAAGTAGTGGTTATATTGTAACTCAAAATAGGGGTAAGATGTAAGTCAACATGTTCACTATCTTCCACTATAACCTTAATTATATTCTCTTGTTCTTCTTAAACATAATTTCCCATTCTGCATTTATAACATTTATGTAGATTACCTGTGTGCCTACTAAATGCGACACACATTCTTCACTAGCTTGTTTTTAGTTGCAATATAACTTTCTATCCCCAAAACTCTTGTACTAGACCTTCTTGTATGTCTTCCCCAACAAAGGGTACTCCTGGACAACAGCTACCGTTTACTTTAATGTTTGCACTGTCTTACCACACGTCTTCAGAGTTCCCATTCTCTTTAACATTCTGTTCCCCATGGACAGAAAAGATGTTATGACTCTACATTTGATTACATAGTTAACTTTTAGAATTCAAAACTCTTTCTTTGTTATGAGGGCCCACACTTAAGTGCCCTTTCGTCTACTTTTGTTTTCTCTTTTGTCTCTATACTCTGTTTAAAAGTATCTGTGCCCAACTGCCTGGGGCCAAGTTTTACTTCAGAGGTTTTTTTTCTATTGCCATATCTTTCAAAACCATCAGATCTCAATCTAGGTCATCCTCCTTACTTTTTTTCTTAATGGCAGGTACCATTTTGTGGATGCGGTTACATTGCTCAGACCCAGTCATTAATTTTGCAGCTGTATTAGCTTATGATCAGTTTACACCTGGACTACACTAATATTTTTAGTAAATCCTCCATGATCATGAGTAGAAAATAAGACATTTGTTAGATGCTAAGCACAGAAGGAACAGCAACAACATGTCTCTGGTTATAGTTGCCACACTGAAAATGTAGCTGAAATAATCCATGCTCTTGGCAGCAGAGTGATGTCCCTGGCCAAATGGGTCTATACCATTTGACTGAATCCCAAATAGCTGAAGCAATTTGATTGAAAACTCATTTGAGAGAAAACCTTGCTCGCAACAAATATCCTGTAAAAATGTTTTTGTACGGGCAAGCCCACCTATACCCACCCCTTACTAATATATACTAACTCCATGATTACATAACTACTAAGGAAAGATAAAGAAAAACATACAGTGATTCAGTGCTGGAGTGCAAACATTAACATATCTGGGGTACAACATAACTCTGACCATTGCAATCCACATATACTGTACTAGACTCACTTCCCTAATAACTCCCATCATAAGAAATTATACCATTCTACAGACTTCTACACTTTTCTATCAAATGAGTTTTCAATCAAATATGTCTTCAATGAAATGGGTTCATCCGTTTGGGAGTTAGTTAAATAACCATCCATCAAATGATACAGGCCCGGTCAAACTGTCCATGCAACCACCACCAGTATGAGTCTTAAAAGACACCAGAAGCAGACTTGTACAAAAGACTCCAAGTGAATGTGAAATGAAAATACAGTCCATTCAGCCTTGTAAAACAACCTTCCAGCAAAATATGTACATTACTTACAACACCTTTTATGTGTGGGGAGGGTACAGGTTCAGAATGCAGTGCTTGTACCACAGTAAAATTGCATCAGTCGAGAACCTAGTGATTATAGCCACTACCGAAGGGGGTCTAACTTTAATCTCAGGTTAAAAAACAATTTTCTATTAGAAATCATTCTTCCCAGTCTAGCAATGCTCATGCTATTTGCTTATTTTTATCTCTGTCTCCTTTAATATAGCTCTTAGTTTAATAATTATTCTCTCCTGATTACATTTTGTTGTATTGCTGTATAAAGATTCTGATAAAGAGATGATTTAAAACATTGCTCTGTGGTCAGAATTTCTCTCTACCAGTGGAAACTGCGCTTTCAAGTTCCATTGAAGTCCAGAAGTTACTCTACACTGTTAAAGCCAAATATACCATTGGGAGAAGTTCTGATAATGTGGCTTTAAATGAGTATAATGTTAATATAATTATAAAGGGTAGATAAAGTAGTAAAAGCATGTGTTCTATCTTGCATTCATTTACATGCTAAGGTACAATATTTTATGGTGATGTCCAATATGGGCTCTCTTGCAGTCAGTAGTTAAGGTGATGACAAATGTGGGTTTCTTTGACTCCTACCTGAACACTGGGATCTATATCACTACCTTGAAATGCAATCTTTTCAAACACCTAAACATCAACACCTAATGAGCGAAATCCGAAAAGCATGAATGGCCTCTTCTGCAAAGTTTTTCACAGGGAAATATTTGCTTGGCCATTATCAGGAATTTGTCCCTTTCTCCAATGTAGCGCAATCTCGGAGTTGGTATATTTAGTTAGGGGGGTATGGGGGCTACACTCCCCACATCGGGGGTGTGTGGGGGTGAAGCCCCCCACTTGGTTAGGGTTTGAAAGTTTGTTTTTCTGTTTGTCGGCCAAGCTAATTTTTTCCCTGTGAAAAAATTTGCAGAAGTGGCTGTTCGTGCATTTTGGATTTCACTTATTAGGTGTCGATGTTTAGGTGTTCAAAGAGATAGTGTTTCATTGTTATAATATAGACCTGAACACTGAGTTTGTGGGTATGGTATATGATTCATATAGAATATTTGAATATCCATATATTCAAGTCAGCTTAGAGTGTTCCACTTCCCTCATCTAGTCTCTCTGTGATCTCCTGTGTCCTATCATTTGAAGATTTCTAGAAAGGCTTATACTCATTTTTTTCAGATAGGGAAAATACCTGCCAGTGCGGTGTGTACGTATATTTGGGGGTATGCAAATTGATACCCTTTCCTGTATACTTACCCAGTATCTGCCTTATTTAACAAATGTATTTATTTCATTAGTGGGTAGATGGCCATTTTTTATCCAAATAACTAGCCATAGACATTAATGTATAACAGTCATTGCTAAGTCTAAGTCAATACAATACACCAAGGGCACAGCATATAGAACATAACTGTTCAATATTTCAAAACGGAACCTCAGAGAAATGGTTGTGTAACATAATCAACCTCACATCTCAGAATCTTCAGTGTAAGGGTTCTACAAGATGATATTCCCAATTCATTTGTGATATTATGTGTCTATTATCCATCTCACTATTTTCATCCTCAAGTGTTAAAAATCTTCCTGTGTTTCCACTTCTTTGGTTATATATCTTATTGTCTGCATTTTATTTCTTACAGCATAGAGAAATACAGAATGAGGCAGATCTAAGCAACTTCTACCTTATATAACACAGTAAGATGACTAGTCTATTTCCTTATATAACTACCTTCCATATACATTTCTTCGTCTTAGGATTCAGACCTCTATTTTTCTTTGCCTTTCAGGGCTACACCTATTGGGTTCTAGTGTTCTTATCCTGGAAGCATCCCTTATTTTCTTTTTCAAGCAGCTGTGTTACATGTGAAAAGTAAAGGCTAAAAAATGTACGTATTTGTAATAAATTTTTGTCTTTTCATCTGGGAATGTCAGACCTTTTATGTTTATTTATTTAAGTTTTATTTGTTTATCCTTTGCTGACTAAGTTAGTTCCACTAAACTAGTGGCTTCTTTTCAGAGAACAAGCAAGGTAAGTTATCTGTACTCACTAGGGGAAATTTGGTTAGTGCAATGCAGATCTTCCACTTCTTTTATGAAGAAGTGAAGAACTCTTTGGAGCTAGTCAGTGGCACTGGAGGGCTGCGACCGCTGTTTCACGAGGAGAGTGCAGCAGATATGGAGAGAGGACCAAGAGAAAACTTCCAGAGGGAAGGAAATGAGATAATTGTTACTGAGATGAAAATTGGAAGGGTTTGGGGCACCAGTGGTAGCAAATTTGATGAACCAAGAGAGCCAAAGGAAGAAGAAAAATGACAATGGAGCAACATAGTATTAAGTATTACAGGAGGAAGAAACTGAGAGATTGGAAGCAGAAGTAGACACAAGTGAAGGGACAAAACTGAATGTATTGTAAGATGGCTGATTAGCTAGCTTTAAGAGATTACCTCTGCAATAATTTTTTTTAAAGAAATAACTTATGCAGATACAGCAAGTCAAGGAATGCAGTCTCCTGAATTGTATTATCAGAAACTAGGTCCCCAAACCAGCTGTTGAAGAGGATCAATGTTATCTGCAACCTAAGTGATTTGAACAGTTTATTGCATAAAAGTATAATTCTTTGGTTTATATAGCAATTCTTCAATTTCCTTTTGATAACTGAGTACAGAATTATAAGTTAGTATGTCTATGTCTTAGAACTACCATATACTTCTACAACTAATAATTCCTTAAGATATTCATGTATATATCAATACTGTAGGATGTATAAGTTCAGTTTTCTACATCTGTTGTATAATGTAGATTTCTGAGTGCTATCATTTTTACTAAACCTTCTTTGTACCAAAGCATTATTGTCCTGGTCCCCCTCAAGAAACACATCACACCGAATGACATTTTACGACCTTTATTCAATTTCCATAAACATAAATGTTAACCAATATTCATTCATTTCAACCAAACATGATACAGGTGAAATAACATCCGTGTAACATTATCATAGGACAGGACAGCATAAACCTGCTCATCCTGATCAGTAAGCAGCGTCCATACCTCCACTCACTTATGAAGCAGCGTACCCGCTCACTTCCATTACCATTTATTGCATTATACCATCAACCATATAAGCAGCTTCCTTCTCTTACTTATGTACTTATCAAGCAGCGTAACCGCTCACTTTCCTTTCCCAACTTATTGAATTAACTATCCAACACCAAAGGGGGAACAGAAGAGGGCAAGCCTGCCCCTCTTCTCTGCCCACCAGCCTGACCAGGCTGTTCCCCCTCTCTCCACCAAACTTCCATCATCTAGACACCATTAGGGGATAAGGCCAAACATCTTTCAGTGTACAATAATTACCAGGACATTACCAGCCCCTGGCAATTAACTAATGATTACCAGGCATGACCTGCCACTGGAGCAAGAATACTCATTCCCCCAACCACCGAAACCACCCATCCCATAGCAACCCTTTTACTTGCCCAATGACATGTAAAACAACTTGAAAACTTTCAAATGCCATTTAACAGCCACCTTGCCAACACCAACTACCCAATATAAACTGTAAAGCACCTAAACCGCCTGATAGTTTTAGCAATCTGACCCCTCTTAACTCTATCAATACCCTTGAATGCCACCAGCAATAAACTGTAAATACTTCATTCACACATAATCACAGCTTCTTAATGACAGTATGCACCACCACTGGCATATTTCCTTAATCAACTGCATAAAATGCATCTACTACAGCATACAAAATAAACAATGAAACTTAAGCTGTGTTAACAAAAATACCCATAAGATTTCCTCCACTCCTCACAGAATCATGATACAACCGATACCCATGTGAAATAAAACAAATATGCAAAATAAATGATTGCATTAAAAGGCCTATTCTATAAATAAATATATCACTCTTTTCCCAACCAAGTAGTTCCCAACAACATTGTTAACCATAATTAAGGCAAAGAAAAAAGCATCCATAGTTGTGCTATTATAGCCTATTACCAAACCTGAGGTGTAAATCCCCCCCATCATGGCTCTACCTATATCCCTTTGGACACAGGCAGCAATCACCCATGTCCCTCTTAAATAAGAGCAACATGCAGTGCACTCTGGATTAAGGAATCTTACTTACCTGAAGCTGGCTAGTTCATCAAAACCTTAAAGGCATTAACCTAGTAACTACCCCCTCCTGAAATTAGTGCCGCTCCTCCCACCAGCAAGAACCCAAAACTACGCAAATATCAAACCCTTCTATAACTTGCCCTCAACATACCTTATACTCCCTTGGCCTTACACTACCTAGCTGCACCAACCTTGAAACACCTTAATGAATACAAAACAAACAATTGTTAACATACCATCTACCAGACATCAACCCAGCCTCTCCCAGCAGAATATCTTACCTCCAAATACAAGTGCATAATAACCATAAATAAAATGAATATAGATAAACTGACTATTAAGGGCCCTAGCACCAGAAACTTAGTGACTTCCTGTGCCTTTAATTACTGCACATCCACCCCACCTGTGGAAACCCCCCAGACACCTCCATAACAGATCCGCAACCCTGCTTTACCCAGCTCCCAACATACTCCTTTACTTGTCGACACACTATGCAAACCACACCAAGTTCGACATATCTTGCTAAACAGTGAATAAAATAAAATAAAATTCCCTGTGACCCCTTTGTACACAACTCCAGCAACCGGAACTTCCAGCCCTTCAGCATCTACTACCTTTAACTACTTCCTGCAGGACAGCGACTGTTTACATTACACTCCCCCCAGGATGCTGACCACTGGTCACTCAGCACATGCTCATCTCTGGCCTTCCTGTGCACCACCCAAGCAGCAGTGGCATCCATTGAACTGGCTCCAACACCTCTGACTCTCCTTCCCTCCGATCACCAATCACACCCACTTGATTCCGCACCTCCGCAATCTGTAAAAGGAAAAACACAGATTAATCACCTTGCCTTAACAGAAATAAAACAGATGTGAACCTCAAACCCTGTCCCTGTGGCTATACATTCAAATGTACTTACAATGATCCCCCTGCCCCTTTCAACTGCCTTATGTATCTTGCTCTGATAAACTTAGAAGATGAGGAAATAAAGGTTTGCCACAGCATAAATTAAATGACTGTTTCTCAACTGCCCAACCGCAACATAGCCCTCAAACGTAATCCCCAAAAGACCACCATCTTAACCCCTTTACTCCGACATTATGGCACAAACAGCAGTAACTGAAGCTATGCTTAAATGCCCTGTCAAATGCCAAATGTAAATTGATCTACCCCTGAGTATGTCAGAACTAAGACCTCCTGCAGATGAAGATAACATTTAAATACCAACACACATGGGTTACCTCGTAATTTCCATACCACCTCAAACAGCACACTGACTGAGAAGAGATAACTTATTTTGCAAACAGTCAACCATGCTCTCCACCTACCATCTCCAAAACAAGGAGTAGTAGCCCTCATAATGTGGAACAAATGGACAAACTGTGAGACATCTACTAATAGCTTGCTCATCTCAGCCAGGAAATACAATTATGTATTTATTTATTTTTTTTACTTAGAATGTTACACCATTGTACTACATTCCTCCCGATCAGTGTGATCCTGAACTGCTGATGTGCTTTAAGCTGCTATTCTAACCGGCGATATCAGAATTAAATTCCAAACTATTGAAGAGGCACTGATGAAAGCGTGCCAACACCCCCTACCCCCAATACCCATTAGTGCCACATCAGTGCTGTGTAAAGGAAGCAACAGAGAAACTAGCTGTCTGGTCTGGAGACTCTGTAGCAAATTCCCACATGTGAGTGGCACCTCTCCCCTCAAAGCAAAGCATCTGGACAAAGCCATAAAGAACAATGGGTAATGGCCCAAAACTATATTTTGTTTATTTTGTTTTTAAATATACTTCCATTTTCCCCTTCACTATTTATTTTCTCTTTCTTTGCCACGTATTTAAACTAGAGCTATCCAAACTTATCGGTAATCCAACCAGTACTTTAATAACATCAGTTTCTAATTGTCAGCTGTCCTGGCTAGCCAGTAAGTTGGCACATAACTCCAATATTTAACTGATGAGTGATAAACCACTCTTCCTCTATATAGTCAACAACTTCACCATCCTCCCTCCTGTAAACCATTCATCTCAATGCTTCTCTACTATTCCCCTCCTAGCAGAAATGGCACAGCATGCAGCAAACATTAGCTGAAGTGATCCCCAAATTTACAGAGAACACAAATTTGTATGCTTGGCCCCCAAGCTCCACATAATTTTCAGGCATGGGCATGGTTACCCATATGAAACACCCACAAATTTCATGTTGCCATGTAAAATATTTAAATCATGCCACCCAGCCTTTTTTTTTGTTTGTTTGTTTTTTAGTAGAATATATATAGCTATATAAAGCTGTATAAGTTCTTATATATATACAAGGGTGTGTGTGGGTTTCCATAGTACAACCCATCTTGTGAGCAAATCTGCTCTTAACATTTTCCCCTGACTAGTAATAAAATACAGTTCAACATGCTGTAATTAGGAACACCGCAGACCCTCGCCTGCCAGTTTGCTGTAACTACCAAGCAAGTATGTTACATAACAAAAAAAAACAAAAAAAAAATAATTTGACAATTAAAGAGCTATGCTGGCCATTGCTGACAAAAGAAACCCCTTTAAATGTATACCCAATCATCCAGTTATGTACTCCTTAAACCCCAACAAGCCACAAAATAGTTAACAGATTTCTAAACCTTGATTTTATTAGCATCCTGTCACTCAGCCCAAAGGACCCATTACAGCTCCCTCCTCAAACAGATCAAGGACTGTACTATCAGCCAGATTACTACAGTCTCATAAAATTGAGTAGTGACCAAAATCACCAGGCACAATCTGAGCACCCTGTTACCAGTACAGCCAAAAGACCTGTGAGGATTGTCACCATTGTCCCCAAAAAGTTCACATTCTTGACGCTTCTCCTAATCTGTGAGAAGCCCCAGAGTTCAGAAGCAGCAGTCATGTGTGGTGACAAATGGGGCTGTACCCTGCTGAAAGCCAGCAGAAAAAAAAAAAAAAAAAAAAAAACAAGCTGCTCACAGCCCTAGCTGAGGGAAACCAAGCAAACAGCCCCTAGTCCCCTGCAAAGTATTTAATGCACACTTAAGCACTGTAATGGGTCATCAATGCACACAACAAATTAAGATCAAACAGCATATTGCACACTTTAAGGAATACAAACTGACTAACAGTTGGTCCCCCGAAATCAAACCAGCAAACAAGCACCACAGTAATTCATACAAACTATAAATTAACCTGGCCGACTGGACTGGAAATTAAAAAAACAACTGCTCTCCCCAACCCTCCTTCCAACACACATGTCATCTGCATACCCATCCAAAACACGGGCCAGTTACTCAACGTCAAAACCACAGCTCTTCCCCTTATTATCAGCATCAGGGTCGTTGTCTCTGAAAGCAATACTAACATTGGAGTGATACATATTCCACCAAGACACAATGGTAGGCCCCAAAACAGCAGTGGAAACTCTGAGCAGGGCCTGAACAAGTCCGACAAGGTTGCGCCGACAAAAAGAGTTGACCAGAAACTGAACCAACAACACCCAGCATAGGATGCACGGACAAGCCAGAACACATGCCAAGCAGAGCATGCGATGCCCCACCAAGACTGCAGGCCTCATCATTCAACAAGCCCACCTTCCAAGCAAACACGCGACCTTTCAAAAGCCTACCAATTTTATAAGGAATACCCACATCTGAGCAAAGTGGCAAGTCACATTAAAAATTTCTCTGTAACTAAAACTACAAGCTGTAAATAATCTTCTTACCTGTCTAATAACGACTACAGCTAAGTTGCACAATGACATTTCAAACAACCTCATCACCTGCCTTTCTCCTCTCACATAAGAAAGACCCCAAAGAGCACTGTTTACTTTCCTTTTTTTTTTTTTTTTTTTTAATGTCATTGTTTGCACCATAGAGCACAGTCATACACTACTAGTGACACAACTAGGCAACTACATTGATGAAAATATTAAAACGTGCAGTGATTACCAACTTATAGGTGACACATGCCAAGCAGAGCATGGATGTTACCATTAATTACCTAAAGGGAAATGGTATAGCAAAATGCCAATCATGTTTCTAATATTCTACCTGCAGTACAATACAACACTGCATTACTGTTAACAGCAATTGCAGCCATTCTTAACTCAAAAGGTAAAGAGATTTATTCTCCTACCTTTGTGAAAACTCAATATGATGATACACTAAGGCTGCCACTATAAACTTCTTGAAGCACCGCCCTCCATTCCTTTCCTTGCCTAAAACCAGGTCACTGAAAATATGTAGCTAGAGGGAACAGGCCTATGGGGGAAACCATACAGCCAAGCCCTGCATAACACCCCCTGCCCATATCAAAATTCGCTGGGGGAGAAAAAAAAAATTATACCTATAATAATGTATTGCTGTGTATACCTTTTCTCTCAGAATACCTACAGGTCATCATGGGCGTACCTTGCTTAACAAGTTCACGCCAAAATGGAACTCCTACTCCAGTGACACTTGCCTAACATCCTTTAAGCCCCTCCCTACCCCTACCTCACTTCCTCCCAGACCTCATCCATTCCTATTTAACCATATCCTCCCCCTATCCTCCCAATTCCTGCTACTCTATTTATCTACCCACCCATTAAAGATGTCCCTAGACAAACTGGTCTGTTCCAAACCCTCATGAGATATATGCACAAAACATTGCTGTATTCAAGAACTGGGCAGCATGTACTTTATATACAGCTATTATTTTTCATCCCTAGCTGTGAAGAGTGTGATTAAATGCGAATCATTCCATAAAAATGTTAAATACTATAAGAGAAATAGAAAAATGTTAAAAGAAGGAAGGAAAGAATCACCATGAGTAGATTGATTAGTTTATAAATATTATAAGGGGTTGAATAAAAATGAGAAATTAATATTTTTTCAAATGTTAAATGAATTGATAAAAAGTGAGAGTAAGTAAAAGGATTTGTGATAGAGTAATTATGTTTATATAGAAAAAAAATATGAAAGAAAAATATAAAACATTGAAGAAGGATAACCTTGCAATTACATGTTATAAAATCTTTATGAAAATAATACAAAAACAGATACAGAAGGTTTTTGAATAAAGTTATACAAAAGGTTTTGGTATCAAGGGGAATGTGTTGAAGCAAAAAAAAATGTAAACAACAGTAAAAGAATGTGATTTTGAAAGAAAATAAGGTAGTAAGATTAGTGATGTGATGTGGCAAAGGCTTTTAATAAGGTTAGTCATGAACTAATTGGAAGATTCTAGAGACATATGGGACAGGAAAATGTAGAACATTATACAAATATGCTATAAATATTGTGTGTGAAAGTTACTGAAGATGAATTAATGAGAGAAAAGATAATTATGAGAGAAGTTAAACAACAATGTCAATGAACTGTGTGCCAGATTGAGCAGGTGATGACTGTAATATTTCAAACATATATGTGTGAAATAAAAGAAGCAAAAATGTTAAATGGAAAATGAAGTGGAATGCTGATTTGGCTGTTATATGCAGATGATGTGATTGTGTCTAAAAATAAGATATGTATAAATGAAATAGTGTTATAAGTAAGAAGTTATTAAAGAAAACTGTGCCACAGTTAAACAAGACAAAAGGCAACACCCCGGATTCACGAATCCTCCATGTAAGACTAAATAAGTCTTACTCGGAGACTGCAGTTGAACGGTATGATGTCAGTGTGCCATGAATATTCATGAGGGCAGGCTGACTCCACTCCAAGTCTAACACAGACTGTGCAGGAAAGCAGGGGGCATGTCCAACTGCTGAGCAGTCCAAAGGTCCACGCCCCTGCAAGTGTCTGAATTGTAAAATGTCAACACACAAGAGCGAATCCGCTCAAATGTCCATGTACCCAACACCACACTCCCTGACATTGTAAACCCCCAGCACAGTTATAAAAATTAAAACTTTAATTTTTTTTTCTAATTCCCGATATAGCTGCCCGTATTTGCGTGTGTGTGCACGGGTGTGCCCATTGCTTAGCTGCAGTTAGCAATCTCGACATGGAAGAGCATAATAAGGAATGCTTATTCAAATTACACCAAATAGTGTAGTGGTAGAGCCTTAGCACAAAGAGGAGGCATTCACGGTTTGAGTCTCACCACTCCTCTTCCTGTTTTATTTTTTAAATTAGTATATGAAATAATTCCTGACATATATGATTAAAATTTTACTAAAAAGCATTGAAATGGCCTATGTATCAGTGAACAAAATGTATATTTATAAAGGATCCTGACATATAATTGCCCGCAGTTAAGCAATGCTTTACCCAGCGCAATATAGTTGCCCATAGTTAAGCAGCGCTTTAGCCAGCACAATATAGTTGCCCGTAGTTAAGCAGCGCTTTACCCAGCGCAATAGAGTTGCCCATAGCTAAATAGTGCTTTACCCAGCACAATCGGTTTGTGCAGAGGTGCATGCCACGCCAACCAGCGCACCGTAGGGCAACATGGAGCAACGTAGAGCAAAGTTGCCTAAACACAGCCACACCCCCTAGCCTGTCTGGACAGTAGTAAAATAAAAAGCAATGACAAGGTTCAAACCCGGGACACTGTTCACCATAATCAAAGTACTGAACCACTAAGCCATGACAGCTTAGGATAAACAGCCACTGTTAACATACATATACTTATAAATGGTAGATTAATCATTGCTAAGCAGTTCTGCAGTCAGCCGAGAATTTTCAAAAATGGCCAATCACAAAAAAGTGCAGGAAATGCGGCATATTTAAGCCCCATAGACGGGAATACTCACCATAATTGATTGTAGCTCCCATCTACAGTCAGAATGGCTTGTGCTGGAGAGGGTACACGCTTTCGAGCACAATGCTGGGGCATCGAGGAATCAAAATACATGGTTTGGCTCCTTGTCCACCATCATGAGTCAAGACTTCTGCAGGGTCAGTTCCAAGGGACTGAGTACAAAGCAGAGACTTGGAACTGGTTAGCTCATGACCTCACCAGTGTCACAGGCGCTCCTCAGACTGGTGAGCAGGTCCGTCACCACCATGCAGACCTGAAGAGACGGAAGCAGGACCTACTGAACCAATGGATACAGGAGGCCCGTGGGATGCAAGATGCCCTACTACTGAGTAGGTAGCCATGGAATGCAGTATGTAAGACATGCTAATTTATTCTATATAATGGATAGGTATGTCTCAATATCCCTTCATTTACTTCACAGCTGCAGGTGTCCGTGCTGTGAATCAGCAAGCCTATTTAGATAGGCTGCTAAGGCTGTGCCACCAGGCAGGTTAGTAATTATTCTGCATGTATTGTTATATAAAATAGGTGAGAGAGCCTGAAAGAAAGTGTTGTAGCCCAATAATACAACCATAAAATGCCCTGAATAATTCCTCTGCATGTACTGATATATAAAATAAGTCATAGAGCCAGAAAAAGAGTGTAGTAACCCATTAAGAAAGGTAAAATATGTCCAGAATAATATCTCTGCATGTACTGTCATATAAAATAAGTGAGCGAGCCTGAAAAAGAGTGTTCTAACCTATTAATAAAGGTATAATATGTCTTGAATATGTCTTCCATATGCACTGTAATATCAAATAAAGGAGAGAGCCTGTGGAAAAGTGTGTAATGTAATTAATAAAGGTATAAAACCTGGAGTGTGTCTGTGCATTATACAAATAGTACTGTTTTAATAAGTGCTGGCAACCCACAGATGGGCAGTCCCATCTAAAGTGGTTGATGGAAGTGCCACTAGCTGTGAAGCATATATACAGTCCTCAACAGTCAGTTAATACCTGGAATGCATAAGTAAATCTGGCACACGAGTAGCATGTTAATTTGTTCCCCAGAAATGTGAGTGTGCTACATGAAATGTAGGGTTCTGTACAAATTTAACTGAAAATGTCATGTGAACACATCCAGATATGTAGATAAAGAAATATAAATAAAATCAATAACTGTGTAGCAGTAACATCTGCATCTTGGACAGTTAGTATGTCAGATATAGGTCAGGTATATAATGAACTAGCCAAACCCATTACACAACCTAATACATGTTGGCAAGTGTAATAATACATGTAGGGGATATACACCTGCAGTCAATAGGAATGTAGTGTAGACTAAAAGTACATATAAGATGTTAATTGAGGTTTCTTTCTACACCCTACTGTATGTGCATAACCAATGCAATTCTACACCTCAATGGGTATGTGTAATCTCAAAACATTTGTTGGGACATATGTCCTATTGTTCTATAAATATCTGAATTCACTTTGGTGCATGTGCCCTGTTCAAACACCACAATCATGGTGGCCTGTTGCCACCAATCACCCCTGCTGTCGTTCAATATATGCATGTGTTATGCTTGCTGTTCAACTATTGGAACCTTGGTGTGTTGGGTTAATGGGAATATTACTGCATGCTGTTACAACTAATTTGGAATGCTGTTGTTTATGTTGTAATTAAACACACCTAATCACAGAACATATGGGAAGGCCGGTCCCAGCGGACCCACCTGTCCCTCCTCAGCTGGCGAGTGCACCTGGCACCAGCAGGTCCGGTGCCCAGCCCGGGCTCCCCTCCTCCGTTGTTCCTGTGCCACCTTCGAGTGGAAGCACTGCAGGGGATGGGGCTCATCCCCCCATGCAAGTGTGGGCAGAGAAGGGCCACCTGTCACCCTTTGAAGGGTCCGGGTTGTGTTGCATAGGGAGATCCAGCGTTCAACCGCTAAGCCCCTATGCCAGCTTGAGGAAAGAGTGGCACATCTCATGGGTGAGCCTGCCTGTCCTACACAGCCCCCAGCACAGCCACCATTGGGGCTGTGAAGGTGCAGTGGTGACTGTCCATGGGTGGGGATCTCAGTTCCACTGTTACCATCTGTGGGCTCATGGGCTTGCGATTTCCAAACATCCGTCCCCGTCAATTGTGTTCACCCACCACATGTCATACACCACCCCTGTATGCGTCTTGTTTGTCTTGTCTGTTTACCTCCCCAACCTACCTCCCCAAGTATACCTACTTCCTCTACCTCACTTTCCACTCTCACCTGAAAAAAAAAAAAGGGCAATCTGTACCCACAAAAAAATTATGCCCCATACAGAGCTACCCATTTCGCACACATGTCCACTGGACATGTAAACTGATAATTATAATTAGCAGTACAACATACTTTGTTGTCCTCACCCCTCTCCCAGGGGTAGAAGGTTTCAAATTTCACTCCAAATTTATTACATATGCACAGCTGTTGCTGGTAAAGAAATGGGCAGCTATGGACCTTCCTGCATATCCCGAGCTTATTTTCCTACTGTCTTTCCCTCTTTGTGCCTCCTTTTTCACCACTTTCCTATCTCCCCATTATCTTTTCTTTCAAAAGAAATTAGCGCGGGGGTTAGCGGGAGTAAGCACTTTTAAGCAGCAGTTAGCGGGTTTGAGCGAGTGTGCGCATGTGTGTGCTTAGCTAAGCATCGCTAAGCATCGTGCAAACCTGCTTACAACTGCTTAAAAGTGCCTTAGTCACTCTGCATGGCAGGGCCCTTGTTCTGCTGAGCAGCAAAATAAAACACCTCTGTCAGTCTCAAACCCCGGACACACTAGACTGCATGAAGTACCTCTAGGCCACAGTAGATTTACAACAAGTTGGTGCTGTAATAAATATATCATGCATTACAATGAGTGAATGTAAAGGGAAAATAGGAATGTCATAACACAAATCTTGTTCTGTGGATCTTTACCAGCAGTTGTTGTGGAATTGCATGACATGACTGTGAAAAGAAAACCAGCCATTATAGCAGGAAATAATGTTACAGTAGCACTTTACAAACCCCACACAGTATCAGAGCAGGATAAACACTGGCATATTTGAATAGGGCAGAGGCCATACTTCCCAACTGTGACTGCTTTTCAGGGATGTCCCTGATTGCTAAACAAATGTTAGCTTTGTCCCTCAGAATCCCTCTGAAAAGTACTGACGGTAGGCCGAAGAGTGGGGAATTACACTTAATGAATAATGTCAATAAGTAAGAGTACACACTGCATGCATGTCAGAAAAGGTGTATTAATACATATGCTCTGATTCTCTCACAGTCTCAACTTAATGACTGTAATATATTACAAGTGTACCCCACTTAAATGTACCTTTCCCTGAGGCTGTTCAAATATATACCTGAGTGTATCAGAGGCCTGGCAGAGGCAGAAACACACAGGCATTACAGCATGTCTGCTGTTGCACACTCTGCAAATAGCTTTGGAATGTGTCCCACAAGCATACCCTTATGTAGGAGTACAACACAGAAATATCAAAGGATGTAGCCATGTACTGTTAGCAACCAACTGTGACAATGCCACTGTTCCAGTGCAGAAAAGACCGGTGTGGTGCACAGACAAAGAATAATAGGCCAACCTCTGGCTACCATCTGAATATGTCCACAAGTGGGAGCTATGCAGACAGACTACTTGCCTTGTTAGACTAACAGGTACACAGCAACCCTGTATGTTCAGCAAGATAAACATCACACAATAATGTATAATGCTCTCTGTACTTCTGCACCCCTACCCAAAAGAACAATATACCTGTGTATTCAGGCTCTACCAAGGATGTAGGTCCACTTGTCTTGAGCAGCCCGTGCTAATGTCAACACAAATAAACAACAAACTGTTCAGAAGTGAGGTAATTAATATTTACAGTATAGTAGTTCACAAACAGTTCATGGCCAGAGGAACACATTGCAATAACTACTTTTGTATGGCAGTTAATTGTCTAATTAGAAAAGAAAGTACATACTCCCATGTATCTTGTGTAAGCATGTGGAGGGGTGAGTAAAAGTCTACACTGACAAGTGTGTACTAGAAGCAGCAACATTCAGGTTTGAGTACAACATGCAAATCACTGGCTACAACACTAGCTTCAGAGATAAGAAGTATACCAACCTTCTGACTGACACAACGGTGTCCGCAGCAAACAAGCATGGGCCCCACTTTGGAAAGCTGAAAGGACTATGCCTACCTAACCTAGCATTTTATAGCAGTTGGCTGCTAAGACAGTGAGTAGTGCAATTACCACACAGCAGGCTGCATGCAATTACTGAATGGTGGGCACCAATTGGTGCAGAGGCCATCAAATGCACATGTGCAGATACCTAGAAAAGCAGGCTGTACCTGCTGTCTACACATGCAATAATCTCATTGCAGCAAGAGAGAGAGAGAGAGAGAGAGAGAGAGATAGATAGAGATAGAGACAGAGACAGAGACACAGACAGACAGACAGAGAAACACAGAAAAATAAAGAGTAACAGACAGAGAAAAGAAAAAAAACATAACCTTTAAAAACAATCTGAAGACAGCAATACAAACAAAAGGTATGTAACACATATGTATTTGCTGGCATGTAGTAGATGTTTATGAAGAGTACTCATCATACTGTGAATCATCCATATGTGGCAGCAGTTTGTATCTCTATGTATCTGTACATGTGCATAGGGCAAGGGACATACTGCAACTGTTTGTGAAGGGTGTACATATATACGTTGTTGAAGGTTGTTATGTGGATATGTCTCTGTAGGTTGTAGTGTGTGGAAAAGACAATAGCATGCAGTGCTGGTATACGACATGTGGTGATTAAACCCTGTGGGTATGCTCTGTCATTTATGCAGTGTTGTAGCCAGTGAGGCCTGCTAAAGCTACATGGGCTGAGGACACCTTCAATGCAGTCTGCACAATACTGTGCAATATTATTACATAACTGTATATATCACAACTGTCGCATAAGGTCTATTCCCACCATGAATAGTGGACTGTATATGTGCCTATATGTACATCTACATGTACAGCAATGGAAGTTTATATGTATGTGTGTATGTGTGTGTGTGTGTGTGTGTGTGTGTGTGTGTGTGTGTGTGTGTGTGTGTGTGTGTGTGTGTGTATATATATATATATATATATATATATATATATATATATATATATATATATATATATATATATATATATATATATATATATATATATATATATATATATATATATATATATATATATATATATTATATATATATAGATATGTAGATATATATAGATATATATATAGATATATATATAGTTATATATATATATATATATATATATATATATATATATATATATATATATATACAGATATATACAGATATATAAAGATATATATAGATATATATTGATACATAGATATATATATATATATATATATATATATATATATATAGATAGAGGGAGACAGACATGGGACATACATACAGTGACAGGTGCCTGGCGACCAAGGTATGGACTGAAGCTCAGTGTTGACACTGCAGTGTCATCTCTTCTTGCCAGAACACTGTATCTATTAATTATCACATAGGTGGTAGTCTACCTAACACCGAAGGTGTGATAAGGGAACATGGGACACAAGTGGACAGTAGCCTCCACTTTGAAAATCACATTGCCACACTGGTCATGTACTCTGTCTATGTGGTACACATCATCACAAAAGGTGTGTCATCTAGGGAAATAGAGGTCAGTGTTCCCCTCTACGTATCACATTTAAAACCCATTAGAGAGTACAATGCCAACTACAGCAACTGGAAAGGCCACAGACATACCTCACAAAGAGTAATACTGACCTCAAACAGATGCCCTATGCAGACCGACTCACAAAACCACAGCTACTCTGTGTTGCATACCGCCTACCCAGACGTGACCTCTGCCTAACATACTGAGCTATGTCACACCCATAGCTGTTGGACATGCTCCACGTAAACATATTATAATCCCTCCCAAATACATGCTCCAGGGCCCAACACCTTGTCAGCACACTAAATCGCACATGCTGGAGGGATAGAGTCCTAACTCAGAGACATGCCATACTCTGGAACAAACCACCTATCAATAGCAAACAAAGCTCCTCATTAGCAGTTGTCATAAATACACCTGATGATTGTTTGGGAGATAGGAAATACACCCCGGGAATCACCTCTGTGGCTCTGGTTGACAGGGGCAAGTGAAATTAAATTACATGTGTGTCAAAGGCCAGGGTAGCGTATGGCTAGGCTGCTGTAGGCCCTATGGCCAATAGCATATTATCTACCCATGACACGAAGCACACACACATGTACTTAGTGCAATAATTGCTATGTGAGGTTGACTGAATGTGATGGTGAATATGTTGGTGAATGTGTGCAAGGTCTGTAAAGGTGTGATAGCTTTGTGTGACATTGTTTCTGTCATGGTAGTTTGTGTCCTAGCTGTGATCACAGAAAAGATGTGTATGCTATTGCTAGGCAGAAAAAGTAGTATGGCATACGGTGTGATGTAGTCCCTTGTTGTTGACTGTGGTGTCCCATTGTAGGCTAAAGCAATGCATGTATGCTTAGTGAGTGGTACTGCTGGTGAATCCAACACCCATATGAACTATAGTACTACCTGAAGCTGTAGGCCTAAACGGAACAGTAGGGTGTATGTTCACATTGCTTGGAAACACTGTTTTGTGTCATCCCTGTAGTCCTCACAGATTACATAACTCAGGCATAAGGTTTTGTAAGTAGTGACACACAGTACTGTATGGTACACAGGTAAAGCTCATCTGGGTTGGCATACATTTGTGTGGTATGTATGTCTGATGTGTGCAATTATGCCTGTACCAGGCCCTCAATCATATCTGTGTTACAGGGTATATGTGTGTATCTAGGAACATGTATAGTCTACTACAGCAGTATGCCACCTATATCAACAACTGTGCACATATGTTAGGCAGGGGGTTGGCATCAATGACTACTGTGGTTTACTGGAAATACTGTAACTGTACTTTACATTCATTGCAATGGATGTCATCATTCTCCATCCACTACCTTGATATATACCTCCTGTGGCTAGGTGGTGCATTGTGTCACATACAGTGTGCCATGTACTGTTGTGTAGTCTTACATACTGGTTTCACTTTGTTGCTGTGCAGAACATGGTTTAGTATATAGTATGCGCCAGGCACTGTCAGGCCGTTGTGGGCTGAGCAGTGATATGTGGTATTAAAAGTGTGTATCTACTGACAGCCAATAGGTTGCTATATATGGCATTTCATTGATGTCTGTACTTTAGAATGTTAAGTATGCCACATGACTTGCTCACAATTATTGTTTTATTGTCTTCCAGGGACATGTCTCACAATCGAAAACCCGAGTATTCCCCTGAAGAGGAGGAAGTCATCCTAGATGTCCTAATACAACATCACAACCTGCTGTTCTTCAAAACCAGCCAGGACCAGCATGGGCGCACTGCACTGTGGCAGGATGTTGTCCATCAGCTGAATGATGTAGGCATGCATAACTGGACTTATGAGCAGGTATGCCATCACTGCAGTGATTTAATCAGACATGTCTGGCAGCATGCCTCCAATGTCCACAGACAACAGCTTGCCACAGGTGGTGGTGCAGCAACACATCCACCCCTCACCAGAGTGGAAGAGCTGCTCCTCAGCATGGTGGCTCCTGGCCAACCACTACAACAGACATGTGTCATCATGGAGGCCAGAGTCACCCAGCACGTCGACTCAGAGCATGCAGGTAACATGGCATATCTGTAGACTACTGTTAGCTCGATTGTTAGAACATGCATTTATCAGATGTGTACTGTGTATTTAGAAGATGTGGAGCCTGGTGTCATACAATACTGATACTTTGGTACATAATCTGTATGCCTGTGACTGTCACCTGTTGTACTACTGTAAAATTGCAAACTCACAGCAGCAATGCCATAGTTGTTGGCACTGACAAACTGTCTCATATCCTTGTAGGTCCCTCTGGTGTGATAGCAAGACAGCAGACCCATGCTGGTGAGTGTTCTACATTTAATAAAGCATATAACATGTGCATGTCATAGGAGAGTTGTAGGCCATATACACATTTAATACACCTACACATAATGCATGCTCTGCATATTCTCTATGGGACTATGCACATCCCAGTAACATGAGTAGCTGCCTCAAACGCATGCAATGCACAGAGCATCCCAACCAATTGTGGTACACTGTAGTGGGCATTGTATAGGCAGAGTCAATACACATGCACACAACATGCACCACTTTGTCATATGCAGTAAGTGTTAATATGATACACATGGCTTATGTAGACACCTGCTGTAAGGTCAGACTCCAGTATCCCAAATGTCATCAATACAGCACACATACTATACCTGAGGGGTAGAGGCCTATCATGGGGCATTGCGACATGCTTCAACACACAGCACATTCATGTTAGGCAATGCTCCTTATTGAACACCTTACATACCCATGTAACAACTGGCTGTGAAATGGTTAATGTAGCCAAAGTGGTGCAGGTCAGGTACAGCAAGATAGTTGCCAGTGTGGCATACATTAGTGGCCTTGACTGACCACATGATGCTGCCTGATGATGGCTCATGGTACTACACTACATCCAGTTACAGTAACTACAGTACTACACATTGCATTCATTGCTGTACACCTGACAGTTGTGTGCATCCAGCCATGGTATGTATACCTATGAGTGATGGTGCACAGGACATTGGAAAGCATTTTATACTTGCACAGCAATGTTGTGTCCATGTACACATTGTGTTCCAGGGTGAGGCCAGTCATTGAACAACACACATGCATCAAAGACATGTATACTGTTATCAACAAGGACTCTCTACACTCGCACTGCATGCTGTTGAGCAACACACATCCTGCATGCTAACACGTGTGATAGGACTCTTTGGCTTGTGATACTGTACTCCACCATCAACCACTAATGAGTATGTTCTGTACTGCTGTTGGTCAGTGTGTGTGTGTGTGTGTGTGTGTGTGTGTGTGTGTGTGTGTGTGTGTGTGTGTGTGTGTGTGTGTGTCAACTTGACTGACTAGTGTATTTGTGTGCATGTGTGCATGTGTTCATGTGTGCATGTGTGCATGCATGCATGTGTGCATGTGTTCCTGTGTGCATGTGTTCATGTGTTCATGTGTGCATGTGTGCATGTGTGCATGTGTTCATGTGTGCTAACATCCTGTGCAGATTGTAAAGTGTGTTTCCTGTCTTCCTCTCACAGGTGCTGAGGTTTTGTTGGATGAGTGCAACAGGGACCCTGAAGTCACTGCCACAAATAGTGGACATGATGATACATGTGTTGTGGCACAGGCAGGTTTGACAGGGTCTGTCGTTGGTCCACCAATTGACAGTACACAGCTTTCCACCCCATCTATGCGCACATTCATACTGCCAATACATCCCTCGGCACCAATGGCCTTAGCTGAAGAACAGCATACAGTAGGCATTGACCAGGATAGTGTGGTATGTATGGCACATGCAACCCCTTACAGCAGCCATACCCAGACACCTGGAATGGTACCACATAAGCATATGTCCAGGGGTTCTCGTGGGAGCACTGCTGGTCTTAATGCCCCTGGCAGACGTGCCCCCACAGGTCTCACAACCTCAGGTATGTTCCGGGCTGTAATGCAGGCACAGGCACGTATGGAACGGTACACCAGACAGGGACTAAGGGCATTGAGGGCCCACAACACCACTATCAATGACAGTATCCATGACCTTGCCGGTGCCATCCGTAATTACACCGAGATCATTGATAGACATTGGGGGGAGACACTAGATGTCCTCCGCAATGTAATGTCCATGTGCCAGGACAGTGCAGGATGGCTGAGATGTTGACGTGGACGTATGCCAGCAACATCATCAGCTGGCAGTCATCACGGACAACACACAAGTCCCAGCCACTCCCGTAGTGGCAGTACCAGCCCCAGCAATGTTGGGGCTGGGCTGTCAGTAGACCATCCTAGACAACCACGTGCACGTGGCTCTGGCCAGTCCCAGCAGGGACATGGGTCCTGTCGTCATCCCTCTGCCTCTGATGATAGTACCCAGTCTGGCTTAGTACCCGATACTGTCAGTGGCACCCCTGCCAGGCACAGGTACTGTGTCCGTGGCCGGAGACAGTGATCTGTACAGCCTGGCAGGTACAGTCTGTGGCTGTCCCACAACCTCCCATATTTGGCAACCATATGGTGGAACTGTGTGCATGCAGACATACACACATAAACCAAACACCTAGGGCTAACACATACACACACACATTACATCAAAATTGACCCATGCTGTACTGTTGTCCCTCACACACACGCACACACACATACATGTCGATTGGATGGGTCATTGTCGGGCTCTGGCAAACCAACAACACACCCTGTGCATATGATGAAGCTGTGCCACCTCCTGTCATCTGTGACATTGATGCAGGAACTGGCTAACATGGTGCTGATGCACAGGGTGACCTAATAGCAGTGTAGGAATATTAGCATATTGTCAACAGTAAAATGTAATGATATCCTTGTAGGTATATCTGAGCAGGCATGATGCATTAAAGCTATGATTATCAATGCAGTATTGCTTACACCAGTGTTAATTCCAAAAATGTATTGTCCGCCCATGTGCCACTTGGCTGATGTGTGTGGTACTGGCAGCATGTGTTGGTGAGTGGACGGTACGTGTGTGATGTGTGCAGTATAGATTTGCAGGTGTACATTTGTGAACATGGTAGAGGTGCACTGTCTGCATGTACGTGCATAGTGGACACATGGGAAGGTAGACATGCCCTGTATTACACAGTGTTAACACTTCATATTTCCTATTGTTGGCCAGTATGCATTTTACTACACATATGTTACAACTTGGGTACACATGTGTGTATGACATGGTTTGACACTATGCTGTGGGTGATACTGTTAATATCGGTTATTGGTTTGCATTCTGGTAGTATACATAACCTCAACAGCCTGACTTTAACCAATCGTTAGATGATGTCTTGACAACTGACACACAGATGTAGGATACACAGTAGCATTTGAATCCTTCCAGTAGTATACTATACCAGTAACCAGTGGTATTGATCGCCACCCATTCCTGGGACCACTCCTGTTTGGCATGTAGCCATCCTAGGTACAAGCAAACACACTAGGGATATGTCTGTCCACATCTGGTAATGCATACAGTGGCCTACAATGCATTCTCCAGATGAGACACTTATCCTCCACAAGGGTATCATACAGATACCTGTTGACCAACCCATGCTGTAAAGTTATAAGCCAACTATAGCATAGTCATCCACATTTACTAAACATAGTATCCTGACAGTACCACATAGGTAGTAGCCCACAACATGTAGCAGGGGTACCGATGTGTACATACAGCCACATGTTATGTCATCTGTCCTTTGGTATTCACATTTCCAAAGGTATTCTGATGTCCCTCGGTGTATCACATAAGCAATAAGGGGTCTGTATGCATATTCATGAAGTAGTTGTACACCTATAATGAATGCCCATTATTGACAGACTGTGTTGTGTTTGAACATGTCTGAAATATACCCCAGGCATGAACCCTCACTCCCACTGTTCTATAGAAACTGTCATGGGTGTGTGTGACACAGATGACCTAGGCCACAGATCACTACAGTAGCTGGCCTTGTCACAAACATACATATGTGATCTAAAGTCTGAGAAGCAGCAGCACAAACTGTCAATGGTAACAGATGTACTCATGTAGAAAGCAGGCTTCACACCTATGAACTAATTGAGGTCACATGTACATATATGTATTTGCCACACAGATACCTGAAGTGTGCAATGCACATACTGTTGTTTTACTGATATGTGATACAGTAGTAAAAGCAAAACCCACAACACATTGACCAACAGTGTCACACACAAACACTCAGCACTTGCAGGATTCAAGCCCCTACCTAACTATGTTATGATACTAGAGAGATATGCATTAATACGATGCATTATATGCTTTACTAGGAGTTTTTGTTTCCATGGCTGTATTTGTGGGATACTGACAGCATCAGACTTGCCAAAGAGGAATTTACCTCTTTTAATGTGTTTTCCTAGTCTCCAAAAAGGGCACTCCTCTCAAAGGAAATCACACACACACTCTCAGCAATTGCAGGATTCAAACTCCTACCTAACCATGCTATGATTTACAAGATGCGCTATATGCTTTACTTGGAGTTTTTATTTCCACTGCTGTATTTGTGGGATAGTGACATCATCAGACTTGGGAGTTTTTATTTCCACTGCTGTATTTGTGGGATAGTGACATCATCAGACTTGCCAAAGAGGAATTTACCTCTTTTAATGTGTTTTCCTAGTCTCCAAAATGGCACTCCTCTCAAAAGAACTCTCACACACACACAACCTCAGCAATTACAGGATTCAAACCTCTACCTCACTATGTTACGATTCTAGATAGCTACACATTTACAAGACGCGCTATATGCTTTACTGGGAGCTTTTTTTTTCCACTGCTGTATTTGTGGGATAGTGACATCATCATACTTGCCAAAGAGGAATTTACCTCTTTTAATGTGTTTTCCTAGTCTCCAAAAACGGCACTCCTCTCAAAGGAACTCACACACATCCTCAGCAATTACAGGATTCAAACCTCTACCTAATTATGTTATGATTCTAGATAGCTACGCATTTACAAGACGTGCTATATGCTTTACTGGGAGCTTTTTTTTTCCACTGCTGTATTTGTGGGATACTGACATCATCAGACTTGCCAAAGAGGAATTTACCTCTTTTAATGTGTTTTCCTAGTCTCCAAAAATGGCACTCCTCTCAAAGGAACTCACACACACATACACCCCCCCCCACACACACACACAGCAATTGCAGGATTCAAGCCCCTACCTAACTATGTTACAATACTAGAGCAATACACATTAACACAACGCGTTATATGCTTTACTGGGGATTTTTTTTTCCACTGCTGTATTTGTGGGATACTGACATCATCAGACTCACCCCCAATATATATATATATATATATATTTTTATAGATATAGATATATAGATATATATATATATATATATATATAGATATATATGTATATATGTTCCAATCAACTCATCAACAAGTGAAAAAAGGGTTGGTACAGATGATTGAAAATCAGCTGATGAAATGTACTGGCTTTCCTGCTGCACGAGATCATGTTACACTGGGGATCAGGGAATTTATCCTTTCCCCAGTGTTCTGTGATCTCAGAGTTGGCATTTGTAAATAGCAGGGGGTATGGAGGGTGTGGGAAGGGTTCTAGATTTTGTTTTTCTTCTAATCTTTGTGATTCAATGTACTGTATATTTGAATCTTTGTGATTTAAACAGTTTGGTGTATGTGACAGGTGTTTGGAGTTTTGATACTTCAGCCATCTGTCATACAGTCTTACATACATATATATATGTGTGTGTGTGTGTGTGTGTGTGTGTGTGTGTGTGTGTGTGTGTGTGTGTGTGTGTGTGTGTGCATGTGTGTATCTGTGTATATATATATATATATATATATAGGTGTGTGTGTTTGTGTGTGTGTGTGTGTGTGTGTGTGTGTATGGGTCAACGTCATATGACCTAAATTTCATTTGACTGAAATTCATTTGACTGAGACCAAAACACTGAAAGCCCCCCACGCACTTTATACATTTTAAACCATACACATGCATATGTATAACTGCAATGAATAGCTCTTTGCAGAAAAACAATATTTACCTTCGCCCCCCACAAACCCCCCAATGTGGGGGCTGTGCCCCCCACACCCCCCTAACTATATATACTAACTCCAGGATCGCACTACAGTGGGGGAAAGGGCATATACCTTTTGATTTAACGTGTCAGTGTTATGAGTTTCAGTCAAATGAGTTTTCAGTCTTTTGAACATTCAGTGTTTTGGTCTCAGTCAAATGAATTTCAGTCAAATTAAATTTAGGTCATATGAAGTAGACCCATATATATATATATATATATATATATATATATATATATATATATATATATATATATCTATATATATGGGTTCACATTTATAATCTCGAAATACTAAAATATCGAATTTTAGTATTTCAAGACTATAAAGTCGAAAATGCACTTACATGAAAGTGCATAATATCGAATGTGGAAATGTCGAATCTGCCGTTGTGTTGTCGCGTTCATGACGTGCAGTGCAGTTTGTGGATTTAGCTGGGGATTCAGGTAAGTGGTGTTCTTGTAAGGGTATTGGGTAGGGATTTTAGTGTGTGTGTGTGAGTGTGTGTAGTGTTTTGTTTTTTTGTGTTTGTGTGTTTAGTGCAACCTTGGAGTTAGTATCTATAAGTACCTGGGGTGTGGGGGGGCAAGAGGGGTTTGCCCCCTGCTTATAGGTAGGGTAGGTATGTTTGTTTGTTATGTTGTGTTTGTGTGTGTTGCTTTGTTTGTTGTAGTGTCATTAGGTAGGTCTATGTGTGCTTGTTTCTGTGGTGATGTGTGTATGTAATTGATCGCAATTTTGAATTTCGCGGTTGTGCGTGTCAGTGTTTTGGACTTTCAGCTTTATAGTCTCGAGATACTAAAATTCAGTATTTTAGTATTTCGAGATTATAAAGTGAATCTATATATATATATATATATATATATATATATATATATATATATATATATATAAAATAATAACAACATGAAAAATATCCAAACACAAAATTTCGAGTAAAACTGAATACATCCTTAACCAATGTTTTTGCAGGGGAGCAAGCTCCCCTGCACCCCCATACCCCATGCTACTTAAACATAACAAATCTGAGATTCTACTACAGCTGGAAGTGGGTATATACCCTTCCCTACAATAGCACTGATTTTGTTGATATTTTGTGTTTTAGATATTTTTCATTAGACTGAACTTTCAGAATGATGAACATTTGCTGTGTGTGCAGTGAATGTCGAACATGCGTAATATGGAATGCATAGGTTTTGAAGCTATGTGCGATATGGAGATTAGGGGAGCAGGGATTTGTGTGTGCTAGTGTAAGTGTATCTGAGTTTGAATTAGGTTCGATAAAGGTACAGTATATGAGAGTTTTGGGTGTGTGACTTTTAGGATTTGTGTAGGGGTTTAATTAGGTGACAGTTGTGTTTGGTGTGTGTGTGTGTGTGTGTGTGTGTGTGTGTGTGTGTGTGTGTGTGTGTGTGTGTGTGTGTGTGTTTGCGTGTGTGTGTGCATGTGTGTGTGTGTGTGTGTGTGTGTGTGTGTGTGTGTGTGTGTGTGTGCACGCGTGCATGTGGGTACGTTTTGTACCTGTTCTGTGTCAAAAATGTCTTATGTAGCAGTAGTAGTAGTAGTAGTAGTGTTACAGGAAGGGTTTTTCTGATGTTGAGTGTAGGGTCATGGTTAGGGGTGCCGCATTCCATCTTACTAATACCTGCTAACCTTAACCTTAATCCTATCCTTAATCCCAACCATATATCTGACCTTAATACAAAAAAAACCCAGAAAACAAAAAAATCTTCTAGCAACACTGTTACTATTCTGAGAAAATGTGGCTGGAGATAGTATTATATTATAGATGCATTCGTGTGTAGATTAGACACTGGGTGTGTGATAGACTTTGTGCACCAATGGTTATACAATGTGATACATGCCTAGAGCACAGTCTTATTAGCAATGTAACCATTCACGTATGCACACACGTGAAGACTGTGACAGTGACCCCTGGCATGTATTCCTCTGTCAGCATGGCAACTATCAGGTTGTACTTTATACTGTGAAATACACTCATAAGATTTGAAATGTGCAGATGTAGATGGTAGGCTTCCAGGACAATGCTATTGTTATGTGGTGCATGCAAACTTCTACATAGGCGAGTATGGGTCGTGGTAGGATAGCATTATGACTACTGCTTGTAGACATGTCAGTAGTGGGTATGTAAACCATGTTACTAACAACTATCTTACAGTCCTTTCTAAGCAGGCATACATTGTACTGTAGAAAGTGATGAGGTAGATACATCATTTGGCAAGGATGAATGCGGCCTTCCAGTAGTATAGCACAGCATAATGTAGGCTGTAGTACAGCTGTGGATTTACTGTTGCTGCATGCATGTGCCACTGGTCCCAATACCCTATTTGTCACTTTACACCCATCTATCAACCCTGTGACCTAACATATGTGTATGCATATGGATATGCATGCATGTGTGTATGACAGGACTACAGACATGTGCTATATTGTATTAATACAGGTGGGTAATGTATAGTGTGCCACCACATATCCACTGTGATCTCCCACTTTGCAGGGCATTGTAGGTGTTCAGCTCCCTGATTGACAGATGTGACAATATTGACAGAAACAGGAGTAGCACACAGGCTCCTTTTGCACATCTCCTTGTGGCCACTGTGTGACTATTGTTGCTTTTAATGCAGGCATACCAATATGTGTATCATACAGCTATGACTTCTATGGAAAAAGCTAAGAATCCATTATGCACCTCATACATAAGCATGTCATAACCTTGCACATAACACCTGCACTGGGTATGGTGTGGGTAGCAACCACTTTGTTGTATAGCACTATAGTACACAAGCTAGCTGCTGCATGATGGTCACAGTCCTACAAGGTTACCTGGACAGGAAGTAGCAAAGAAGAGTTTCTTGTCAGTGTTCCTGCAGCACAGTATTTACACCAGTGTCAGTGTGTTGACTTCAGGTGTACATGTCATATTTGCTTTGATGGATGCCATCAACATCCATCTTCCTGATACCTGCGCTGCACAGTAACATAGGATGCCATGCACTGGATAGGGGTGTACATGCTTCATGGGCAACCACGTCATACAGGTCTCACTATCAGTGACTGCATTAGCATGAAACATACCTTGAGGGCATTGTTAGCAAGGTGGACTATATGCTTTTTTTTTTAAGTAAAGCATAACAGTTAATGCTCATACCACACATTGTGTAATTTATTTGAAATAATAAGAATAGTCCCATCATGTGTTGTCTGATTTCCATGGAAATTCAGGATAGGTTGCCTCAAGTGTCACTATACAGTGGTTTATGACATCTGTGCTTTGGTACATTGTGCCGAGAAATTCAGTAGGTATTCCACAACTTTAGCTATACGTAGTGAATATTGCATACATACTGTACATCTGCATTGCCACATGATTTATCTGCATAGAGTACAAAGTGTTGAATGATCCTGTACAGCCATTACAACGCATATACAAAGGCAATGTACTCTAAGAGACAGTGTGTGAGACTCTGAGTGCACCTGATATATTTTTCTTCAGTTTTAGATAATGATTTTGGGCAGCTGGGAACCTTCCGTAGGGAGTTACTATTATTTACAGATTTAAGGTAGAACCACTTGCAAAAATATTATTTTTTATCCAACTTTCATATTTATTTTTCACCCATATGAATTACATACATCTTCTTTGTTGAAACCAGGCAGTTAGCCTTGGTGAACGTAAGGAAAACAACACCAGATTTATTTTGGCTTTACTTGAATTTGCATAGCCTTCCAGGTTACAGTGTGACTAGGACAACAATGGGAGATTCGCTCTGACACCACAATTGTCCTCACTAAAACTGAATGAAGTGTGACTCACCAAAAACTTTATAACAAAGGACAATTGGAAGCACACTGAAATTAAATAGTCTATCTACATTACGTTAACTGAGTAATTAAAACATTTAAAGGTGCATTGTAAATGTGTGCATGATCTATTTACTTTGTTTGTAAACAAAGTACATTTTATATTTGGTAATCCTCTTTCAGTACTTAATATTTGATCTTGTGTTTCATTTCTTATTCAGACAATGTAGGCATGTATTCAAACAGTCCTGTCATAGGAACTACTTAATCTCAGCATAATAAAAACTTGACATATTATGGAGATACATAAATAAATAAATAAATAAAATGAACTTAGTTTACTATATATTCATAAAGAAATATATATAATGACAGCCTAAAACTAATGATAATAAATATTTACAGATAACTGCAATACATGCAACTTTTATCTTCTATAGTTCCTCATTTTTAACACACAAGAAATGTTGCAATGGTCGTTCAACCCCGGGGAACTAAAGGAGTTTAATTTTAAATAAATTTTATTTATTTATTTATTTATTTATTTATCTCCATAATATGTCAAGTTTTTATTATGCTGAGATTAAGTAGTTCCTACTTGAATACCACATTAGACATTGCTGACAGGACTGTTTGAATACATGCCTACATTGTCTGAATAAGCATATGCAAATACTAGTTTGGCTATTTACAGTTTGTATAGGATTACCGAGTTTAGTTGGTAATGATGTATTTTATACACATCATTTATGGTTTAAAATGTTTTTAACAATTGTTTAAGTGCTTTTAAAAATAAATATAAAATGTACTTTGTTTACAAACAAAGTAAATAGATCATGCACACATTTACAATGCACCTTTAAATGTTTTAATTACTCAGTTTACTGTTTTAAATTTTGATTCTGAGGAAGCTTCAGCTGAGTCTGTAGCGAAAACGCTGTTGTTTTTCATTAAAAATTGCGTTCAAAACTTGGTGCTTGCTACCACTCGCCTGCTTATTTCCAGCCTTTGGACTAGTTTATTGTTGTTCCAGTTTGTTAATTGTTTCAATCTCCAAGTTATTCTAATAGGTACTTTATTGCAGAATAGGCAAGGTGCCTAGGGTAACTAGTTATGAATTGCAAAGAATTTTGCCTACCCAATTTAAGCTGGGCTCCAAACCTATGTTTGAGTCTTATAACATTAATTTTGACTACAGTATACTCATGAATACTCTGAAAGTTGCATTATGACTGTCTGTTGCTTTTCTTCTGGAACTTCCGTTTGTCCTTCTAGAGAGATAATAGATGATGATGTGGTTGTATTTTGCATGACAACAAACCACTGAATTGCATGCAATCAGATTTTGAGCTATGAAAGATGGATAATAAAGTTCTGATGAACTTTAATGCATCTCAGACTTTTCTGCTAGAAAGATTTGTAGATTATCTCCATTTACATAACACTGTTGTCTTGACAATATAAAACAATATAGAATTTCTTTGCAAAGATCCTTAAGTGATATGCTGATGTGTATGCATGTTGTTCACCCATCAGCACAGTTTTTATTATTTTAACTTCATCTCAAGGTATTTGTCACCAATGCAAAGCCAGCCAGTATAACGTATTGCAGCTAGTACTAAGTTCTTCATCATCATCATCATTAATATTAGTTGGCATAGTTTAGGATTATCATATCGCTTCAGTGGTATGTAAGCTTTGTTTTATTTTATTTATTTAGTAAATTAATATTTGTTAAATAGGGTATAGATCTAATCCTTTTGGAACATTTCAAGCTCAGCCTAGGGGGCAACATGAAAAATGGCAATAGGATTTTTACGGAGTAAAGAAAACATAGGTTGTACAATTATCAGTGATAATGACAAAAAATGTATGCAGCGTATGATCTGGATACTGCAAGTTGGTTACAAAATATGAAATGTGAAAAGGAAAAGGTCACAGAAGAAGGAATAAAAGGAAGAGGGAAGATAAGGAGATAGTGTGAAAGAAGCAGATGGGCAAAAAAAGCCTAGTAAGAGCATGAAACTATGGCCTGAATAATGGTAACCTTTCCATATTCAGAGACAGCCCTACTGTAGTGCTTTTGCATAAAGATATGCAGCACAATGGTGTATTTTCACTGTATCGGTGCAAGACAATAATGAGAAATTTAGGAGAGAGCCATGGTTAGGAATTTGTGCAGCTGAGTGATTCAGAGAATGCCTCAGCTGCATAAATTAGCATGGCTACTCCTGGCCGCTCATGACAGTGAATGTGGTAGAAATAAGTGCTGGGGGGGTTTACCATTCAGGTAGTGTCACAGTGTGTGTGTGTGTGTGTGTGTGTGTGTGTGTGTGTGTGTGTGTGTGTGTGTGTGTGTGTGTGTGTGTGTGTGTGTGTGTGTGTGTGTGCGTGTGTGTGTGTGTGTGTGTGTGTGTGTGTGTGTGTGTGTGTGTATGGGTGAAACTGTATGTGTGCTTGAGTAAATGTGTGAATGGTTGTGTGCATGGGGGGGTCATTTAGTTTTCATACTTCCACACACCTGCAGACTAACAAGCAAAGCCTGCTTCATTATGTTTGGGGGGCACTAGTTAACAAAACCATTTAGATTTCATTAGCAAGTTCAAAAGTGGTTTTGTCAATGCCTCATCAAACGACAATTACAAATGGTAAAAAACTCTTTAATGCAAAGCATGTTCAAATGATAACAAATCACAGACACACACACACACACACACACACACACACACACACACACACACACACACACACACACACACACACACACACACACACACACACACACACACACACACACACACACACACACACACACACACACACACACACACACACAATATTTTCCCCCAGAGGGAGCAAGACCCCACCCACATTCCTATGTTAGGGGCCTACACTACCCAGAGCCCCTGCTACTTTTTATGAGTTCCAAGACTGCATTATGTTTGGGAAAAAGGAATTCCCAAGACTTGGCAGCCTGAGTCTTTAGCCCAACATCCCTGGAGTTTCACATTAGCAATTGACAATAAGAGAATTCATCATCAGTTTAGTGATTTTAAGACTGGCGTCCAATTTCCTAATTTTCTAAAGTTGCAGATATTCAGTACAGCTCTAGAACAGAGATAGGGTATGTCACTGAGTCTGACAAGCTTTACCTAACCTTAGGCATATTAAATGGTTCCATCTTAATAATCACCAAAGAACACAGGCAATAAAAGCATTTAAGTTGCTGTGAGATTAATTTGTTTCATAGATGTTATGGTATCATCAGCTGAAGCAGTTAGTATCAAACACCATGAGTATTTTTATTTCTTAGGGATCTGGAGGATTCAAATAGAGAAAATTCAAACTACTTTAAGTAAAGATTAGAAAGAGTAGTAGTTAACACTATTAATATTTTGCAGTAGTGAAATAGTGAAAAGGAAACATAAATCGTGTCAAGCCAAATAAAGGTCTAAAGCCTATGAATACAGTATATATATTTTTGGACTGGTTAAAAAGTCACGGGTCCCTCTTTTAGGGATTTTTAATATAGACAATTTTTTATTAAAATAATTCTCATTGTTAGACAAAGGAAATTCATTGTTATTAAAAATGCTTTAGCTCTAAAATATGTATATTTATATTTAAAAACTCACCAACACTGCTTATTCTTAAACCTAAGTTGTTGTTTGTCTTTTGACTTTTCCCGGTTAGAAGTCACCACAGCAGAACTCTGGTCCGCTAATGATTGGCAGTAGATTTTCATGAACGCCGAGGTGCCTGCTCGCCGACCTAAGTATGGGTATATATTTGCTATGCTAGCAGCTAGTCCACAAGTCAGCCCTTGAATGTATTAGCATATCCATATTCTCTTTCAGGACATATTGATTTTGGATTTCAAATATATATAGACATATATATATATATATATATATATATATATATATATATATATATATATTCTTTTATACCGAATGGTAAAACTCCAGATTTTAACTTTAAGCAATGGGAAGATAGCAAGCATCTTGTATCCTCTCATTGGTAATTTATAATTATTTTATGGGGCTTAAATCTGATTCTTGAAGGAAGGCACATTCAGATTACTCTGAGTCAATCATATTAAATGTTTCTAATAATTAGTAATAAAGACATTAAGCTCAGTAATATTTCAAGTTAGTTGGCTCATTGACTAATTATTTTTTATATCTGATTCATTGACATACCAAGTAGCTATTACCATCCATATAGAGACATCTTAGGCCTGTGACATATGAATATTTATCAAAATTATTGGTAAACAAAATACCTTCAATAGTTATTTTTCAGCATCTGTGGGGTATCTGTTCATACAACTTCTAGAAAAAACATGTTTGTTACATGTATTATATGATGTGCAACTCCCTGTGACTAAGCATTAATATATTTAAAGCAATGTGCTAGTATTTAGCCTCATGGCCAGCTTTCATGTGTGCATATCTTCCTCTCTGCTTTCTTCAGTGGTATTCCATAGCTGGAGCATTTAATAGGTTGTTATGTCTCAGCAATGCAAGTTATATTTGGAAAATTTCTTTCAGCACTATAACATTTCTTTCTTTTTTTTCTCAATTTTTTTTTTTATTATTCAAATGCATTTGAATGAATTCCATAGTATTTACACATAGCATCTTAAATAACTATGTACACTATTTACATTAGCCTGACACTATAACAGATCTTAATGTATACAGTTACTTTACAAGTATGTCCAATCCATTATCAGAGTGTCTGATCAATTATTGTATAGTGTCAATAAATAAGACTTTTTCCCAAAGGTTATTGACAAATGACTTAGGATAAATTCTTAGTTCTTTAATTTTAATTTCCAATAATGCTGTGGTTTTCAGTAGGCTGCAGATGTCTTCCAAAGTTGGTACTGTGTTTGTATTCCGTCTTCACTATAACACTTCTTGGAGGCACAACATGAAAAGCCTTTCTCTTCAACCCTTGAAAGTCACATTTCTCACACTCCCTGTTTTCTGTTTTTGCTATTGTACTGGTTACAAAAATGCTGGTTTCTCCTCTTCCTTGAAATCTAGAGTATTTTCTTACATAAATGCTTATGACTCCTTCTACACCCGCACTGGACCTGAAGTTGTTCCATCTATTTTCATTGCGCTACCCTGGTAAACAAAAAGCAAATAAATAACATAAAAATAAACAAATATAGTTTTCAACACTCCAGTAGACCACATAGGATTGATTAAATTAGGTTTTATAAATAGATTAAAATCATTGAATCAATGTGTTATTTGTTAATAGAAAGATACCCCCGTCTGGTTGTTTGATATCGTATTTACTGTAGGTTTACTATTATTTTTAAATATAGGTTGTCCATCCGTTCGCTTAGGTTTAGGTAGCGTAAACGCAAATGAATATGTTTTTGAAATAATGTTTTTGAAACATATGGTGTATTTGTATTTGTATTTATATTTGATGTGGTTATATTTGAAGAGCTATTATTATGTGCATATAATGAAGTTGGAATGTTATGTATTAGTTTAAGATAGTGTTAGTGAGCGCATAAATCAGTGTATTTTAATTGGTTAATTAATATATTTAAAATGTTCTGTTGCCTATTTAAGGGACAGGAAATGAGGGTTTAACTGTTTGAAAAAGTTTGGCATAGCCAAACGAAAGCGCTTATGTGATTTTTGTCGTGTCTGTATTAAAGCTTGGAATAACGTTCATGGACAGTATTTTAATTTATACTTGGTGATATTACCTCTTGGGCACCGGACTGCATCTGGTTTTTCACATAGGATCTTAGTTCAGCTGCCTGACCAACTACTTTAGTTTTAAGCTTTAAACTTTCACATGACTTTTGTATTCTTAGTTTGTCGCTGCCTTGTAAATCTTGCAATCCTATCTGGTTCCTTTCAAAACAGTATTTTTGTTATTCTTGATTTTATTTTGTATTATATTGCCTTTTGGGCACCAGCAACACAACTGGAATAAGTCGTTTTATTTTAACTTTCTGCTCATTAACATTTGAGCTAGTGAGAGACTGAATTCCTCCAAAAGAATATTTTACATTCCATAACTATGAGATGGCAGTCCTCACAGCTTGGCTCAATTCCTTCTCATGCCTTCTTCTTGACATTGATAGTTATCTCCTTTTGTGCATTTGATTGCTGATAGTGTACTCACACATGCCTTCTGAATTTCTAACCTTTGTGTTGTGAGTAAGTCTCAAATATAGTATCACTTTGTCCCTGTCTTGAGACTATACACTTTAATAAGCCACATTTGACTTCTAGCTTTGGTACTTGCACTGTTGCTTTGCTGTTTCTGTATCAAGCTCCCATATTTCATATGTTATATCATATCTATTCATTTCAGACTAATCACTCTTCTTTGCCATTTACTGTTCTCTAACTTGGTACAATGTTTCTTAATATATTCAGCAGCTTTATCAGTTTACGTCATGTAGTTCTTCTATACAACCCCCTCACTACTATTTAAGTGATTAAGTTTTTACCTCTTTTCAAGTTTCATTTATCTATGCCATGGTTGTTTGAAACTCCACCTGTGCTGATGAAATGTCAAACAGTACTTCAAGGCATATTAAAACTACATACTTTAGGTTTTCTTCATCTAATGTTATATTCATATGCACTGATTTGCATTTAGTACTGAGACAACATGGCATGCAGCATCAATAATACCACTCCTTCAGGTGCAGCCAAATGCAATATCTCTTTAAATCCATTTTTACAAAGCAATACAAATACAGATATTATCGTGCTTTAAAATAGCAACCATACTGTACACCAATAAAGCTGACTTCATTTATTAACTAATGACACCTAGCTCACTTCACTTCATGTTCATTGTATTTCTCAGAACCCGTGTTCTTTCCTTGGAGCATGTTTCCCTGAACTTATTTGTATACAATATTCTTCTGAGAAATTTCCTAAACCTATATATAACTCAGCATAGTTATGATGTATTTTGTTGCCATGGTGCTGCAAATACATTATTCTGATGTGACATAAGGTAGCATCAGAACACCCTTGTCTTGCAATGTCTTTGGGCTGTGACTGCTATTTTACATTGGCTCTTTACCTTTGTATTTTATCATTTTATCATTCCTAGTTTTTTCATAACAAAAATATCAGGAATGTTATGTTAATTTGTTTGTTTACATGCTGCAGTTTTGAAGGGCCTTCTTCATTTAACATTTATGAACTGAAGGTCAGTGCTTCCTTTCTGCTAACAGTTAAACCCAGGCCACAAGGCCTACATTTTAAGTAAGCTATGCTTTCTGCACGTCTCTTGGCTGTCCTTCCCATTTTCATTACTGTAGTCATTTGTTTGTACTTTATTTCTTATCTTTCACATTCCTCGATTCTTTCAACAGTGTCCTAGTAATTTCACGTTTTTATTAACATTTTCCAATATACAATAAATATTATTTTTGTACTACAGACTTTTCTGTCTCCTATTAATGAATCATGAAACTGAGCAAGTTCATAGACCTTAGTTGATTTCTTCACTTCAGCAACATAAGCATCTTTTGAGTCTCTGTAGGACTTTATCCACTTCAAAAAACTAACTGGTGGCTTAATGTCAAGTTTTTCAGATCTCACAACAATTCCTAAATGTCTCCTTAATTGCTACTCGTTTGTCTTTATGCTCTTCAAGAAATGTAATTAGCTACCTTAAAGGCTCCATCCCCAGTAACATGCAGAAAACTAGCACACTGTATCATCAGTCTTTCCATCTAATTTTCTGTTCATAGGTTTATAGGTTCATAGGTAGGTACTAGGCTATTGGCCCAAGGGCCTACGTAAGCTTAGCCAGCAAGGTTCCCTGGCTTATACCACCCAAGAAAGTTATTTTCATGTGCCACTGTTGAGCAGAGACACAGAATTGATCTCCGGGGTGTATTTCCTATTTCCCATCCACTCATCAAGATTTTTCTTGAAGAGTGATAATGAAGAATTTTGCTTGACATAGATAGGTAGCTTATTCCAGAGTATAGGAAGTCTCTGGGACAGGAACCTATCCCTCCAGCATGTCCTGTTAATTGTGGTGACAAGGTTTAGATCTCTAGAGCATGTAGCTCGGAGGGATTGGGATTTCTTTAGGTGTAGCATGTCCAACAGTTCTGGGTTTGACATAGCTTTATATGTTAGGCAGAGATCACCTCAGAGTAGGCGATATACTACGGAGTAAAGCTGGAGTGTTTTGAGATGGTCAGTGTAGGGCATTTCTTTGAGGCCAGTAATCCTCTTTGTGAGGTACTTCTGTGGCCTTTCCAGCTGCTGCAGATGTCTTGTGAGGTACATTCCAAAAGGGGCATTGTACTCTATAATGGGTCTAATGAGTGACAAGTAGAGGGGAACAATGACCTCTTTTTTCCTGGATGAGAACCCTTTTATGATGAGGTGTGCCATGTAGAAGGACTTCCTGACTACTGTGGCGATGTGACTATCAAAGGAGAGACTACTGTCCATCTGGGTCCCAAGGTCTCTTATTACGCAATCAGTGTTAAGTAGATTGCTGCCTATGTGGTAGTTCATGGGTACAGAGTTTTTAACAAAGGGGATGACACTGCACTTTTTGGCATTGAGCTTGAGGCCATGGCTCTGAAACCAGGCATTTGTCTCAGTGAGGCCCTTCTGTAGGATGTCCACATCATTTGGAGACTTGACTATGGCTCCTAGTTTGCAGTCATCTGCGAACTTCATTAGCCAGAGGCCTTATGTGTTAACCTGTACTTCAGAGAAGTAGATACCAAACAGGAGAGGTCCAAGGACGGCACCCTGTGGTACTCCACTTGTCACTGCTTTGAGGTCAGATTTGGAGTCTGCAACTTTTACAGTGTGGGTTCTGTCAGTGAGCCAGTTGTCAACCCATCTTGTGACAGGGATTTATACCTAGTTTAGTGAGTTTAGCTATAATTCCAGAATGGGGGATGGTGTTGAAAGCATTGGCAAGGTCAAGATAGGCTGTGTGAACCACCTTACCCTCATCCACGGCTTTCGTGACTGTCTCAAAGAAGTCAATCAGGTTCAGAAGGCATGATTTGCCTTTCACAAACCTGAACTGGGTGGGATCCAGAGTTTGGAGGTTACCAATGTCTTTGTTTATTAGTTCCATGATGACACGTTCCATGGCCTTGCAGACCAGGCTCGTCAGGCTAATAGGTTGATAGTTCCGGGGATCAGTGGTGGCTCCCCCTTTGCAGAGTGGGATAACTGTTGCTGTGCACCATGCAGTGGGCACAAAGCCTGATGCAAGGCCATTATTGAACATGGTGCTTAAGTGGGGAGCCAGTTCGTTCTGAAGTTCATGTAAAATGCAGCCTGGGATGTTGTCTGGTCCCATGGATGCTTGTGTTTTTGGCTTTAGAGAGTGCGTAGTTGTGATTACAGGGACTCTGCATTCTTCCTGTATAGATATGGGCCCTTTAAGGGGTGAGAGGGGGGTAAAGTTAGCACTGAACCTATCTGCCAGGATGTTGGCAATATCAGTTGGTTTTGTAATTTTCGTGTCTTTGTGCTGTAACTCAGAGCAGATGTGGGTGTTGCCATCTAGATTCTTGACATAGCTATAGAATGCTTTGTGGTTGTCCTTGGATTTAGTGGCAATTTTGTTTTCATAGCTAGCTTTGGGGGATCTTTTAAGGGATCTCAGCTTCTTACTGAGGCTGACCAGGGAGCTCCTCCACTCATGGGATTTTACTCTCTTTTGCAACAGTTTCTTCCTTCTTTGTACAGTTTGTTTATGGCAGGGGGCCACCAGATTGGCTTCCCTTTTTTGGAGGATAGCATCTTGGTTCTGTTTGGGATAGCATGATCCATGCACTCGTGTAAGTGCTTATAGAGTGCATTTGTGTAGGATTCAGCAGTTGTAACTGTATTGTCCATCTGCATGGGTGTCATGAAGTTCACCACTTCTGTCTTAAGAAGCATGATGTTGGCTTTGGAGAAATTTTTACTGTGGTTTCCTTAATGGGGGGTGGGGGCAGGATGTGGATATCTAGGGTGATAAGCTTATGGTTGGATTGGACCAACGAGGAGTTGACTTCAGGTGTGGAACACTGATCACTCATGTTGGTAATGACTAGGTCTAGGATATTGTTGCCCCTGGTGGGGGTGTGGATAAGTTGATCTAGGGCATTGGAGTTTATGAATTCCAGAAAGTGTTGAGCTAAGAAGTTGGTACATGAGTAGTTTTCCCAGTTAATGAAGGGGTAGTTGAAGTCGCCCATTATTAGGGTGTTTGGTTGAACCCTAATATTTTCCAGTACATCAAGAAAAGAGGAGTGGGAATCCTGGGGCATGGTGGGGGATCTGTAGCAAGCTACAATTTGGATTGCAGTTGTGCCCAGAGTTAGCTGCACTTGGATAACCTCGGATGCATTATGCTGAGCAACTAGCCTGGAGGTGTGGATATCCTTAATGAATATGGACACACCTCCACCTTTGGTGTTTCAGTCTAGGTTATATGGCCAAAAAGTGTTACTTTAAAGACTTTCCCTGGCAACATACATAAAGATGGCACAGTGTACATTCTCAGCCTTCTCAATCACAGTTTTCATAGTTGTTGAGGAATAAATTGACTTTCTGAATAGAAACTTCATGACAGCCATGCAGACAGGAACTGAAAGTTCTACTGCTGAATCCCACACTAAGGCACTGTATGAGCACATCCACTCATGCATGAATCGTGCCATCCCAAATAGAACCAAGATGCTCTCCTCCTAAAAAAGGAAGCCAATCTGGTGGTCCCCTGCCATAAACAAACTTTACAACAAAAGGAAGAAACTGTTGCAGAAAAGAGGAAAATCCCAGGATGCAAAAAACTCCCTTACCAGTCTCAGTAAAAAGCTGAGATCCCTCATAAAATCCTCCAAAGCTAGTTATGAAAATAACATTTCAAAAGATTCCAAAGACAACCACAAGGCATTCTATAACTATATCAAGAATCTAAATGGCAATGCTCAGATCTGCTCTGAGCTACAACAGAATGGCATTAAATATACTGATCTCAAGGATATTGCCAATATACTGGCAGATCAATTCACTGCCAACTTCACCCCCCTCTCACCCCCTAAATGGCCCATCTCAATTCTGGAAGATTGCCAAATTCTGGTAATAACGGCCACACAGGTAAAAAACGCATTCTCTAAAGCTAAGAATACAGCATCCATGGGACCAGATGACATCCTGGGCTGTGTACTACATGAACTACAAAATGATCTGGCACCTCACCTAAGTGTCATGTTTAATCATAGCCTCACCTCAGACTTCATGCCCACTGAATGGCGTACAGCTACAGTTATCCCACTCCACAAGGGGGGATCCACCTTGGATCCCGGGAACTACCGCCACACCAGTCTGACGAGTCTGATCAGCAAGGCCATGGAACGTATTATCATGGAACTTATAAACAAAGACATTGGCAACCTTCAAACTCTGGGCCCCACCCAGTTTGGGTTCGTGAAGGTCTGATCTTGTCTCCTGAACCTGATTGACTTCTTCAAATCAGTCGCCAGAGCAGTGGACAAGGGTAAGGCAGTCCACACAGCCTATATGGACCTTTCCAAGGCCTTTGACACCATCCCCCACTCTGGAATCATAGATAGACTTACTAAGCTGGGCATTAATCCCTACATCACTCGATGGGTTGCCAGCTGGCTTACTGACAGAACCCACACTGTAAGTAGCCGACTCCAAATCCAGCTCCAGACAAGTGACAAGTGGAGTATCTCAGGGTTCAGTCCTGGGACCGCTCTTGTTTGACATCTACTTCTCTGAAGTACAGGCCAGCACTAAGGGACTCTGGCTAACAAAGTTCACAAATGACTGCAAACTGGGAGCCATTATTGAATCCCCAAATGATGCGGATATTCTACAAAAGGGCCTTACAGAAACAGATGCTTGGTGCCAGGGCCATAGGCTCAAGTTCAATGCCAAGAAATGTATAGTTATCCCCTTTGGAAAAAAACATGTACCTGTGAATTACCACATAGGTGGAAGTACACTAAACACCGAAAGTGTGATAAGAGACGTAGGGACACAGGTAGACAGTGGTCTCACCTTCAATAACCACATCGCCATAACAGTCAGGAAATCCTTCTATGTGGCACACCTCATCACTAAGGGCTTTTCATCCAGAAAAAAATAGGTCATTGTCCCACTGTACTCATCCCTCATTAGACCCATTATAGAATACAATGCCCTATTTGGTATGTACCTCTCAAGACATCTGCATCTACTGGAAAGGCCACAGAAATACCTCACTAAAACAATCACAGGCCCAGATGGTCCACATTATATAAAAAAATTTCATCTGATTTATCCACTATTTCATGCCTAAAGCAGATGCCCTGCACTGATCACCTTAAAAAACTCCAGCTATACTCTGTCGCTATATCATCTACTCAGAGGCGATCTTTGCTTAACATACAAGGCCATGTTGGACGTGCTACACTTAAAGAAATCCCAATCCCTCAGAGCCATACGGTCCAGGGATCTAAACCTTGTCATCACAATAAACAAAACATGCTGGAGGGATAGGTTCCTGACCCAGAGACTCCCTAGACTCCGGAATAGACTGCCCATACATGTCAAGCAGAGCACCTCTTTGACCCTCTTCAAAAGGAACCTTGACGATTGGATAGGAGAAATGAAATTCACCCCGGAGATCACGTCAGTCGACCTGCTAGACAGGGGTCCAGGGAAGTAAATAGTGTGGGAAAAATAGCCAGGGAATTGTTATGGCTAGACTTGTACAGGCCCTAGGACCGATAGACTAGTACTAACCTATGAACCTTTGAACCTATGAACCAAGGCTTCATTTTTTTCTATTAAATGGTTTTAAAGTAAAAGAATCCCTGTTGGATGCAGTTGGCTATTTTATTGCTAATAATCGTACCTCTGTACTTCTGTATACATGCAATTCTTGACAGTAAATATATTTCCTAACTTCTGCTATTGTAAGTCTTCATTTTTTGGTACTCAAAACATGTAGTTATTTGTCAGAATGATCAGTAAACAAGATAGACATGATACATTTATTTTAGCCTCCATGAAGTGTTTATTGATCCTTTTGATGAATCAAAAGTTTACCAAATGTCATGCAATTCTCTGTAGCTAAGAACAGCATATTTGAAGTTATATAGCCCCATATACTGCAAGGTCTGTCTGATTTTTAATTTTGTACGCATTCCTTTTAAGTATATTTGTCTGGATATGTTTCTATTGCTCTGAATATACAGATCAATATCACTAAACCACCTGGCCATGGAAGAAAAGGAAAATAAATCAAATACAAGCAATAAAACGAATCTCCAAGCCTATTATTCTTTTCTTTTACATTCGTAGTGAAGTGAAGAAAGTTGGCAGCATAGTTTTATTAAACATATATAACTGCTAGAAAGAAAATGTACAAATGGGTGCAGAAATAAACTTCCAGGATTTATCTTACTGAGTTGGAGTCTGACAAACAATGCTAATGCTCAGATTAAGGTTTGTGTCAGATTATGCCAACAGCATCCAAAGTTATTCTCTACATTTAGATTTTATACATCACAGACTCTTTTACCTGTCAGGACTGTTTACCTGTCAGGACTGTAGACTGAAATCATCTTACTTCTTGGGGATTGATGTTTCCTAATATCAGGATTGCCTGACATATGATTGTCCCAGTCAAAATTTTTATAAGCAAAAATTTCAATAGATATACAGACTGTCTAGCTCACTCACTTGCTGTATGCTTCTTGTATCAACCACACCTGGCATGGCCACTTTACCCCATCCAAAAAGAGTACACCAAGCTATCTGATGATAGTTCAGAATTTGCTTTACTCTTCTTATAATTTCCTTTAAATTTTATCACCTCCCTCTTTACCATTATACCATCTCATACCTTAAACCACCATCCATCTCGAACCTTTTTTATGAAACTCACACCTGCTGCCACTTTGTCTGGTATATCTCTTTCTTTAACTTACATTTCCCCCACTGACATTACTATTTGTGCTTGTACCAATACACAATGTAATCTGCTAGCTTGTACCTCCCAAATGACCAACTCTCTTTATAATAAATGCTAAATCACAATCATATTCCTAATCCACCTCCATCCATATGTGCGTCCATTTTCCTTTATGAATCCATTTATCCATCTTCAACCCCTTTTTCTCATTTTACACATGGAGTCGGGGTGTCACTTCAGCAGGGACAATCATCTCAAGCCAAGGTTTACACTGCTGGGTGGCTAGCTCTCCTCTTTTATTTTTATTTGCATCTGCTTTTAATTTTCAGGCATCCTGCCCTTCCTTTCATTTGGAGCCACGTTAAGCTCATTAACAGCTGTATTCAAATTTGATTTTCATTCCATTTTTATACAGTATCTAAGAAACAAAAATAACTTTGGAAAAACACTCTAGCACCTTAATTCAAATGGACCTCTTTTGAGTTTGCACTGTAACTCCAAGTGGGTATGGCCTGAGCTTTTAGGAAAGACTCAGAATTCAAACAAATGTTCATATCTCTAGAACCCTAGGAGTTACTAGAAAACTGTAAATGGCAAACAATTCTGCACAAAAGTAGTCTTTACAGTGGTTGCATTTGTTCGATTCTAGGTCTTAAACTGGATTTTATAAGCCATAATAAATACAGTAAATATTAATTTTTGTAATGTTGTATTACAACCTACAACTTCTCAGTAACCATTCAAGCAACATACATACTGCCAGCAGCATTTTATTCATCCAGTTGTTAACTTACATATAAGGCTAAACAACTCTGTCCGAGATACTTGAATGTTGATATATTTAGAGAAATGTGAAAATTATTCCAACAAATCAATTAGAATACAAATCATATTCAGTCTCTTTGAGAGTAACACAGTGGCAGAGCAAATAGTGTTGTCACCTCACAGCAAGAGGTTCTCCATTTCAGTTCTTAGTTGGAAGGTCTTCTGTGTGGATTCTGCATGTCCTTTTTGTGTTTGCTTGGGTTTTCTCCTGATGCTCCAGTTTCTTCCCACATCCCAAAGACATGCAGTAGAGGGACTGAACACTGTAAACTAGGCATACATGTAAGTGCACATGCAAGTGTGTGGGTATAGAACAACAGCTGTTATGGATGGATTCAAAATATATATTTTGCAGCACTAGACAGAGGTCAAATATTGATACAGTTGTGACTACCACTATGTAAGCTTTAAGATGAACATTTTGTAAAGAGGTATATGTAGCATAGTTTTGTAATTACTAATGCAAATATGAACAAACAATAGTTGGTGGCTGGGATGTAACTTCAGAAATGCCTGGAAGCATCACTAGGTTGCAATGGGTTAAATAGATGTGCAGATATTTTCTGTTTTCCATCTCTTTACTTCAATTTAGCTTAGCCATATAACTCATCTGCAAAGCCACTTTCTTAAATCTCTTCTCAAATTACCATTACCCCTCTTCTGAACAGATCAAGTATCCCTTTATTACATCTCTCACTGATCCACTTTTACTAATGTGAAAGATTTTCCATCACTTTCCTTTTTCTCTTATCTTAAATTGAAATGAAGGAAAGGGTAGGATGCCTGGAAAGAAAAGAAAAGAATGAATGAATAAATAAATAAATAAATAAACCCTAAGGTGCAAATCCAAATAAAAATAAAACTGGATGCATATATGTATAGCTGGGAGAATTAGGAATAAGATGAAGAAAAAAATCCCATACCCCTTCCTTCTCAGTATTGCTAGATGGGTCTACTTCACTTCATCAAAAAAACTTTTTAGTCAAACACCTCTTTGTCGAATGCTAATTGTTAAAAACTCAATCTGTCGAATGTCCATTTTAGCAATTTTTTTTTCTAGGGGGAAAAACACTTAGCCTTCATTAGGGATTTGCCTTTTCCCCACTGTAGTGCACTCTCAGAGTTGGTCTATTTAGTTAGGGGTGTGTGGGGGTGCAGTCCCCCACCTTGGTGGGTTTAAAATTTTGTGAAATTGTCGACGTTAGTTAGGCTGGCCAAGTGTTTGTTTCCCCTAGGAAAAAATTTGCTAAAATGACAGTTTGACGGATCGAGCTTTTGACAAAGAGATGTTTGACCTAAAGGTTTTTCGCTGAAGTGATATATAACCTTGCTAGTTATCCTTTATTTTACTCAGGTTAGAGTTTCCTACCCATATTGTATTTTAATACTTCAGTCCTCTTTCTCTTCTCTTGTCCTTTGGGACTTTCTATGACATTACCACCTCCACACCTCCCGCATTTATCCCTCCCTGCCTTTTCCTCACTCTGCCCTAGGGTACAAAGATCTCTATGCTCAGTCTTCAAGGTAATGTGGGATTGGCCATGCCATTAACTTTTCCTCAGATGATGACCCTTATTTCTGGTGCCTTATAATCTAGGGGTCTACTTTATTTCGTTGAATCTCATTTCACTGAATTTCATTTCACCCCAACCACTTCGCTGAAAACTCAAATTACTGAAAACTCATTTCACTGAATCTCATTTCACTGAACTGCAGTTAATATATATGGCACTGTGTAGAGTACTGTAAGGCAAGTAAAAGGTATATGCCCTTTTTCCCACTATAGTGCGATCCTGGAGTTAGTATATATAGTTGGGGGTTGTGGGGGGCTGTTTGTTTGCTTTATATTGTATTTTAACAACAACTTCAAAACAATATATTTTAAACAATAGACATGCATAGTTACAACACTAATGACTAACTCTCTCCAGAAGACAATGGGCAGGATTCACGATGGCTTGCACGGAGTCTAAGAGTCGTGTAAGACTCCATGCAGCCATTGCGATCCAGGAACAGCCCAAAATCCCGTGTCAGAGATAGCTAAAACGACTCTTACACGGGCAGGGTGTGGATATGCTAATCACCCCACTTGCAGCCGAAAGGCATGCAAATAAGGTAGATTAGCGATCCACAAAGCTGAAACCAGCCCATGTAAGAGTCGTGTTAGGTGCAGAAATCTACTCAGTTGACAACTGAGTATGTTACTGCAAATAACACAACGGAGCCATGACAGCTCCAAATAAAGTGTGCAAATGTTGCAGTCAGCATGCCAATGGCCAAATATGTGGCCATTGGCATGTTAACCTGATGCAAACATGAAATAAAATATTTTTTTTTCGGAGATCGGCGACGTTTAAACGCAGCGCAGCCCCGCGCAAACGAGCTGCGCTATATAAAACAGAAAAATAAAGGTTTGAAACACACAAATGTGGGTTTTATGTAATGCATGGATTTGCAATGCAGGGACAAGCAGACCAAAAACAACATGGCCACTGTCTAGTGGTTGCTAAGGGGGGAAGCTGAGTGTAAGACATGTAACTAAGCATTAGTAGGCAATCCTATGTAAATGAGTGGTAGGATAGTGAATCACACTGTCACATAGCAAATGAGCACATTCCGTGTAGTGTAAGAGTTAGATAAGGGGGAGTAACAGAGTAGGAGATAGGTGACATCACAGGGGAGAATGTCAGGAAGAAACCAAGCTCATTGGAGCAAAGTGGTATGTGAAAGATGTCAATCACACAGCATAAAAAGAGGAGTGTCAACATATAAGCATGGGAAAGTCAAGAAATGGAAGGTGTACACTGTGGCCAACACCAAAGTTTCTTGCTGTGCGTGCATGCACACGTGTGCATGCTGGGAGCCGCGAGTAAGACAGAGTGTGCACGTGTAAGGCAGAGTAAGCATGTAGGAGCCTGTTTAAAGATCTGTAAACCTGTTTGCGCTGGTGTGTGCGCGTTTTAATCTGAATAAACAGATTCTAGTTGATGTAAGCATGTGTGCGCACGTGGTAGCCACTGTAAGCGTGTTTTCGCTGGTATGCACGCTGCTCCCTCCTGAGGAAACAAAGAGGAAAAAGGAAGCAGAAGAAATAGTAGGAAACTAGCAGGGAATACTTGTAGAGGTAGCAGGTGAAAACAATTAGAAGCAGGCAATTACACATGCAGACTACAAGCCCAGCCCAGCACTTAAAACACTGCAAACAGCATTGCAGTATGTTTCTCTCAAGAGACACTGCAAGACAGGAGTAAGCTAGTAGAAGTGAAAACTGAAAAAGCTGCACTCAGACCAAACATGCTAGGGGCTGCCATAGCTGTCATAAGGAGACATAGGAGACTTGCTGAGGGTGGTGACAATTGAAATGCTGCCAGACAACCCACAGTGAGGAGACGGAGAAGAGTGTACAGGCCCAGTGTCACCTACCAGGGGTTACATGAGCTGGAGATAGTGTAGCACTATAGAGGAGACAGAGACCTCCTGCAGCAAATTGTTGAGCTGTGCAGGCCACGCCTCACAGACAGAACCAACAGAGGGGAACCCATCCCAGTGGAAACCAAGGTATGTGTTGGCCTAAGAATACTAGCAACAAGTACCTTCCAGAGACCAACTGGTGATATGATGGGGATATCACAGGCATCAGCCTCCAGGGTACTGCACCAGTTCCTGGATGCCATGTCAGCACATGTCGGTGAGCATGTATATTTCCCCAATTCCCATGAGGTATTGGCCAGCAAGATGCGTCTCTTCCAGCAAATAGCGGAATACCCTGAGGTAGTGGGTGCAATAGACTGCACGCACATATGCATCAAAGCACCAGCCGGTGAGTGGGGTAGGGCCTACATTAACCGCAAGGGCTTCCCCTCCATCAACTGCCAGGTTGTGTGTGATGCCCAGGGCATAATAATGAATGTGTGTGCTGGCTGCCCTGGGAGCTACCATGATTCCCATATCTGGCATTTGACGCAGCTGTACCAGACATTTGCCAATGGGGACATCCCATATGGTCACCTAGTGGGGGATGCAGGTTATGCACTGGAGCTGTGGCTGATGACACCCATCAGAAACGCACACACACCTGAACAGGAATGCCATAATGAGGCACACTCACAAACACGTAATGTAATAGAGCGTGTGTTTGGGCTGCTCAAGTCATGGTTCCGGTGCCTGGACACATCTGGTGGAGCCTTGCAGTACTCACCAACTACATGTACCAAAATTGTCATGGTATGTGCTATGCTACATAATATGATCCTGCGAAAACAGCTGCAGCAGGACCAGCATAGGGCCGGGCCAAACAGCCCCCCACCATTGCCAAGGCCATCACAGGCAGAGCGTGACTCGGAGGAGGAACAACCTGAGCCTGTCCCAGTAGGCAGAAGGAGGCGTGCCCAGTATGCCCTGGCCTTGGCAAAGAGGCAACGCATAGCACATACACTGGCTCAGTAGGAACCCTGGGAATGATACCCCTCTCTGACTCACTCATATAGTAACAGGGATGCCTAACATGACACAACCTGCTCTCAAACATGTACAGGGAGTGTAGTATGTGAATCCGATGGAGGCAGCCCTGCAGCACCACCCGAGGCATGATTGCCATGTGTTAAGCAATGTAACACCAGCTAGTATATGCAAACATGAAGACCCAACCTAACATCTCACCCTCAGCAAGCATGATGCCACACTATGAAGACAACAAGATCAAGTACAATAATTGGCTGAGGTATTGCTGTTAGCAAGGGGGAACACATGGCTGACAGCCTGGGCTGACATGCCGAGCAAGACATGATGCCCCACCTGCTAGAGATGGCATGCACTCAGCACACCTGGCTGTGTAGATACTGGCAAAGGCTGTTGTCACCCCCACTGTGCCTGGAATAGGTAAGTCTGGAAACACAAACCCACCACCATAGGTAGCACAAGGGATAATAACCTGGACATAATGCTACCCAACGCCAGAAGTCTAACCTTCAAGGTGCATGCAGACCAAACACACCACAGCATCGAGAATGGTAATATGTGTTCTGTAACAGAAACCTGGGCAAGGCCCAGAAGAGCACCCTAATACTACCAGGTTATGCCTCATACCATGCTCTACAGCTCCAAAACATGGAACACATAACAATAGGAGTGTGGCTACAAGTAATTATCAAGAATAACCACACCCCCAGGTTGGTACCACAGCAAGAAGCAGCATGGACTATCCACGGGCAAGTAACACTGTCTCAAACTGTGTACCTGTTTGAAGCCTGCTACAGACCACACACACAAACCCAGGTACCCCAGCCAGCCTTCCTGAAGACACTTCAGAGTATGAATGTCTCAACAAATACCAAACAAGCCACACACAAAGTATGTCATAGGTGGCAATCCATTATGTATAGAAGAAGTAATCATGGACCTAGGGACACAAGTGGACGGTAACCTGTCATGTGACACTCACATTGCCAAGGTGGCCAGGAAGACCTGCTATATTGCCCACCTTAATATGAAAGGATGCACATGTAGAGCTACAGAGGTCACTGTGCCCCCATACTCTTCCCTTATCAGGCCCATACGTGACAACAATGCCCCAGTTCGGATGTACCTTACCGTACACATGCAGCAGTCAGAAAGACCCCAAATGTACCCCACCAACAGGATAAAGGGTCCAAACATTGGACATCTGCAGCCTGGCTGAAAAAAACACAGCCCAATTCAGAAGCATACTGCACAGTCAGAGGTGATGTATGCCTGATGTACAAGGCCATGTCCAATCCAGAATGAATGGACATACTCCACTGCAGAAACCCCAAATCCAGCAGACACACCACAGTGAGATATCTGAACCTCCACACATAGATTAATAGGATGTGCTGGAGGGACAGATCCATAACCCAGAGGCTCCTGACATTCTGGAACAGAATCCAAGTCCATGATAGGCTGAGCTCCACACACAAACTCAACAAGAGAAATCCAGTGAAGTGCATGGGAGATAGTAGGTGTACACTGGGGGCCATCCCTATGTCACATCTAGGAAAGTAAACCCTGCGTGGGCATAATATGCACATTGCAAGGGGTGTTGAGACCCACACACAGTCTGTCTGTGCTCAAACAAGGCCAGGGCAGATAGCCTAGTATGAACCTATGAACCTATGATGATACAAATTGTGCAGGACACAAAGGATTATCACACAGCTGTCCTACCTGATGGTAGGAACCATGGTGATAATCCACAGATATGCTCTACAGCACTCTAATATCACAAACAATACACCAAACCCACACACATTGCCAACAGCCTACCAAACAGATTCCTTCCAACCTCCCCATCAGCACCTAACTGCCAAATATCTATCCCAGGAGAGTGCTGGCCCCCTGACATTGCAGATGCTGAGGTAACAGTCAGCATCCACAAAGCACAGCACACAGCATCAGATGGTGTCCTGGGTTGTGTCCAACAAGTACTGTAAGAAGAATGGTACAGCAAATAGCATTACTGTGCACTATCAGTCCTACCACAGGATATGTACCCAAAGAGCAGTGTACAGCAACAGTGGTCCCACACCACAAAGGGGGTGCCTGAATGGATACTGCAAACTATCACCCCTCAACCCCGACTATCTAGGTTGGCAAAGTCATGGAGAGGATGATCATGGATCCCATGAATAACAAGATTGGGTACCTACAGACAGTGGACCCTACCCAGTGTGGCTGTCATAGGGCAGATCCTGCCCCTTACACATGTCTGACTCATGTGAAATGTGCACCAAGCCCATTGATGTGGGGAATGTTGATCACACAGCCTATCTGGACCTTGCTAAACCCTTCCATACAATATCCTAGTTGTCGGTACAGATAAGCTCACCAGCCTAACTATAAACCCCTATGCAAGTAGATGGGTTGCAAACCAGCTCAAGGACAGAACTGACCTGACAGACATGCTGTAGCCATGGCAGACTGCAAACCACGTACAACTGGCATCTCACAAGGCATGGTCCTGGGACCTCTCTTGTATGCTATATATGTCACATAGGTAAAGGCCAACATGGACGGACTCTGTCTGAACAGGTTTGCAGAGGACTACAAACAGGCCACCATATCGGACCCTCCAGCTGACACAAATAACCTACAAAAGGCACACATAGAAACACACAAGTGGTGCCACAGCCATGTCAACAAGCTAAATGCAGAATAGTGTATAGTCATCCCCTGTGGAAACACAGTACATGGCCAGAAATTACCACATAGGTGTTAACCCAGTAAGTACATCAGGAGCAATAAGAGACCTGGGGACACAAGGTGATAGATATCCTGCATGTGACAACCATGTGTCTGTAGTGGTTACAGAAACATACCATATACCCACCTAATTATGAAGGTAAGCACAGCTTGATTAGGGTAGGTCAGTGTGGCTCTCCAGTCATCCATCAGCAGCCTCACAATTGTGTACAATGGCCCTTCAGGGATGTACCGTAGCAGATACCTGCAGCAACTGGAAAGACCACACAAATACCCCACCAGGAGGATCGCAGAGCTGTAACAGATGCCATGTGTCACCTGAGTAAAGAAACTGCAGCTCCACACAGTGCCATACTGCCTGGCTGGAGGTGAACTGTGCCTGATGTATAGAGCCATGACCAACCTGGTATCAATGGACATTTGGCACCATGTAAACACTGAATGCTGGTGACCTATGCAGCTGACAGGCCTGAACCCCAGCACAGACATAAACAGGACATGCTGTACCAATTGGGCCATGACCCAGAAGCTCACTCCACCCATGACTAAACTCCCACTACAGGATATCCAGGGAGTCCCTCAGTGACTGTCATCCAGAGGAATCATGATGACTGTATGGGAGATGGTAGGTGTACCCTGGATAACACCTGTATGTCACGGGTAGACAGAGGCACAGCACACTAACCGTGACATATGTCATGGCAAACACCAGTAAATGTGTGTTGAAGGACAAACACTCTCTGACTAGCATTACAAATGGACTACGGCACATGGCCATTGTTTGTCACTGTCTACACAAGTTGTGGAATACATTAACAATGTCGGACAATCATGTACTATGCTGTCCATATCTGAACAAAATGCAACATGGTCATATCTGCACAACTGGCCCTCAACCAGTCTGGTGTGCTCACTATAAATATTACAAGCAGTGATAGGACTGAAACTGATTATACTGTCCACCACAGTGAAAGTTCTGCACCAGTACACGATACGACAATACAACGGTTTGGTCAGCAGGAAAGGATGATGACAACTGTATGCAAACTATCCCATGGCGACCCTGCAGGCACAGCATAATGCCTGTTAGGCTCAGACACAAAGCAGTTGGGCAGTAAGAACACAACCTGATGTCCAACACTCAACTGTACATGTGATATATAGATGGCGTCCACACACAAACAGAAATGTGGTGGTCCACAGATCCCAACATAAGGAAAGGTCACACTGGGCATGCTTGCACACTTAGATAAATGAGACGTGGCAGTCAAGAAGCCATACAAACTGCGAACTGGGCATGCTCACACACTTAGGCCATGTCACAGTTCAGCAGTTGCACACACATATCTGGCATGTCTATGTGTTAACACAGGAACCTCCCACAATACAGACATCTGCCCAGTGCACACAGTGAAGTTACAACAGAGACATAAGTAAAGTACTGGATCCCACTCATATGCAAACATCTCCCACAGTACACATGTTGTTTATAGAGATAGGGAAGGCTATGGCAATAAAGACCCACAAACAGTATATGAGCAACAGATACTTGCATCTGACAGGTAAACATATTGCCGCAGAGTGCAATACTTGACTGTTGTCCCTATGGAATACAGAAGGCTATCCACAGTGTATTTGGCATCTGCCTCCACAGTACAGTAGGCCACTGTGCCTGTGCAAAGTTAATGCATAGATATGCTCTCCCCTGTACTGATGGATAGTCACAGATGTACAAACCTCTTCATCCATAATGATGTTAGCAAACTATACATATGTCAGGAGCAAATATTATACCCAGTAATGTGAATAGTGCGCTCTGCTACTGCATCTCTAATAAGTGTCATAACATAGTTAGGCAGGGGTTTGAATCCTGCAAGTGCTCAGTGTGTGTGTGAATGTGTACGAGAAATGTTCCTTTTGGCAACTATTACTACACAACACATGCTGCATATTCCACTGTCTAAACACTGATGATGTCAGCACCCTATAAGTACAGCAGGAGAAAACAATTCCCCCAGTAATGCAAATAGCCCACTCTGCTAATGCGTCTCTCACAACTGTCATAACATAGTTAAGTAGGGGTTTGAATCCTGCAAGTGCCCAATGTGTGTGGGAGAGTAGTGTGCGCAATTCCATGCGTAAGAGAAATGTCCCTTTTGGCAACTATTACTACACAACACATGCTGCATATTCCACTGTCTAAACACTGATGATGTCAGCACCCTATAAGTACAGCAGGAGAAAGCAATCCCCCTCAGTAATGCAAATAGCGCACTCTGCTAATACGTCTCTCACAAGTGTCATAACATTGTTAGGTAGGGGTTTGAATCCTGCAAGTGCCCAGTATGTGTGTGGGGGAGTAGTGTGTGCAATTCCATGCGTATGAGAAACGTCCCTTTTGGCAACTATTACTACACAGCACATGCTGCATATTCCAGTCTAAACACTGATGATGTCAGCACCCTATAAGTACAGCAGGAGAAAACAGTCCCCCAATGATGCAAATAGCGCACTTTGCTAATGCATCTCTCACAAGTGTCATAACATAGCTAAGTAGGGATTTGAATCCTGCAAGTGCCCAGTGTGTGAATGTGTGTGGGGAAGTAGTATGTGTATGAGAAATGTCTCTTTTGGCAACTATTACTACACAACACATGCTGCATATTCCACTGTCTAAACACTGATGATGTCAGCACCCTATAAGTACAGCAGGAGAAAGCAATTCCCCCCAGTAATACAAATAGCGCACTCCGCTAATGTGTCTCTCACACATGACATAACATAGTTAGGTAGGGGTTTGAATCCTGCAAGTGCCCAGTGTGTGTGTGTGGGGGGGGGAGTAGTGTGTGCAATTCCATGTGTATGAGAAATGTCCCTTTTGGCAACTATTACTACACAACACATGCTGCATATTCCACTGTCTAAACACTGATGATGTCAGCACCCTATAAGTACAGCAAAAGAAAGCAATTCACCCAGTAATGCAAATAGCGCACTCTGCTAATGCGTCTTTCACACGTGTCACAACATAGTTAGTAAGGGTGTGAATCTTGCAAGTGCCCAGTGTGTGGGGGAGTAGTGTGTACAATTCCATGTGTATGAGAAATGTCCCTTTTGGCAACTATTACTACACAACACATGCTGCATATCCCACTGTCTAAACACTGATGATGTCAGCAACCTATAAGTACAGCAGGAGAAAACAATCCTCCCAGTAATGCAAATAGCACACTTTGCTACTGCGACCCTTACAAGTGATCTAACATAGTTAGGTAGGGGGTTGTATCCTACAAATGCCATGTGTATTTTTGTCACACAGTTTGTCCATGTGTGTGGGGTGTTGTTCCCAATATTGCACGACATACATTATATCAGTAATGTCAATGCACACATGATGTATGTGTGTGCCACCTACACATATGTACCTGTGAACTGCAAGAGATCCCATGTCCAACGCCTGCCTCATGTGAATACATGGAATATGCAGCAGACAACTGTATGACTGTGGTGTTCTGTGCAGGGGCTGCATGTGGTATGTGACTATACAGTGTGGGTTGTAGATGGTGTCATCCCACCAGCGAGGGATACATGATAGTTCTGGAGCATATAGTCCACATGTTGGTGATGAACAGGTGCAGCATGTTATCACCACTTGCGGGAGTGGTAACAAGTTGTTCCATAGCAATGCAGGGAATGAATGATAAGAACCCTTCAGATAGGGTCTTGCAGCTAGAATAATACTCACACTGTATGCTTGGGTAGTCGCAGTACAACCATATAATGGTGTGTGTAGAGACTGTCATATTCCCAGTGCTGTCAGGAAGGCCAAGAGGGTTTCCTGGGTATGGGAGTGTGGTGTGTGCCAGGCTATGAACCTGAAGGCAGTCTAACCCACTGTGTGTTGCACATGGAGAGGCTCTGATGCTTTGTGCAGTGCCACCAACCTGGGGGTGGGTGTATCTCAAGTGCCTTTGGATACATCCCCCCTGTTCTGGTTTGGTGCATGTGTAGGGGATGAAAAGCATGGTATCAGGAATGACCTGGCACTGATGGTGTGCAACTGGGAGCCTTATACCAGGAGTCTGTTACTGCACGGATATTGCTGTACCCCATGCTAAGGACAGTTTCCACTGCATGCATTTTGAGGTTTACACTGCTGCTGTTGAGTAGCATTGCTATTTGTGTCCTATCCCGTGTGATACCTGTGTAGGTGGCTATGTAATGTCAGCCATGCATACAAAGGCACTATGTGTGTAGCAACAGCCTCTGCCAATATACAACGGCCCATGGGTGACAGGTGCAAGCTGTCCCAAGCAAAGCAATGTGGCTTGTCCAGCATGTAATCCCACACTGACAGGCATTGTTTCCCCTTTGAATGTCACTGAAAGATACGTTAATTGCAGAAATGGATGATCCTGTCTACATATTGTGGCAGCATTCTTGGTGAGGGTGAGATGCTACTCAAGGCCAGGGTCATACCAGCCTGTGCCACAAGCTCAGAGAGCCCCTCTATGTCCCCTAACATGTAGTCCAGGGAGGTGTGTCAGAGGTCATACACACTGGCACAGACAATGACTGAGTCATACATCTACATGCCTTGCAGTGACTGGCATTCTTGTGTTATGTGGTGGATCATAGTGCCCGACGGGCAGATCAGCGTGACTGTCACCTTGTTCAGCGTGTGAGCAGGACCTCAGTGTACGTGACGATAGAGGTACCTCATACAACTGTAGCAGGTGTTGCCAAGCCGTATGGCCTGTGACTGTTTGGCACACAGGCTTTGTGAGCTATGTGTTGCATGTGCTCCGCTCTGGCTTAACGTTTGCTTATGTATCTGCTTTGCAGGTGTCAGCTACTCAGGCAGGATGCTATTCTGAGAGCCCAATAATGTACCTGTGTGTGTCTGTGTTTGGATTGTGGTCGTGGCAGGTCTATGGGAGACTGGTGCTGTATTCACTGTAGTATCCCACTCCACCTGACAGGGAATGCCAGTGCAGTTTGGCTATGTGGTTGCATCTCTCACATGTGTTGTACTTATATGGGAAGGGGAGAGGGTTGTCTGTGTACATGAGGCCACTGTAACATTGCCACATGACTCACAGATTCACCAACTGGACCTGAGAGTACATCGACAGGTGACCTTTGCACATGCTAACATAGCATTGTGACTCCCATACTAAGTAACGACACATAGGGCCAATGGGGAACAAGGTACTCAAGGTGACTATGTGAGGGTGCAGTGCTCCTGATTTGTTAGTGCTGGCATATAGGAATGTTGTCTTGAGCAAATGTGAGGTAAGTCATATGCAATGTGTTACAGGCAAGCTACATGCAAACAGGACAAACAGTGACATTCTGTCAAGTGACACATGGACATCAGTACAGTAAGCAATACAGATGTCACTAGGGATCCACAGAGGCACTGTATATCTGCACTGCAGGTGGAATCAGTGTTTCAGGAACATAACAGGCAAACATGCATACAAACAAAGCTACAGTCAGCAGGCCTGTATGTAGACTATGCTACAACAAACAAGGTGTATGACTTCCAGTAGGTAACAGTGCATATATGCAGGCACTATAAGCCAGTACCCAGACATTCACAGGTCAGACAGGCTGGGTCCAGCCGCATCCCACACAAGTGTATAGACCACGTACCTTTGTAATGTTGAATAACTGGCCTGATACCCAAGTGTTCATACCTGTAATAATACACATGTCAAATAACAGACACTGAGCCCACACTCAGCAGTTCCAGACCTAGTATGATGTATGCTACCTGTCCTGGCACCACAGTATCCTTGACATGTATGGACACTCTCCCTCTTGTCATAGTTAGTTCTGTGTTTTGGTGCTGTCATGCATGGTATGAGGTGTGACCTTGTAGTGCTAGTCTGCTCTTGTGAGCCTTGAACCTGTTGTGCAGTACTGCACAGATATCAACATCCTGAAACATCTTCATTGCAGAGTCGTGTGTGGACAGCATGCAACTTGCAGTTGAGATGGCCATCATTGAGTATCAATATGTACAGTGTTGTATCCCCTGTGCTACCTATGTAGGTGGCCATCCCTTCACAGCCTCACCACCAGTATGCAAAGATGTGTAGACAAAACACTGTAGTAATTACTAAACAATACATTGACATTCATACTGTAACTGCATCACGCATGCTGGTATATACCCACAATGCTATCATTACACTGTACTGTTGTCAACATCATACTATTACAATATGTCTATGTACTCACCCTGTGCATCAGTGCCATGTTAACCTGTTCCTGCACCGATTTTACAGATTGCAGGAGGTGGCACAGTTTCATCATATGCACAGGGTGTGTACCTGGTATGCCTGAGTCTGCCACTGATACAACAAATTGACATGTATGTGTGTGTGTGTGTGTGTGTGTGTGTGTGTGTGTGTTGGTGAGGGACAGCAGTACAAGATGGGGCAATGTTGATGCAGTGTGTGCGTGTATGCAGTAGCCCTAGGTGTTATCACTTTCCATGTGTGTATGAATGCACACAGTCCCACCTCATGGCTGCCATATACAGGTGTTTGTGGACAGCCACAGACTGTACCTGCCAGGTCATACAGATCACTGTCTGTGGCCATGGACACGGTACCTGTGCCTGGCAGGGGTGCTACGGACCATATCAGGTACTAAGCCAGACTGGGTACTGTCATCAGAAGCAGGTGGTTGGTGACTGGAGACAGGTCCCTGTTGGGACTGTCCAGCGCCACGTGCACATGGTCTCCTGGGGTGGTCTGATGACAGCACAAACCCAGCATTGCTGGGGTTGCTGCTGGCACTATGTGAGTGGCCGCGGGCCTGTTGTCGTCCGCGACGGCTGCCAGCTGCTGCTGTTGCTGGCATACGGCCATGTCGACGCCTCAACCGTCAACCATTGCCCTGGCTCATGGACATGTAGTTGTGGAACAGATCTAATGTGTCCCCCCGACGTCTGTCAATGACCTTGGTAAAGTTGCGGATGGCAGCCACAACATCACGCATACTGTCACTCATGGCTGTGCGACATGCTCTCAGCTCCCTCAGACCCTGTCTGGTGTACCGTTCCATACATGACTGTGCCTGCATTACAGCCCAAAACATAGCTGAGGTTGAAAGACCTCTGTGGGCATGTCTGACAGGGGCGGTACGCCCATGGATGCACCCATGAGAACCCATGGACGTCTGCCTGTGTGGTACTGTGTCAGGATCCTGGCCATGGCTGCTGTGTGGGGATGCATGTGCCACCGGTACCACATTACCATGGTCAATGCCCACTGTATCCTGTCCATCACCTAGGGACATTGGTGACAAAGGATGTATTGGCAGGATGACTGTGCGCATTGATGGGGTTGACAGCTGTGTAGTGTCAATTGGCTGACCAATGACGGACCCTGGCACACCTACCTGTGCCATTACACAGGTATCATCATTATCACTAACCACAGCAGCTGATTCAGGTTCCCTGCTGCACGACACCAGAGCAGCACCAGAGCCTGTGGGAGTAAGACAGGAAACACAGTTTACAATGTGTACACAATGTCACCACTGATGCACACATGGGCACATGCACACATGGGCACATGCACACATGCACACAAGCACACATGGGCACATGCACACATGGGCACATGGGCACATGCACACATGGGCACATGGGCACATGGGCACATGCACACATGCACACATGGGCACATGCACACATGCACACATGGGCACATGCACACATGGGCACATGCACACATGCACACATGCACACATGGGCACATGCACACATGCACACATGCACACACCTCAGTATATGAGATATCAACCCACAGACACAAACACACCTGCAATCAAACACATAGCACTACTGCTTCAGCCTATTATTACTATTAGTATACAGAGTATTGAAGGTAATGGTATTACATACTCACTAGCATGGATAGGCTGCCTTGCTGTTACACCAGTGGGACATGCAGAAAAGAGACATTTATCATCAGTGGGCACAACTGTGCCATTGATACTGTGGGCATGATACAGTTCAGTAGTGCAACAGTTATCTTCCACAGGTGTACTGCAGATATTGAGGATATCACTAATGCACAATAATTACCAAGATTACAGCTACAAAACGAGGACACACCTCACACATGCATAACTTAACAGTGTACAGAATGGTCAACTATACACATGGCATGTTACCTGCACGCTCTGTGTCCTGCTGCTGTGTGACTCCAGCCTCCATCATTACACATGTATGCTGCTGCTGTTGCTGCTGTGCTGGAGCCACAACACTTAGGAGTAGTCCCTCCAGTCTGGTGAGGGGGGGAATGTCTAGCCACCCCACCACCTGTAGCAAGCTGCTGCCTGTGGATATCCGACGCACGCTGATGGACATTTCTAATTAAATCACTGCAGTGATGGCATACCTGCTCATATGTCCAGTTATGTGTGCCTATGTCATTTACCCGATGGACCAGGTCTTGCCACAGTGCAGCCCTCTCCTGCTGGTTCTGGCTGGTGCGGGAAAAGAGTACAGAGAAATCCCACACCAGGCACTGGTGTATCTCCTCCTCCTCTGCAGCGGAGTAGACAGGGTTCCGCTGGTGAACCATGGCCCTGAAAAGGAGAAGGAAAATATGTCAGCAATATCTGTCAGCAAACTATAGCACACATAATACACATAATACTCGATTCCAGTGATATAACTTAAGCACCATATACAGCATCTGTCTGTCTATTGGGGGATACACATGTAAATGAGCAGATATCAGTGCTCATCCGACAACTGTGCAACAGTACCTGGCACACTCCATACGACAGACTAGTATACTACAGCAGTCAACACACTGTTTCAGGTACAATACACAACCTCACACTGGGGGTTTGTATCAAGGTACTGTATGGGGAACATTATCAGCCCATGCACTGCACACAATGCACGTTACATATTTCACTGGCAATGCACACTACTCTTACTTGCCATAACCCTACCTACACCACAGTGACATACAGGGTAACACAGCACAACATATGGCAATGTAGTATGTGTTGATCGCAATACTTCACACACCTGTCTCTGGCCTCACACCAAGGACACACACTACCATGACAGACAGACAGTCATGGTGAGCAATCACACCAGTACACAACATGCACCCAGTCACTAGCACACTCATTCCACCTCACATATTCCGTTTGCAATGTGTTCATGGGTGTGCATTGTGTCTTAGGTATGTAGTGTGCTTTTGGCTCTGGGCCTACAGCAGCATACTGTTATGCTACTCTGCCCCTTGTGACACATGTGTTATGATCGTACCTGCTCCTTACAAACAGTTACACAGGGTGACTCATATGGCATATTACCTATCTGCATAACATTCAGCAGGGGTATGTCTGACATCTACTCATGGGGAGCCTTGCTTCTTAATTCTGTGTGGTCTACTACAGGGTATGTCATATCTGTGGGTAGGGTCCTGTACCTCCACCATATGCTCTATACTGTAGTGACAAGGACGACAGACATAGGTAATTTGTGTTGTGGATGTTGGAGGTGTTGCCATGGTTGTTAGACAACTGTCATGTGTGTGACCGAACTATGTATATCCAGCAGTGGTAACCTCTATATAGGTAGTCTTTGTGCACTCTGTGGTGTTTGAGTATATTGACACAGTTACTTGCATATGTCTGTGTCCTTCTCCATATCTGTAGCTGTCATGGGAGGTACATACCATGTAGAACATTGTGGGGTGTGGAGGGGTACAGTGACCTACATGTCCATAGCTGACACACCATGTCCGCTGACACATACCATGTACAGGTATTACAGGACTAGTGTGCCACTGTGTATATCAATGTGGAGCCTATTGTACACTTGTTGCCCCTTTTCCCCCCTGACACATGCAGTGGTGGGCAGGCATGTACATATGTGGTGGTTACTGGTGTCAGTGTTTTTGAATGGGGTATGGTACTCCAGTATCCACACTGGTGTTCACTCCATGCCTTTGACACCAGGCACCTGTTGCAAGACATCTGCACACATGTGTCTCACACAGTCTATATATGTATATATATATATATATATGTATATATATTTTGATATATTTATATCTGTATATGGATATATATATATGTTTGTATATATGTATATAAAATATGTATATATAGATGTAGATATATACATATAGATGTGGGGAGAGAGTGGGAGGGAGTGAGAGAGAGACACAGGGAGAGTGAGAGTGTGAGGGGGTGGGACAGAGAGAGAGAGATAGTTATATACAGACATATCTGTTGTCAGTCAGATCTATCTGTATATGTATATGTCTCTACAGATATCTATATATGTATGTGTGTATTACATATATCTGTACATACATATTCTACCAATCTCGATGTCTGTGCAGTAAGCGAGAACCTGGTTCAAGGCTCCTGAGAGCACACCAGCAGTACCAGGCTATACCCCATATCATGCGTTTTGGCCCCAGGACTCGGGACAAAACAAAAAGGGAGGGGGTGTGTCCATATTCATGGAGGACACACACACCTCCAGGTTAGTGGCAACACATGAAGCATCACAGACCATCCAGGTGCAGATAACCATAGGCAAACCTGCTATACAACTGGTAGCATGTTACAGGCCACCCTCCCAATCTCAGGGACCACAGTCGGCCTTCCTGTAGACATTGGAGGATATGAATGTCCCACCACACACCATCATATTGGGATACTGCGACTACCCTAACATACACTGGGTGCATTATTCTACCCCAAACACCCTAGCCCAAAGGTTCCCAGAATTCACTGTGTCAAATGCAATGGAACAGCTAGTCACCTCTCCCACAACAGGAGATAATATACTAGACCTGATCATCACAAACATGGGGACAATGTGCTACACACTGGAAGTATACACCTCACTAGTCATATCTGACCACAGACTAATCCCCCTGGATATACATATCCCACCTCCCCCACAACACAAAAGACTACAGTGGCAAACCTCTCACATGCCGACTTTACACCTCTTATAACTGAGTTGGTATCCTTAATGCCCACTGGGCCAGTGTAAACCACTTCCCACAATGCAGACACCTTCACATATGCTTTCTACAGACATCTCCAAGAATGCATGGATCATGCAATCACAAATGAAACCATGACCCTCTCCACCAAGGGCAGGCGTCCTGTCTGATGGACCCCAGCACTGAACAAATTGTATAACAACAGAAGGTAGCCACTGCATGGCAGAGCATACTTCCATAGAGCTACGGCATCTCTGATCAGCAGTAGTAGAAAGATACGTTTTGTTGTACAAACATGCAAGGCCAACAATGAGAGGGACATCGCTATGGTCACTACGGATAACCACAAGGCCTTCTTCTGCTATGTTACACACCTGGGTGGGAACCCTCAGTTGTGTTCACAGTTAGTTCACAGTGACAAACGCTACACTGAACACACAGATAATGCCAACATTCTGGCAGACAGGTTCAGTGCAGGTTTCTCCCCTCCCTCACCCACACATGTGGAATTACTTATCCCAGCTAACTGTAACCTCCCTGTCATCTCAGATGTCCAGCTGGGAACCACCCTCAGCAGAGACGTAAACACAGCATCAATGGGACCCGACGGTATTGCAGGTTGCATGCTACGTGAACTGCAAGAGGAGCTACACATGCGCAGTAAATGCTATTCAGCCGTAGCCTTACTACAGCATATATACTACGCAGATATACCCCAGGGATTACCTCTGTGTCACTGCTCGACAGAGGCACAGCAAAATAATGGGTATAGTTCCCCATACTAAAGGGGTGGCGTAAGCCACAAAACTATGGGCTAGGCTTGTAAATGCCCTCGGGCAGGTAGCCTAGTATGAACCTATGAACCTATGAACCTATATGTACCTGGACACTGGCATACAGCAACAGTAGTCCCACTCCACACAGGAGGCACCTCTACAGACCCTGGTAACTACCGCCCCATAAGCTTAACCAGCCTGGTCTGCAATGCTGTGGAAAGGATCATTATGGTACCCATACACAGAGACATTGGGGACTTAGACACTTGATCCCACCCAGTTTGGCTTTGTAGAGGGCAGATCCTGCCTTATGAACCTGGTTGACCTTTTCAAATCAGTCACTAGAGCCATTGACGAGGGCACAGCGGTCCATACAGCCTACCTGGACTTGGCTACGGTTTTCGACACTATACCGCACTCTGGCATCATAGACATGATCAACAGCTGAAATGTAAATCCATATGTCACATGATGGGTTGCAAACCGGCTAATGGATAGAAACCCTACAGTCAAACTCACTGGTGCCATGTCAGACTCAGAGCCAGTCACATGTGGTGTCCCACAGGGCTCTGTCCTGGGACCGCTCATGTTCGGCATATAATTCTCAGATGTGGAAGCAGATATGGGCGGGTAGTGGCTGACAATGTTCAAAGATGACTGCACACTAGGCGCCATAGGTGATACACCAGCTGACACATACATCCTACTGACAGGCCTCACGGACACCAACAACTGGTGCCAGAGTCATGGCCTTACACTGCATGCCATGTAATGTATACTCATACCCTTTTGGATGGACAATGTACCTACATATTATCACATAGACAATAACCCACTGAGTACAGACAAAGTAATCAGAGACCTGGTGACACTGTTCAATGCTGACCTCTCATTTGACACCCACATTGCCAAAGTGGTTGGATAGACATCCTACCTTGCCCACCTTATCATGAAGGGATTCACATCCAGATCAAAAGGGGTCATTGTACCCCTATACTCCTTCCTTATCAGGCCCATGACTGTGTACTATGCCCCATTTGGTATGTACCTCACCTGGCACTTGCAACAGCTAGTGGGACCCCATAAGTACATCACCAGGAGGATCAAGGGTCTGCAACAACTGTCATATGCTGCCAGACTAACGTAACTCATGCTCTATTCCATAGCATTCTGCCTACGTAGGGGTGATCTGTGCCTGATGTAGTAGGCCATGTCCAATCAGGTATTGATGGACATGTTCCACCTCATACAATCCAAATCCATCAGAACCATGACAGCTACGGATTTAAACCTCAGCACACATATGAATAGGACATACTGTAGGGACAGATCCATCACTAAGAGGCTTCCCATACCGTGGAACAGGATCCCAGATCATGTTAGGCAGAGACCCTCACTGACACTCTTCATGTGCATTCTTGACAAGTGGATGGGAGATCATAGGTTTACAGCAGGGGTCATCTCTGTGTCACTACTAGACAGAGGCACAGTAAACTAATGCTATTATGTAGGGGGGGTCTTCACTGTGTCACTACTATACAGAGGCGCAAGTTTCTAAATCTATTCTATACACTGTCTGCAGATAGCCTAGTACTAAACTATGACACTGTGAAACTATATATGTCTATGTATTTCTACATCCTTCTCTATCTATGTATACACATATGCATATTATATATATATATATATATATATATATATATATATATATATATATATATACATACATATCTCGTTATACATACATATACACATTTTATATATATATATATATATATATATATATATATATATATATATATATATATATATATATATATATGGGTCTAGGTTATAACGTCGACAGATGGGAAGACCGACAGCGAAATCACCGACGCGAAGATCGACGGATGAAACACGCCGCCGGAGAACACAGAGATGGGGAAAGGATGTGTAAGTATGCGGTAGTGACGGACGTTAGGGTGCGAGTAAGGTAAGTGTGCGATGTTGGCGGTCTGTAGGGGTAGGGGTGGGTTAAGTGAGCTAGGGTTAGGTTGAGTTAGGTAAGGGGTGCAGTAGTGACTGTTTTGGGTTAGGGGGGTTAAGTGAGTTAGGGTTAGAAGCGAGTTAGGTAAGGGTGCAGTAGTGAATGTTTTGGGTTAGGGGCGGGTTAAGTGAGTTACGGTTGGGGCGCGGGTTAGGTTAGTGTGCGATAGTGACGGACCTTAGGGTTAGGGTTTTGGTTAGGGTAGTGGATAGTTGTGTATGTAAGGTTTAGTGTTTGTTAGGATTTAGGTGTGCTTGTGTTGTGTGTGTGGTTTTTGGTCTGGGAATTTGTTTTGTTTATTGGTTGTTGTGATGATGTGTTGAGTGTGTGTGGTGTCGTGTTTGTGAGCTGTCGATGATGTGGTGTCGGTGATGTTGTTGTCGATGTTGTGTGCTGTCGGTGTTATAACCTAGAACCATATATATATATATATATATATATATATATATATATATATATATACATACTCCTTTTTAGTTCCACATATGTATACACACAGTAACGTACTGCTGAACATCCATTACTGTACAACCTACTTGTACATTGCACTACAACCTACATTGCTATGTGCACATAGCTACCGTCGCATACATATGTATGTGGAGCCTTCAGTGACAGTTTCAGTATGTCCCCGGCCCTATGCACATCTTCATATACATAAATACAGACCAATAACACATCTGGAGATTTCACAGTATGTAGAGTATTATAGTAGTACTTAACATTACTTGTGTTTGTTGCAGCTGTTTGTATAGGCTTGCAGTTACTTGGCCTGCTGTCAGCCTCTTTGTTTTGTTGTTACAGGTTTTTTTTTTCTTTCTCTTTCTTTCTTTCTTTCTTTCTTTCTTTCTTTCTTTCTTTCTTTCTTTCTTTCTTTCTTTCTTTTTTTTTCTCTCTCTCTCTCTCTACCTCCAGCCAGTGCAATGACAGTATTGCATGTGTGGACGGGGAGTACAGGATGCTTTTGTAGGTATCTGCACATGTCCATGTGATGGCCTCTGCACCAATTGTTAGCCAGTATTTACTAATTGCATGCAGCCTGTTGTGTAGTGATTGCAGTTCTCACTGTGATTACAGGACTGTGCTATAAAAAGGTCTGTTAAGTAGGCGTAGCCCTTTCAGATTATCAGGGTGGGGACCATGCTGGTTTGCTGTGGACACTGTTCTGTGAGTGTAAGGGTTGGTATGTCTCTCATATTTCAGGCTGTGTTGTAGACACTGCAATGCATGTTGTTCTGTAAGCTGAGTATTCCTTCCTCCAGTGTCCTGTTCTCCATGTGTATGTAAACTGACACCTACGACTAGTAATACTGTGTATATGGGTGTGTGTGCGCTTTCCTGTGGGGATTGTGGTGTAACTGGTATATAGCAGTGGCTCTTGCAATCTGTTGCTATGGCTTCAATATATGGCCTTTACATTCACTCCTTTTATGCCTGCTAGGTGTCTTTCCTGTAATGTGTTGCTATGGCTTTCCTATTTTCCATTTACATTCACAGCTTGTAATGCTTGCTAAATCTGTTTGAGCAACAATTCCCTATGTGTTTGTTGTGGTAGGGTGTTACTGCATGCAGTGTGGTCTGGCCATGGTGTGGGCCTTGACACTTACAGGGGTATTTGATCATGCTGCTGAGCAGGCCTCAGATACTCTCCGGTGCATCTTTTATCAGCCTCATGGAATGGTACATAGCAGTGGGTTACTCCAATGACATATTCTGATACTCTGCAGTTGTGACTGTGGGTTATTTCAAGCATATGTATTGGTACACCATTTGTGACGTGCAGGTGATGCATACCTTCAGTCAGTCATAGTTACCATTGCATGTGTAGTTACACCTTTCTGCCTACTGTTAGTACATTTGACAGGGTGTCAGTGGGGCACAGTTGACATTTGTTTTCACATGAGGGACATCCCTGTAACTCAGTCACAGTTGATATGTCTGATCTCTTAACTATTCAACTATGGCAGTGTTTATCCTGCTCTGAGTATGTGTGTGGCTTGCCAAATGCTACTGTGACATTATTACCTAGTAGCTACCAACTAGCTTGACTGTTTCTCAGCACATAGTACTATTTTACAAATCCACTAGATTTGACAGTAAATATACATGACATGCTTTGTGTACTAGACTTGCTATATTCCCTTTACATTAATTCCTACTATTTTATGATATATTTCTTTTAGCGCAGTATTCTTGTATAGCAGTCATGGCTTAGTGATAAGTCATGCAGACTAGTGTTTCCAAGGTCCTGGGTTCGAGACTGAGGGAGGTATTTTATTTTGCTGCTGAGAAAACTACAGGCCTTATCATTCAGAGTGACTAAGGCAGTTTTAAGCAGTTGTAAGCGGGTTAGCGCTGGTTTGCGCGGAGGTCATGCATGTGCACTGCCACTTAGCTTCGCGCACACACGCTTAGCTAAGCACACAGAAAGCGCACTCCCGCTTACTACTGCTTAAAAGTGCTTACTGTCGCACACACCCGTGCTATTTTCTTTTAAAGAAAAGAAAATGGGGAGATAGGAAAGTGGTGAAAAAGGGGGCACAAAGAGGGTAGGACAGTAGGAAAACAAGCTCGGGTTTTGCAGGAGGGATGTAGGAAAGGCCCATAGCTGCCCATTTCTTCGTCAGCAACAGCTGTGCATATGTTTGTAATTTGGTGTGAAATTTGAAACCTTCCACCCCTGAGAGAGGTGTGAGGACAACAATAATATTTGTTGTACAGCCAATTGTAATTGCCAGTTTACATGTCCAGCAGACATGTGTGCAAAATGGGTAGCTATGTATGGGGCGTAATTTTTTTGTGGGTACAGAGTGCCCCCCCCCCCTTTTTTTTAGGTGAGAGTGATATGTCAGGTACAGGAAGTCGGTATAGCTGGGGAGGTAGGTAGGGGAGGTTAACAGACAAGACAAACAAGACGCATACAGGGGTGGTGTATGACACATGTGGGGGGGGGTTACACAATTGATGGGGACGGATGTTTGGATATCTCGAGCCCATGAGCCCACAGATGGCAACAGTGGAACTGAGATCCCCACCCATGGGCAGTTGCCACTGTGCCTTCACTGCCCAGGACGGGGCTGTGCTGGGGGCTGTGTAGGCTGGGCTGCAGGCACGCCTGTGAGTTGTGCCACCCATGCCTCAAACTGGCGTAGGGGCCCAAGCACAGCGTGCCGGATATCCCTACGCACCACAGTCCGGACACTACGGTGGGTGAGTGGATGTTCTCCTCCGGCCACACTTGCAGAGGGGGACGGGCCCCATCCCCTGCAGCGCTTCCACCCGCAGGTGCCACAGGGCCACCGGAGGAGGGTCCGGCCTGGGCACTACTGCCAGGTGCACTCGCCAGCTGAGGTGGGAGAGGTGGGTCCGCTGGAACCCGCCTTCCCTGTCGTCCTATGTTTTGCATTATGTTATGACAGTTTGGGTTAGTAACATACAATACCATTCACAATTAGTTGTAACAGCATGCATTAGTATTCCCATTAACCAAACACCCATAAATTCAAGCCATTGAACAGCAAGCATAACACATGCATAATTTAAACTGCAATACACAATCCAACAACATGCAGGGTTGATTGATGGCAACAGGCCATCAGGTTTGGATGTATGAACAGGGCACATGCATCAACGTACATACAAATATGTATGAACCAACAGGACAAATGTCCAGGGGTGTTAATTGTGAATGCACATACCCATTTCACATGGAATGGATTATTTGTGGTTATAGGGTAGGGTGAAGAAATATTTCATTAACAACTTCAAATACCTATACATATGCTGTACATTTCTACTAGCTGCAGATATATACACACTACAGGTCTGACTACAGTTTCCTATGTGATAACTAATTCAGGTTGGTGATAGGAATGTTACTGCTACATCAATATACATTTCATATTTATTCATACACATTCATATCTGGCTCTGTTCAGCTACATCATCCTGCTACATTTGCTTTATATGGCTATAGACAACTGTGGATGTTTGGTATTTCATACAACCATACTATCTGCATATTGCAAACTGAGAGCAACATATCCAGATTTTGGGACACACATTCCGGCTTCAGTACTTTTTTCAACACATGTTGCTGTTTGGTTCTGCCTGTCACATGTATTTCATTCTGTACTGACTGCAGTATACTTTATTCAGGAGTTATTACTACTTTATTGGTGGATTCATACCTCTTTCTCACACTCTCTCACTTGTTTTATTTTTACAATTCAGGATGATACTTAATTCTAGGCTTTATTGACATGTTTTACTTTTAGTTATAACAATCCTTTCCAACAGTCTCACTTATGTCATGTTTCAGAATTTAAACAGGGATATATTTCACACATGTGTTTTACTCATCTTCTGTAGCTGTCCTTTTCAGCCTGCTGCAGGTTATGTACTATTATATTACAGGTGGGACATCTTTATTTCAGACTAGTTTCATTTTTATTTTTGGATTACAGGCTGCATCACACTTTTGTAATCAAGCAATACTTGCAAACTCTCTTACACTGTTACTTGCACATTTTATTAATAAGTGACTACACTGCACTCTTTTGCAAACTGTCATATATTTTTTTACAGTTACAGGGAGAGAATTACTGACCTGCCTGGTGGCGCAACCGCACCAGCCTATCGGCATAGGCTCGACGGTTCATGGAACGGACACCTGCAGCTGTATTATAAATGAAGTAATATTGGAATACACATCTCTATAATATCAGCTAGGTTAATTTCTTACATAAATAATTACATGTAACTTACTCAGTAGTGGGGTGTTGGGCATTTGCCGGGCCTCCTGGATCCAACAGTTCAGTTGGTCCTGCTTCCGTCTCTTCAGGTCCGCATGGTGGTGACGGACCTGTTCACCAGTCCTTGGTATTCCTGTGGCACTGGTGAGATCATGTGCCAACCGGTCCCATACCTCAGTCCTATATGCTCCCCACAGGACCTGGCCCTGCACGAGTTGGGCCTCATGATCATGGACGAGGAGCCAAACCATATATTTGGACTCCTCAATGCCCCACCTCTGTGCTCGGAAGCAACTATCCTCTCCTACACCTGCCATCCTGGCTGCAAGTAGGTTCCACAATTGGTTATGTTGTGTATTCCCACCTATGGGGCTTATATATGCCGTTTTTCCCGCACTTATCTGTGATTGGCCATTTTGGAATTGTATCAGCTTCACAAAACCTGCTTTGTCATGCTCCTCTTCCTATTCATTCCTATATATATGCTGTTACTGCATTTCTAAGTGCAACTGTCATGGCTTAGTGGATCAGTACTTTGACTATGGTGCATGGTATCCTGGGTTCGAGCCTAGCCATTGCTTTTTATATTTTATGACTGTCTACACAGGCTAGGAGGTGTGTCTGTGTAAAGGCAGTTTTGATACAGCTTGCTCAACGTTGCCCGCCGGTTAGCTTGTTGGCGTGGTGTGCAGCTCCTTGCAAATGGGTTACGCTGGCTTACGCATCGTTTGGCTGTAAGCACGCATATTACGCTCAGCTCAGCTATGGGCACACAGTTTCAGCATGTTAAAACGCTGCTCAACCCCGGGCACTCATTTTACACCTGTTAAACCACTGCTCACCTACAGGCACTCATTTTACACCTGTTAAACCACTCCTCACCTACAGGCACTCATTTTACACCTGTTAAAACACTGCTCACCTACAGGCAGATATCCTCAACTTGTTAGACTGTAGCTCAGCTATAGGCACATCTGACAATTTTTTTTTTTATTATCTCACATTTCTTCAAAATACATGGCCCATTTCATTACATTTTACATAAAATATAATTTTATATATGTACATATGGTTCCCTATCAGAAGCCTGAAACACTATAAGCCTGAAAATCAAAATCCTGAAAACTATAGACTGAAAATTCAAAATCCCGAAAGCCCAAAATCCTGAAACTCAAAATCCTGAAAACACAAATAATGCTAATATGTCACTATAAAGACACTAATATCTACCAACTGACCCTGACCCTAACCCTAACCCTAAGGTCCGTCACTATCGCACACTCACCTGACCCGCGCCCTAACTCTAACTCACTTAAACTGCCCCTAACCCCAATATTTGTCACTATTGCATACATGCCTAACCTGCGCCCTAACCCTAACTCACTTAAACCGCCCCTAACCCTAACATAAAACCAACCGCACACTTACCTGAACCCAACGCATGACCCAACACCACAGGGCTAACAATAGCAAAGCCACAATGACGTCAGTATGTCCATTTTGTGTTGTCAGGATTTTGAGCTTCAGGATTTTGGGTTTTCGGGATTTTGAATTTTCAGGCTTATAGTGTTTCAGGCTTCTGATAGGGAACCGTACATATATGTCAGGGAATTGTTTCGTGCTTATTTCACTAAAAATAAAAATTGATGTTGTGGGGGCTCAAACCACAACTGTCTCCTCTTCAGCCGACATCTCTACCGCTACGCTATTGCTTCTTGGCTTACTTTGCATATTTAGTTCTTATATGCTTTTCCACTGACTGCTAACTGTGGCTAAGTGACGGGCATGCCCGCGCAAACGAGCGCACTCACAGGCAAACATCTTTACAACTTATAAAAAGAAAATATAAGATGTTCATTTATACATTTTATGTTCATAGTCTGTGGGGGCATGTGTTGTGTTGTGTTTATTCACATTTACACGGACTCTGTTGTGGGGGTTTACTTTCGGAACTTTTACTCTTCTGGGGCATGTCCGTTTGCAGGGCTCACCCTACGGACATGCCCCCTATTGTCTTACATGGACTGTATTAGCCTTAGGTGTGATTCAGCATGCACTCATGCATATGCATGGCATGCTGACGTTACACCGTTTAACTGCAGCCTCCGTTTAAGTCTTGTAACTCTTACACGGAGGCTTCGTGAATCCTGCCTAATATGTATTCAGTCTAAGTGTGGGGCTACACCTCCCACACCCCCCAATGTGAGGGGCTGCATCCCCCACACCCCCCTAACTATATACTAACTCCAGCATCTCACTACAGTGGGGAAAAGGGCATATACCTTTTACTTGCCTTATAGTACTCTACACAGTGCCATATATACTAACTGCAGTTCAGTGAAACGATATTCAGTGAAATGAGATTTCAGTAATTTGAGTTTTCAGCGAAGTGGACGGGGTGAAATGAAATTCAGTGAAATGAGATTCAATGCAACAATGTAGACCCATAATCTATACCTGGTTAACTGATCTCTGCAAATATTTCACCATTTTACTAAGACCACATCATAATGAACACTCTGCATTATTTAAAGCATTTTCAAAGCTGCATTAAATGCAAAGTACATTTAAAAAGTTCAAGCTTATTAATCATGCCCAATATTCTTATTCAATTCACCTTCAGTGCAGACACTCTATCCCTTATTTAAAAGCCTGTCTCCCCTTTTTCCCTACCTTCTCACCATTTCTGTTATCAAATATTTAGATTAAACTGTGCAATGGCTGGGATTCAGAAAGAATCCCTGCACTCGCATAAAATTCAGCAGCCAAATGTTGCAGTTCATGCAAGCACATATAATGCAATTTGGAGCTGAAATTAGCCACAATGAGGAAGATCTCATAATCCTCTAAATGTAAATGTCTTTCACTCAGGTGAATTAGCACCAGTGCTAAATAACACTTTTCAGTGGTAATTACCACTGTTGATCCATGCATCACAATGGCTCAGGTACCCATTCACTGACTGTCCCACACACATACAGACACACACACATGCACACACACCTAAACTATCGATCCCCTAACTAACTCACCTACTATGACTACCCCAGCAGACATGCAATCATGCACATGAACACAGGCATACAAAAACCACACACAGTCACCCAACACTACTTCTACCCCTGCAGAGATACAGATACACTGCCACATACGTACACAAACTCACACATCCCACCACCACCACTACATCTCTGCTGCACCTTACCTGACCTTACCTTTAATATGATCTTCCCTTGGATTATAATGGGGAAATGCAGCATTTTGGCTATGTTCATTAACATATCATGTCATGCTAATCTATGCTCTTTCTGTAGGTGTTTCCAAGGGAGAGCACATAGCTAATTGGCATTAGTCAGTCACCCAGAATGCCTCATTAGCATTTAGCACAAACGTGGAGATGGCCCACCATGCTGATTTTGCTAAGCGTATAGAATCACTGTGATGGGCATGTCTCTGAATCAGAAAGGATGTCTTCCAGTGGTTGGCCACCCATGTTAGGGCCTATCCCTGACAGTAGCCCTTTCTTAATCCCAGCCTATCTCCAACTTCTGAAAGCATATGTGGATTATTTTATAACATACGTCCTGGTACTTCACATAGAAAGTAAGAACAGTTCAAAACTATTCAAGTTCAGGTTTATTTTAGGATTCCCTAACTAGCTTGCAAAACTGAGGGGGAGAAAATAGATAAAATATAGATTTATTAAAACAAATTTCCTGCCAAGACTATAACAGATGAGTTTGCAAATCAGACAAATTTAGACCAATAAAAATGCTTGAAAAGTCAAATAAGCATTCTCTTTTATGGAAGGCAAGCAAAGTTCATTATAAATCAGAAGTTTGTGATTCAGGACAAACAAATCACTTTTGTATATTCACTAAAAAACACATGGCTTCAGAAGAGCATATATCCATTCCAAATGAGTAAAACATTTGAAAACTTGCTGAACATATAACCCTTTGTCTTTTCATGAGGAGCTTGTCTGATGCTAAAAACGCAAGCATAAGCATCACTGTGGTACAAGTAAGTTCCGTTTACAAGCAGGAAAAGGTCTGCTTCTTGCATGGAGTTCCATTCAGTAGATACACTCCAACACTGAACAGCCGCAATGGCCAGAGACCAGGAGAACAGTTACAGTCCCCCATTGTCCACACCACCACCAGCATCTCAGCTCATTGGTCATTCAGGCTTGTGAATTAGTGAAGACAGTTCCAAAACATTTGGTAAAAAGTCCACAGAAACAACAAACCATCCTCAGACAGAGCAGCATGGGTAAATGGTAAGGGTTTTCACACTTAATGAACCAAAATCAGCACAACAACCCACCAAATATATTTTCAGCATTGCCACTCTGGTGGTATACAGGGATAAAATCCTGAATACAGCCTATTCAGCCTGGGTTCAATTAGTGTCTTGGTTGTCTTAAGAAACAGCAGGGAGGGATGGGGTTGCTATCCCAGACCAGCTAAGTGGACTGTGAGGAACCCCTGTGTGGTTCCCCTAGTGAAGACAGTGGACAGCCCACTGGTAGGTGTGCATAGAAGGGGGGGGATAGGCTGGAGACTTGGCTAAGCTGCCACAGAGGTGAGGACATATGCCACACATCTGCATTGCATGTCCACCCCTCAGGCATACCACTAAGTTTGCTAGTGAGGGGGACCAACATGAATAGGCCAAAACGTAACCCCCCCAGATGGATGACAGCATGACCCCTCCAGGATGTTTTTAGAGTCCATGCTAGCCACAGTAAAATCTATCGGCATTGGAATGGGGTAGATTGGCATGCTGGCAGACACAGCAAAGGACATGGTGGACTGGTACAGCTGTCCAAATAAAGGACAGGAGAGCAAAAAGAGAAAAAGTAAACAATATTGTTTCAACACTGACATAGCAAACAACCCTCACAAACCAAGATGTTCCACTGGAAGTAACAGGCCAAAAATAAAAACAGTGGCACAAACATAAAAATAAAAATCCTGATGGAGTAGTCATGGCACAATGACAATAAATGACCACAAATCAAAAATATATGTATTGTCCGGAGACAACCATTTGGTGCTATATTGTACTATCTTCAGACTTTGCAGTTTTACTGTATAAAAAAAGAAATCCAAACTTACCCGCTTGATGCATCTTCAGCTTTAAACAATAATAGGGTCTCTGACACTGCAGACTCTTAACAGACTTTGTTATGTTTCCTTTAGTTTTATGAATGAGGGGTGTTTGCCCACCAGTACATATATTAAGCCAACAACTCTTTCTACCGAGGACTTGAATTGAGTGTTTCTGTCTACTTTTGTAGTCTTACAGTCTCTCATAATTTTACTGTGATTGCAGTATTTTCATCGTGTTCTTGGCCAGTTTATTCCTCCTGTTTGACATCCTCCTACTTTTGTCATTTTACACGTTTTTCATGCTCTCCTTGTTTGTGTAGCAACCTTTCATATTAGATCCCATTTATCTTCTCTCTTGGTATCTCTATCCCAGTTAACATTTATTTATTTATTTTATTTTACATTTGTTTACCAGGAAAGCAAAACATTTCATATCAGATCTTTTGCACCACCATTTACCTTTTTTACTCTCTTTTCTTACAGAAGCTACAAAATTCGTTCTCACTCATTTATCTCCTGCACTCTTGCATCCAGCTTTGTATTTAGTTTCAATCTAATGTGATCATTACCATTTCTTTTCTGTACCTGCTCCAGACTTTGAATACCATGATTCTTTTCTTTGTTATATTTTGCAATGTCTATGGCTACATTTAAGGATTTCTCCTAATTTAAGTTCTAAATGCTGTTGCTTCCTGGATAGCACATTTCTTTTATTGTCAGAATAGTTTAATTTCGAATTTACATTTGTTAACTAACTTACCTATTCAACCAACATTTTCTACAACTTCTCTTGTTACACTAGTGTGGTTGTCTAATATCTCACCTGGGGTGGGTAATGGACTAGGGTACCCTAACCAATCTTTCACCTAACCAATTCTCCCCAATTATTATTATGATTTCTGACACTTATCAGTATCCAAACAGTAATGATTTTATATCAAACAGAGGAGGTTGACAGATTACACTACAGACTTGTAAACTAGGTTATAGTTACATTGTCATCAACTGCTCAGATGGCTCTGGTAAGATGAAGCAATCTGTCGGCCACATTCACTTTATGAAACATTCCTTCATTTTTTTCTGTTTTTCATAAATGAGTTTATATTCAGTGCAACAAACAGAATCCTTATAGATTTTTGTTCATTAGTAGTGCATAATAAAAAGATGATATTACAACTGTAAGTTATTTTATTTATTTATTTGACATTTGTTGACCGGGTTGGTCCGGCTGGGACAGAGCCCCTTTTCAGTGGAGACCTGGGAAGAAGAGCTCCACAGTAAATACATACAATAAAGTTGACTTAATATTCAATTAATAAAACAAGAAACATACATAGATTAACAAAAGCAGGTTAAAAATACATGGAAATAAGAATCAGCATTATAGCATGTGTAGGTACAATGCAGAGTACAAGAATACATATGGTTATAATTATAGGGCAAACATGATTAATAAGAGAGTAGGTACAAATAAAAAAGGATTACTAAGCTTATTCTTTTGACTGTTTAAAAATCATATACCAGGGACAAGATAAACTGGCAAAGAATGAAATAAATGAGGTTAAGCAACAAAAAGAATACTAAAAGAATAGAGGCAAAGAGGAAGGAAAGATAATTTACAAATTAAAGAAAAAGAGTGTTAAGAAAAAAATCAAGTTGTAAAGATTTAGTAAAAAAAAAGGAGAGAGATAGAGTAGCTAAGAGAGGTGAGTCAATCAGGTGCGAGATAGCACTGACATAGTTTAGTTTTGCTTAAGTGATTTTTTACTGCCTTTCTGAATTCGGGTTTGGGTCTAAGGAAACAGATGTCTAGTGATAATGTATTCCAGTTCACAGAGGGCAGAGAGCTATAGAGGTTTTTTTCCTGAGTTAATCATGGGTTTGTGAATGGGCAGGAGATGTTCAGAGCACCGGAGTGTTCTTGCAGGGGTGTAGTAGGAGATTATAGAGGAGATAATGGGACAAAAAGTGGGCTGTAAAGAATAGACAATTATCTGGAGCTGAGAGAGGAGGAAGTTATGTGGTAATTCTAACCAGTTCAGTTTCCAGAGAGTGAGGCAGTGATGAGATGAGTATGGCACTTCAGCAGCAAATTTAGCTACTTTGTTGTAAGTGGATTCTAGTTTAATTGTAAGTGTGGCCTGTAGATTGGTGAGAATTTGAGAGCCGTAAAGAAGGGTATGTAATAGGTAAGCATGTGAAAGAGCTAATTTAGCTTTGCTTGCAAGAAAGTTTTTATTTCTATAAAACAGACCAAGTTTTTGATTGGTTTTCTTAATGTTACTTAGGACATGTAGGTAAAATTTTAGCTAATCATCAATAATGACTCCTAGTAGTTTGGTGTGACTTTCAGCTGAGATAGGTGTATTGTTATGGGAAGTAATGGTAAAAGATGGTTTCAAGTGAGACATTGTTTTTGGTCAAAAAAGTAATAGCTTGATCTTGTTTGGGTTGAGTATAAGATGGTTTTGGTTGCGCCAGTTCTCAATAGACAAGAAGGAGTTCTGTGTTATAGTTTGGAGTTCAATGAAGGAGTCAACAATGGAGATGACTGTGGAGTCATCTGCATACTGAACAAGTGAAGAGTGATGGGTAAAGTTAGATAGTTGGTTAGTAAAAATATTAAATAGCAGTGGTCCCAGAATCGACTCTTGAGGTACTCCCATCTGTATATTGCATTTTGGGGGATGTAGCAGAGTTTCATTTGACAGACTGGAAATTTTTTCTTAGGTAACTAGAGAACCAGGAAATAGTGGTGGGAGATAGGTTTAATAGACAGAGTTTATCTAACAGTAGAGGGTGAGAGACGGTGTCAAATGCCTTTGAGAGATCAAGAAAGAGACAAGATACAAGTTTATTTTGATCTCTAGCTTGTGAAATAGTGTTTGTGAAAGAAAAGAGGACAGTAGTTGTACTGTGGCCAGGGCGAAAACCATGTTGAGTAGATGTGATTTGTTTTTTTTTTTTTGTGTAAGGTATTGTAGGGTTTGTTTGTGCACACATTTCTCTAAGATCTTGGAGAGGGGTGATAGAATTGTTATGGGCCTACAGTTAGATAATTCAGTGGAGTTGCCTCCTTTGTGGATGGGAAGAGTGTAAAATTTCTTCTATATGGCTGAGACTTTGGCTTCAGTAATAGATCGATTTATGAGAATAGAGATGCGTAAGGCAAGGGATTTAGCAGCTAGCTGGAGAAAGAGTGGAGGAAGACCATCAATTGAAAGAAAACATGCTTTAAGTTTGAGAAGAAGAGATTTTATGTATTTGGTGGACACCGATTTTTAGCCGAAGGCTGAGGAGGGATTAGATTAAATGAGGGGGTGAATTAGAGTTTAGAAGGTTAATAAGTTTACTGACAGAGTCTAGGAAATAAGAGTTAAAGTTAGTAGCAGCTAGGAGAGGAAAGATAGTAGGGTTAGGTTGGGGAGTAGAAGGTTTATCAGGATGAAGAATTTGATTGAGTATGCCAGAATTTCTCTGGGTTATGTTTGTAAATTTTGCAGGGATTTGAGTAATAGTTTGGCTTGTCATTAATAATTGCTTTCTTAGTAAGTTTACAAAGTTGTCTATATTGTTGGAGGTGAAAAGGCAGTTTAGTTTTGTTTCAGAGTTTCCAAATTTTGTCTCTTTTAGTTAGTTTTTTTTGTCTCTTTAGTTAGATTTTCACTGAGTTCTGCTGTTTCACATTTGGAATAAATCTAATTTGACAGTTATGTTTCTCTCTATAATGTTTTACCCAACCAATCTGATAATCTATTCTCCCAGCAAGATGATTAAAACAGGATTAATTTGTCTGCTCACTTATACACAAAATATTTGATATATCTACTTGTATTAGTTACTTTCCCAGATTCCTCCAAACTCTGTAAGTCCTGAAGTATATAATCTCTTGCATTGTTATGACACATTTCATTACCTTGTGCTAGAAGCTTTAAGATATAGTAGCATAATATATGTCACATTGATTTTCTGTAGCTTTTTATTTCTTATATATTTTACAGAATTATTAATAGTATTCCTATCATTCATATGCAATGACTCCACGTCATATTTTCTGTTGTTCTTTACTATAATTGTTCAGTCCTATTTAATATATTGAATTAATTTGAACTTGGTATTTCTTTGCCAAGGGCATATGAGGGTAATTCTGAAATGTTAAGTGAGCATATGCCTTTGACATATATTATTCATCACACATTACGTCAGTTTTGTGTACACTTTAAAGCCACCTCTATGGATTATTATTAGCAATGTTATGCTTCAGTTAAAAAGAATGAAACTTGGAAACCAGTATTTCTTCAGTCCTGTTATACTGACAACCAAACCAAGCAAAATATATTATCATGTAAAATGAAATAAAAATAACCCAAAATAAGTTTACTGAAGGTTCAGAGTGTCACGTTCTACTGGATATACCTAGCAGTCAGTATTAACCCCACTGTGATTTAAATAGATTAAGTTTACATTGTTTCAGATATCAAAATATCAAATTTGTAGTGTAGAGTAGTTAATGCAAATCTGTCCCACAGCAGTTCCATTTGTGCGGTCCATGCGTTTTACCAAGTCATAGGTGAACTTTATTTAAGCTTTCTGTTACACAACATAACAACACAATGCCTATGGCATATTATTATAACCATTGATTAGTCTTCAGCATTTAAGCTACTGGTGCCTTTTACTCTGACATACGTTGTTCCAAATATTTCTCACCTCTTGCAATAACATGCTGCTGTTTTAAGAGCTAATCTGCAAACACTTTCTCATTCCTAGAAAAATAACTTTTAAGTGTGTTATGCTAAGGATAATTAACCCCAGTATGAACTGCAGTGGAATATAACAATTTAATCCCTTTCTTAGTTGCATACAAACTAGAATACAAGAATACCAAAATAACTTAAGTATGTCTTGGCAAACAGAGAGAGAGAGAGAGATATCATAGGCATTTGGATGACACTGATAAACTTTAATATGATTTAGAAAACCAGTCAAAGGTCTATATCTTCATTGTCTGCTTACAGAATGACTGAACACCCAGCTGAACAAACCTTGGTGTGACAGCTGACAAGTTACCACATTATTAGTCACCTCAGACCACATTTCTAACTTCATGCCACTTGCCCTGCCACATGGAATATGATCTCCCCCATTTGTACCATCTCAGAGAGGATCCTCATACAGAGCTTACTCCTTAATTAAATAACTGGCACCAGAGAGTTCACATACTTCTACTGACGTGTTTTAGTATTCCACCTGACAAAAATGTACACCTCAAATCGACTCTCCAAATTTAGACCACACACCTAATACAGCATCCTCGAATGATCCCATAATAGTTGCACTGTTTACCTATATAACAGGCTAGCTACCATACATCACAGGTTGATGGTCAGCTATTCCAGCTTTGGCTATGTGTGACTATCAAGAGATGGACCTTTTATGGTTCACAACATATTCTTAAGCACTTCTCGTTGAGTAGAGATTAAGGGTATTTGTTTTAGAAAATACCGACTATTTATATTACTGTCATTCAAAAGCTGGAAGGAAAAGGAAAGGCATACCATGCTAGTGCTAGATTACAGGCTTGCCTGCTACTAGTCCATTTTGACAGTGACAACTCCAAGACATTTCTCTGTAATTGGCTTTACATTCATGTTAATGAAGCAGAACAAACTGGACCTGTGTCACATGTCAAAACTGAACAGAGGAGTGAATGGAGAGTTAGATGGAGAAACTGGAATTGAGAGATGTTGGTGGAAAAGTATGAAATATTTTTTTCATATAATATTGACATTTATGGGTCCCTCAGTAGGCACTGGGCCCAAGATAGATGTCCCTTTTGCCCAAGAAGGTGAAATGCCAAGGTCAACTTGTATTGCATCCAGTCTTGATAGCTGCAATGGAACATGTTGTGTTTTAATAATTTAATTAGCAAAAAGATATAACAGAAGTGTAGTACCAGATACTTACGGATGTCTGTGAGCACTGAGACGTGCATGGCTTAATCTTTGCGACAAGCATATGCTGCTGGCAGCATATCACTAGATGCAGGACTTTCTACCCATACTGTTTATCTAGATTTAGCTAAACTATTTGATTCATTTCACCACACTCAATCAGAAAAACATTACCCTTTTCAAAAAGCAAATAATAACTACCAGCATTCTTTGAGGATTTTTCATTATTTGGAGGCTAGATTTCCAAAGTACAGACAAACTTTAATAACCACGATGAGACACACTAAAAAACTTCAAAATCCACAAATAGGCAAGCAAACCAAAATAATCTGTTTATTGTGTAATTAAGTGCTTTTCGTACGTACTATGTATGAACTGCCTCAGAAAAAGGAACAACAATAGAAGTGCCATTTAAATACAAAAATTAGTGATCAGCTGATGCATCAATTAAGGTATAAAACACATTAAAGGCACCTCACTAACACAATCAACTATATAAAATGAATACATCTTGCTAGATAAAATACCATTATAAATAATATATACATCGAAAAAATAATCTAACTAATAAACATGTCAAATTAATAACCTTTTAAAGGCTTATAATAATATATAAATTAATAAACCTGTCTAAAGAATCAATTCCTATACTAAGCAGCTAAACAGCACCAAATTTAACTTTAAAAATATATATTACAGTCATAGTATACAAATAGTATATCCTATTACAAAAATATAATGATATTCTATGAATATAAATGAAAAATATATATACATATATTTGAAAAATACTTAAAAAAAAAAAAAATATATATATATATATATATATATATATATATATATATATACACACATAAAAAATCAATAAAATTCCTATCTACTAAGACTTTTAAGTTTTAGCAATGCCATAATGGAACACATGTCATTTAATCCAGGCCAGTTATATGAATATAATCTTATCTGCCATACTAATTCTAGCCTTTCCAATTGAATTTCGAATGGGCCACCCCTAACATTAGGTATTAACTGATCTAACAGCCAGAATTTGAAAGTATGTGTAGAATATTCAGATACATGCTTAGCCAAAGCATTATCTAACTTAGATTTCTTTATGTTGTGTACATGTTCATAGATTCTATCCCTTAATCTACGGACAGTTTTGTCCACATAGAAACATGGGAAAAGTTGGCACTTAGCTAAGTATACAACCATTTCGGAGTTACAGTTATTTTTATACTTGCTTTTTAAATCAAAGTTATTGATATTAATAGAATTACTCACTAAAATAAACTTGCAATAAGGACAAGAACCACAACTATACATACCTTTATTAACTACATTACTTTCGATGTTATTAATACTCTCCAGTAGTTGTTTAAAGTTTCTATCCCGTCTTAATGTAAATTTAGGTGCTCTACCTACTTTATCTAATAATTCCTTACTTTCTTTTATGATGTTCCAATTTTTAGAAATAATTCCTTTAATAAAATAAAAGTCGGAATTAAAGGTTAAGATTAAGCTATATTCAAAAGAAAGAGATTTATTTTCCTCATTGCTAATATCTGGTGGACTGACTATATCACCCAAACAATTTTGAGACACTAGACCTGCTGTTTCTAAGATGGCCATATCATTACATCTATTAAGACCATATCCATTAACTAATGGTTTGTAAACACCTCTATGTGTCTTATCATAGATTTCATCTAGTATTTTATCAATAAATGCCCTAGGGTATGCTCTTCTAAAAAACATATCCTTTAGATTCCAACATTCCTTGAAAAAATCATCATCCCTTGTAACCATCCGTGCAGCTCTTACTAACTGTCCTTTGACCACAGATTTTTTCTGGTACATAGGTTGAGCACTAGAAAAGTGTAAAAATGTGTTAGAATATGATGATTTTCTATATATTTTAGTTTCATATTTTTTGTCTAGATTGTTTTTTGTTAATAGTACATCCAAATAGGCAATTTGATTTTCTTCAAAATTAAAGGTGAAATGGAGAAAGTCAGTACTGGTGTTAAAATATTTGACGAGATCTTCAGCTACTTTAATATTGCCTTTCAATAAAATAAAGATATCGTCCAAATATCGGGTATAATAGGCAATTTGAGAATTAATATGCTCATTACAAAATACATATTGCTTTTCCCAATAGCTCATAACCAAATTGGAAAAACTTGAGCCACAGGGTGAGCCCATAGCTACCCCACTCTTTTGATGGTAAAAATTATTTTTGAAAGTGATATAGTTATGGGCTAGTACTATATTCAGTAATTCCTCTATTAAAAGAAGTTCCGATAGAGGTGCACCTTTATCCTTTAGATTGAAAATAACCCACTCAATACCCAAATCTTGAGGAATAGAAGTGTAAAGATCTTTCACGTCTATTGTAAGTAAATTAACCTGTTCATTAAAGTTAGTATTGTTAATCTTTTGAAGAAAGGACCAGGAGTCTTTACGTATAGATGTTTCAAGGTTAACATATTTTTTAAGCGTCCCATCTACTACTTTGGCACAAGCATATGTTGCACTATTTCTACCATTTACTATAGACCTGAATGGTGGATTATTCAGGTCCTTGTGTATTTTTGGCACCCCAAACAAAACAGGAGCTGTAGGCGAGGGCATAATTAAATAATTGTAAAGATCCATGTCAATCCTCTGTTCTATAAATAAATCATTTATATAGGATTTGATTCTATTAATAGCCTGATTGTACTCATTCAAAGAGGCTTGTATGTAAGACTCAGATGATAACATAAATTCGATTTTGTTATCGTAATCTATCTGGTCCATGAAAACCAGACCCCCTCCCTTGTCTGGCTTCATTATACGTACTCTGGTTTCTTTCAGGTATTGGATCCATTGAGATTCCTCGTCTGTAAGGTTGTTCTTACCTACGTTATTCCTTCCTATATGCTGCATTTATCTAAAGTCAAGTTCACATAATTTTTCAAATGTATACAAGGTACTATGTAACGGAGGATTATAAGTACTAGCAATTTTATATTGATGTTGATTTATCATGTTAGCATCCCCTAACAGGAATGTCAAATTCAGCTTCCGTACATACATTTTTAGATCTAGAATACAGTTCGTAATATTCAAGTTCCTTGTAGGTATAAAGGTAAGACCCTTTGCCAAAAGGTTAGCCAAACCAACAGGGACAAAAACAGAGGAGTAGTTGTAAATGGAAAAATCTCCCTCAGAATTCTTAATAATATGAGGGATTGTCCCTAAAGTTCGAACATCTATTTCCATTTGTTGTATTTCTTCTTCTGATTCCACTTGCCTTGTGTTCTTCCCCTCTGAAAACCCGATTGTTTGAATCCCCCTTGGCCATTGTTAGGGTGAAAATTCATTTTAGGTTGATTCTGTAAATGTTCACTTCTCCGAAGTCCATCCTCATTATTAGTTACAGTGCCACTGTTGTTACCATGATTATTAGTAGAAGGGGTGGTGGTGGAGTTGGTGTAGGTACAACCTGCAGATTATCAATAATCTGACCATCACAATTAGTACAGTTTTGTGTATTTAATAATTGGGAAGAGGTATTATTATCCCCTTCCCTTCAGTACTTATACATGTTCCATTGCTGTGCAGGTGGAGGACATGGATAAGCTATTCCTTGTTCATATTGCTGACGATCTCTTTGTATTTTTTTACACTTAATAGATTTTGCTTTGTAAATAAATGAATCAATAGTCTCAAAGATATGTGAATACTCAAATTTGTATCTAAAAAAGTCTGGATGTGTCCTAATTTGAGTATCTAACAAAGATATATTGTCTTTGAGTTCTTCATTCATTGAAGTGTAATTAACTTTCATAGTTTCTATTAATTCCAGACCTTGTTTGTTAAATAACTTGATCAAGTCTAAATGAAATTGGGAGTTAGGAACTAAACCAGTAGGATATTGCCATATCCTAAGGCCTTTCGGCACTATTTGTAGTCTCAAACATTCATTAAAATAGTCAATCTCCAAAGAAAGTTTTTTATACTTAAGCATAATATGGTCAAAAGAATTCAGTAACATTGATATTTTGGACTCTTCCCTAGCCGAACTCACCAAAACATCCATTGGATTTAGTTGATTCCATCCAGTAGAAGTGTTTAACCAGTCATTGAGATTTGGAAGTCCAATTAGCCCTGGGTTAGAGTTCGCATTGTTACTCGACAATGGAGTTTGACGATTTATTCCATTAGAATTGATATTCAGATTAATAGAACTAAGCGGCTGATTGTGCCTAATACATCCACTCACATTACCAGAAGACACTACTGTGGCAAAGGATTGACCCTGCCCACATGGAATTGAGTCCGAAGGAGTGGAAGGAATACTAGATTCAGTGATGGCAGGTAAAGCGCCATTGTCATTATTGGCGCCAAAATTAGAATTCACCAGCATTTCATTACTAGCAGCCAAACTAGAACGCTGCTGCTGCCGCTGTTGCTGCTGTTGCAAATGCAAACCAGAAAGCCGGTCCACTTTCTCAGTAAGTCTCTCCACTTGCTGAGCTAAGGTTTGCACCAAAACCAAAAGGTTATTGTTGTTGCTCATTTCATCTGCTGTTCCACCAGCCTGGAACAATGTAGGTGAAGAAGATAAATCAACGGAATTATCAGGATTGCTAGCCATAGAACAAACTAAATACAATGAGACACAATAGAAAACTTCAAAATCCACAAATAGGCAAGCGAACCAAAATAATCCATTTATTTTGTAATTAAGTGCTTTTCGTACATACTATGTATGAACTTCCTCAGAGTAGAATTCCTTCATAGAATATCACTATTTTTTTGTAATAGGATATACTATTTGGGTACTATGAACGTAATATATATTTTTAAAGTTAAATTTGGTGCTGTTTAGCTGCTTAGTATAGGAATTGATTCTTTAGACAGGTTTATTAATTTATATATTATTATAAGCCTTTAAAAGGTTATTAATTTGACATGTTTATTAGTTAGATTATTTTTTCGATGTATATATTATTTATAATGGTATTTTATCTAGCAAGATGTATTCATTTTATATAGTTGGTTGTGTGTTAGCGAGGTGCCTTTAATGTGTTTTATACCTTAATTGATGCATCAGCTGATCACTAATTTTTGTATTTAAATGGCACTTCTATTGTTGTTCCTTTTTCTGAGGAAGTTCGTACATAGTACGCACGAAAAGTGCTTAATTACACAATAAATGGATTATTTTGGTTCGCTTGCCTATTTGTGGATTTTAAACTTTAATAACCTTTGCCTAACTAAATCCACGGGCAACATAAGCTAGGAATCATCCAAAATATCCCATGAGATTCACAAATACACATACAAGGCTTTGCTCACAAAAATAATCTATACTGTAACTATGGTTCTACTATAAATGGGAAAAAATGGAATATAATTTTCTTTAGTAAAATTAGCACTCCTGCACAGTATCACACAAATTAAATTCACCTTAACTCTCACATCCTGTTCCAGGATTTAGGAACTTGCATTGACAATAAACTCTTCTTAAGTCACCATATCTCAATACAGGCAGAAGGTCATTGTACCACTCCCATCTCAGCTCATCTGTTGAGGCTGTTGTCTAGATCCCAGCCCATCCCTACTCCTATTTACTCTGTCCTCATTCACCTCACCATAGAATACAGTATTCCACTTCATATGTACAGCTTTAAACAAATTTCCAAACTAGAAATACTCCAGAATTTTATAACCAGAAATAATATATAATTTAAAGATCTGCTTTTACTTGGATAGATTAAACACCCTGTCTTTCTTCCTTTATACTAGATACTCCTTCAAGATGACCTTTATTTTTCCTTCTGAACTGCATCAAATTCTGCTCTCTGTGACAGCTGTTTCCTTAAAAATAACAATTATTCAGTTAACAGCAATCTTAAAGACTTGTTCCTATGCCAAAATGTCAAGTCCAATTGAATGATAAATTCATCACCCATTGCCGACTACACATATTTAACAAGCTTACCCTTCACATTAGATGACATAAAACTACAGCAACATTCAAACTTCAGTTGGAGAATTGGAAGGGATCCTGTAACTTCATTCCAGGAGTTGCTAGTCACATACGTCTAACTATGCCAAACTAAACATTGTCACACCCCAGTCCTCCCTATTCCTCCTCTGTTTCTCCTTTTACTAAAAATCCTCGCTATTTACCTTACATCCAGCATAATCCAAAACTGAGCATATTGCATTTATATCTCTCAGATTAATTGTACCTTCTACCACCATCTTCTGAACTATTAGCTCTGTTTCAATGATTGTCATTTTACTGTTGGTTAAGGATTGGATGGTTGACATGACCCTGTCAACTACATGTATTACTAGATTTACAGCAAAAGTCACAGTTGTAATTTGTTTTGAGAAGATATATGTACAAATTCTTATGACAAAAGTTGCATTTTGTCGAATACTTTCCTAAAACCATGAATGGGTTTTGTTAATAGTCATGTTTCTGATTTTACTTCATTGCATTTGACTGACACTTACTATGCAATCAGTTAAAAGATTAAATTTGTGTTCACGTTTGCTGAAGTCTGCATGAGTGGAGAATAATAATCTGTTTTACTTGGTCAGTTTCACAGTATATAACATTTGCTTGGTGTGTTTCTGTCAAGGTGGTGGAAGAAAGGATAAGAAATTTAGAGGGAAATATTGAATGTGGAACAATTTTACTGAAAGATGATTGTACAAGACCTCATTCATCAAAAAGTTTCATTATGAATGATCAGCATTTAATTTGGGTAATCTATCTTCAAAAGTATTATGCACAATGTTTTTGTCGATGCTTTTTAAATTTGTTTTCTACTTTGGAGTTTATTTGTTGTATACGTTACTATTTTTCTTTTGAAGAACTTCTCTGCCCTTGATGGTGGGTAGTATTTCTAGGTTCATATTTGATAGGTTCATAGTTAAGTATTAGGCAAGTTGCCCTTGTTGATCATTTTAATCCTAGCCAATTTCTCCTCAGTGAGAATTAAACCCTGTATCTCTTGTCTATGGGGTAAACACCTTAACCATTATGCCAACCCCCATAAGTTCATAGTTAGTTACCAAGGGTGTAGCCAAACATACTCTTTGTACTCTAAAGTATGAATTTCTCTTTGCATCACTCAGAAACATTGAAGCTTTTTCAGGCTATATGATGTCTACAACTGTCTAAACTAATGGCTCTAACTCACTTGCAGAGAGGATTGCTAAACTAAAAGCAACATCTTCAAATAGTTTTAGTGACAACTGTGAAAAATGATTGTGTGCATTCTTTAAATTCTAGGGTGCAAAATTTTGAAATCTGTGGACATTTTTTTAAATCCCAGATTGTTGGTGGGGGGAGGGGGCAGTAAAAAGAGTTTGTGAGTACAAATTTAAATTTTCCGAATAAACCTCTGCTAATTACTAGGCCAGTTGCCTTAATGGGCCATTCTAAGCCTAGACAATTTCTCTCCTGAAGGTGAGAATCAAACACTGTACCTTGTGGCTGTAATTCAAACATGTTAGCCATCATACCAACCCCCAACCATTAAAGCAAAGGATTTCAATTGTCAGGATTCGAAACTTCACAGGTAGAACCCAAGCCATGACTATAATACTACAGTATTTGTTTTGAATGATTTACCTGTCAATGATGGTAGTTAGTAATAGCACAGGAAATAAGGGTTGGTAATAATAGGTAATCAAAGCTATATACAGAATTACATAGTATTAAAACATTAGCATTACTTTAATAGTACCATGACGTTTCATTATGCAAATTGAATGCTATTAACTTGCAAATTGAAAAAGCTATTATCACTATAAAACTGATAGCTGATGCCATAGTTTGCACAACACTACTTGTTCTGCATTTCGTTTCCTTTAATAATGCCTCAGGGTGGTCTGTTTATTACACCTATATTGAAATATCATAACATGTAAGGGCCAGAGTGGATTTTCTCTAGTAGAATTATTTCAAAAATTACAACTGACAGAATGGATATCTATATTTCAGACAAGAAACACTTTCAGAAAATTGTACAATTACAATATGAGCTAGGTAAGTTCCATAGTGTGGCTTTTTACTGAAATAAAGAAATTACATTCTCTTTTCCCCTGATGGGTACAGCTTGTTTTGTGTAACTATGTGAATGTAGTCATATGAAAGTACAGAGTATATGAAAATATGCAAAGCTTAACAATATTGTACAGGTTCTGAATAATGATTGCATATCTCTACTGCCAATCAGTGCTGTGAACTATAATTGGAAGGAATGTTCCAGAAGACTTGGCCCATGTATTTAGTTTTGTAGATCTGTTATATTAGTGTTCATCTAACCTTGTTATCAGTATAGCTTAGATGTGCTACTATCTATTTGGGTAATAATTATCTTTTACCCAAATTGTTTTCAATGTTTATTTTAATAATTTTTATTGAATTATCATTTATGACATAGATAATCATACATTTATATAAATTAAAACAAACCATATTGACATATTCTCAGTTGCAAACATTACACATCACATATAATCTTCTGTACAGTCATTGTAAATCCAGCATTACAGAGCTCACTCAATTTCTGCCTTCCCTTAAACTTCATTCCTCTTCTAAAACATTTTCTGCATGTACTGCTCCCAGAATTTCCATTTTTTTCCTATGTAGTTTGCTAATAACCTTTTCTAAAGATCCCACTTCCTATTCTTTTATCTCTGTTACTGTATTAACCAGTGGCGGCTGGTGACTTCAAATCAAAGGGGGGCTGCAGGTGCCAGCTGAATGGGTGGGGTCAAGGGAAGGGGTGTGGCCAACCAGAAAGGGGAGGAGCTATGCTCAAAAACCACAAAAACTAACTTTAATTAAATACACTCCCCTGGGTGGCATGGCAAACCATCATTATGAGAGTCCAATCAAGACAAAAATAAGTGTAGAAGAATAAAAATATTTCAATGCATTGGCTGCATGACAGCTTACTTAATATCTAGATGGAAACAAAAGGTTGTGAGGCATGAAAAAATAAATTACTTTTTAAATACATTACTGGAATGCCAGTCAAAATCAAGTACAAGCAAAACCAGAAGCACTCAACTCAAACCACTTCTCCTTGCACTGCAGTTCTAATTATAATTTATATTCAGCTTTATTAAGGTGCCAAGTAACATGCTGAAAGTAGAAATCTCTGTGATGCCCCCACTTGTAAAAATGTTTCTTTGATTACCTATTATTACCAACCCTTATTTCCTGTGCTATTACTAACTACAATCATTGACAGGTAAATCATTCAAAACAAATACTGTAGTATTATAGTCATGACTTGGGTTCTACCTGTGAAGTTCCGAATCCTGGCAATTGAAATCCTTTGCTTTAATGGTTGGGGGAAAACATGTAAGTAAAAAATGAAAAGCAAACAAGAAACAAGCTCAAGATACATTGCTTAAAGGATTACTGTACAGGTTATGGACCACACATGATTGGCATTCTGTTTAGTTTACGGGTAAAGTCTGTAGAGATGACTGGAAGTCTCCAACAAGTGTAATGAGCTTTTTAAAATAATGGAATCCTGTCCTTTAATACCCAAGGCTTATACATTATCTAGTCAAGTATTCTCTGCATGGCAACAACAGAAAGGCTTTCAATGTTGGCAATTCTTTAACAGTATGCTTATTAAAGCTTACTTGCATCTTATTATCTCAGACAAGCTTACATTATGGTCATTAAAGCATTGCTACTTAAACACAGAGCAACAGGCACTTTGAGTAATAAGCATAAATCAACAGTACAAAAATATGACAGAAACCAGACCTTTCTGCAAAATCAAGGACAGATGAAAAGCCACTGTAGTACTTGTGTCTACCTTGGATGGGGAGACACACTGCACATTTACACTGCATAACTACTCCTTGCCTTGCTTGGACACATCCAGAGTCAGTACATGGTGGAGTGGGGTGCAACAAGTATGTCACAATTTGAAATGTCTCTGGCTGACTGTGATGGCCCTGACACATGTGTCATACCTCTCAACCTCAGAGCAAGAAATCTGGACAAAGCCATACACAGAGGTGGGACAAATGCCCACAAATAAGGACAATTTTTAAATATTGCTCTAATAAACTTAGAAAGGTAATAGAATAGGTCTTGCATTAGTATGACTTTTCTGAAGGGTATAAAATCTGAAACTCAAATGTCTGCCATTATTTTCTAACTTCCGTCTTTAGTGATTTGTCACTAATTTGCCAAAAAACACAATTTTATGAAAAATGGACCAAATGTGATGCAAAAATATAAAATAGCCATACAATACAGCTGGGAACCTGTTAAAGAAGGGACACTTTAATATTAGTACTGCTAACTTGAGCAGCCGACAAAATAAAAGAATCTACATGAATTTCAAGTAATCTATAACTTTGATTATTACAGTTATTTCTTAATTGTAAACCCTCCATGTTTTCTTCCAAAATTGCTATTTTGCAGAGGGATTATTAAAGAGCAACATTTTAAGCCAAAATCGGAGACAGTTGAGAGGTTGGCTATGCCTAATTCTATAAAGCAATGTATTTGCATGTACCTCTCAACCTGTTAATGCAGTAAATCTGAACAAGGCCAAATATACTGGGGGAACATATAAACAGTACTAAAAATTGCTCTTGTATAAATTGAGACAGTTGATAGAATAACAGTTCTTACTTTAGCATGCATTTTTCTGAAGGTTATGAAGTCTGAAACTCAGTGTATCATTATTTAGTGACTTAATTTCTAAATGATTTGCCAGAAAACTACAAATTTTATGAAGAACAAACCAAAAATAAGAAGCAAAAATCTATTCATTCTTTGAAAATCTGGACAGTTAGGAGGTATAGTTCAGCTGGGCCTGTCTGAGTTTGCTGCCCTTCCCGCCTGACAAAATCACGGTTGAAGAGCCTCTGCAGCCATTCCTATGAACCATTACTTGGCTATTTCACTCCATTTACCATAAACACTAATGTGCATACTGCTTTACTTGTATGATGAGTTGGACTTCATTTTAAAGTTTTATTTTGTATTTTACAGCACAAACACTAAGTCATCTATTAAACAAAGCAATGCAGTCTCACAATGAAAACTTAGCATTAAAACTTCTCTGCTCTTGAAACTCACATTCATTGAAACAGCATTGAAACCCACATTCAAAGAAAATACATTTTGCCAGTGGCAGATAAAGATTAATTTTGGGCTGTTTTCAAATCATAGGCCCCTTGCATATGAAACATACATGTGCTCTTTGATACACCTTCCTCATTGTACTAAATTATATTCCTTGTACAATATATTACAGTTGTTAGAGGGCGTTTTAAATTTGTTTTGAAAATTTTTCCAGTAAATAATGAAACAAAATGCATGCACCCATAATGACAAAACTGCCCAGTTCAGAACGTTTATCATAAAAGTCTACTCAGACTTCCGCAGTCCACCATTATCAGTAAATATGCACAATTCTACAGTCCACCATTATCAGTAAATATGCACAATTCTACAGTCCATTATCAGTAAATATGTACTATCTCTGAAGAAGTAAAAGTCATCTAAATAATTCCACATTAAAGAAATCTGTAACTAATGAAGAGGTTTCTGCTAGCAAACACCTTTATATTTCATGGTTTCATCGAAAAATAAAGTGCCTGTTGCCCCTCAGGAATAAATTGCCTATATTACATTAAAAAAATGATAAGCTAGTAATATTGCAAGAGGAAATGGATGGCAAACTGATAACAAACTCATAGTTAGTATCTTCACCAAGGAGAACATTCTCAGTACAGCAGCATCCACCCCTTGTGGGAGTAGAACCCACAGCCTTCTGCATCAAAGACAAGTACACAACTTGTTGTGCTATTAACAAGGCAAACCAACTTCACTTAAGCAGCACTAAACTTCTGTTCGCCTGCAGCTCTCAGCTCCTTGTAAAATCTACTCAATACTCAACTTTGCAGCACAGGAAAACTGGAAAAAGCCAAAATGTATTGGGGGGGGTCAAAATCCCAAAAACCAGGGACACAAACATTGCTTGTATAATCTTGGAAAGTTGCTAGAACCATACATTTTACTGCCAAGCTCCCTGTGCAAAACAGAGCAACATACCACTACGCCAAATCAGCTGCTTTGTAAAAAAGAGGAAGACTGAAACTTAAATGGCTATCATTTAGTGAATTCAGTTCTCACCACAGCTGTCAACCTCTTAGTACAAAACACCTGGACAAACCCAGTAATGAGGGAATACAGCTCTCAAACATTCAGTGAATTCAGTTCTTGCCATAGCTGTCAACCTTAGCACAAAACACCTGGACGAAGCCAATAATGAGGGAATGCAGTCCCAAAAATAGGGACAAATTTCAAATATTCATCTTATAAACTTAGAAAATTGCGTTACTATGTATTTTCTGAAGAACATGAAGTCTGAAATTCAAATGCCTGTCAATTTTACTGCTGACAGAATAAAAACAATTTTCAGCAGAGACCCAGGGAGAAATACTGCAGACACGTCTTTGTAAAATGACAGGACACCAGAGCAAATCCACACAAACACAGGGAGGAGATGCAGACTCCACACAGAAGGCAACCCAGCCAAGAATCAAACCAGAAAACCTATAGCTGTGAGGTAGCAATACTACCACTGCACCATTAAATATACAAAGACATAAACATTCAGAAACCTGAAGTCTGAAATTCAAATGCCTGTCAATTTTATTTAACATTTGTTAATCAGGACAGTCTGACTTAGAACAAAAAAAAAATTCAGCAGAGGTCCAGGAAGAAATAATGCAGACATGTCTTTGTAACATGGGAGGACACAAAAGCAAACCCACACAAACACAGGGAGAAGATAAAGACCCCACAAAGAAGGCACCCCAGCCAAGAAGCAAACTTGAGAACCTGTAGCTGTGAGGTAACAATGCTACAACTGCCCCATCAAATATCAACCATTACAATATTTACAAACCACAGATATTATGAGGAACAGATCAGATCAAACATGAGGCAAAAATCTGCAGTTTTTTTTCACAAATGGTGGTGGGTAGGGAATTAAGGTCTTTAAAACCTGCATACAAGGTACAGGATTCAAGCCTGAGGTATTCCCTACCACACACACAAACACCTGTAGTAGCAAACCACAAAAACTAAATATACTGCATTGGGTGACAAACAGTTGTCATGAGAGTCCAATCAAGACAAATAAAGTGTAGAAGAATAAAAATATTTCAATGCATTGGCTGCATGACAGCTTAATATCTAGATGGAAACAAAAAAGGTTGTGAGGCATGAAGAAATAAATTACTTTTTTTTAAATACATTAATGGAATGCCAGTCAAAATCAAGTATAAGAAAAACAAGCAGCACTCAACTCAAACCACTTCTTGCACTGCAGTTCTAATTATAATTTATATTCAGCTTTATTAAAGTAACATGCTGAAAGTAGAAATCTCTGATGCCCCCACTTGTAAAAATGTTCCTTATCCAAAAAAAGACCTGCTGCCTAACAACTACTTGTTTCATGGGGAAAACATGATCAAAGTAAAAAATGAAAAGCAAACAAGAAATAAGCTCAAGATACATTGCTTAAAAGGATTACTGTACAGGTTATAGACCACACGATTGGCATTCGGTTTATGGTTAAAGCCTGCAGAGATGACTGTAAGTCTCCAAGTGTAATGAGACTCTTAAAATAATGTAATTCTGTCCTTTATTACAAATACTGGCATATGCATTTCAATACCCAAGGCTTATACATTATCTAGTTAAGTATTCTCTACATGGCAACAGAAAGGCTTTCAATGTTGGCAATTCTTTAACAGTATGCTTATTAAAGCTTACTTGCATCTTGCAATCTCAGCCAAGCTTACCTGATGGTCATTAAAGTATTGCTACTTAAACACAGAGCAACATGCACTTTGAGTAATAAGCATAAATCAACAGTACAAAAAATATGACAGAAACCAGACCATTCTGCAAAAATCAAGGACAGATGAAAAGCCACTGTAGTACTTGTGTCTACCTTGGATGGGTGGGATTCTCTGCACATTTACACTGCATAACTACTCCTTGCCTTGCTTCGACACATCCAGAGTCACTACATGGGGGAGTGGGGTGTAACAAGTATGTCACAGTTTGAAATGTTTCTGGGTGACTTGTGATGGCCCTGACACATTTGTCATACCTCTCAACCTCAGAGCCAGAAATCTGGACAAAGCCATACAAAGAAATGGGACAAAGGCCCAAAAATAAGGACAATTTTTAAAATAGCGCTCTTATAACCTTAGAAAGCTAATAGTGGTCTTGCATTAGTATGAATTTTCTGAATGGTATGAAATCTAAAACTCAAATGTCTGTCATTATTTTCTAACTTCAGTCTTTAATTATTTTTCACTAATTTGCCAAAAAACACAATTTTATGAAAAATGGACCAAAAAATGTGATGTAAAAATATAAAATAGCAACACAATACAGCTGGGAACCTGTCAAAGAAGGGACACTTTAATATTAGCACTGCTAACTTGAGCAGCTGACAAAATAAAATAATCTACATGCATTTCTGAAATAAAAGTAATCTGATTATTACAGTTATTTCTTAATTATAAACCCTCCATGTTTTCTTCCAAAATTGCTATTTTATGGAGGGATCATTAGGGGAAGAGCAACATTTTGAGTCAAAATCAGGGACAGTTCAGGGGTTTGGCTATGCCTAATTCTATAAAGCAATTTATTTGCATGTACTTCTCAACCTGTTAATGCAATAAATCTGGACAAGGCCAGATATATTGGGGAACATATAAACAGTACTAAAATTGCTCTTGTATAAACTGGGACATAAATCTGGACAAGGCCAAATATATTGGGGGGGAACATATAAACAGTACTAAAAATGCTCTTCTATAAACTGGGACAGTTGATAGAACAGGTCTTACTTTAGCATGCATTTTTCTGAAGGTTATGAAGTCTGAAACTAGGTGTGTCATTATTTAGTGACTTAATTCCTAAATGATTTGCCAGAAAACCACAAATTTTTATGAGGAACAAATCAAAAATAAGAAGCAAAACATCTATTCATTCTTTGAAAATCTGGACAGTTGGGAGGTATGGTTCAGCTGGGGCTGTCTAAGTTTGCTGCCCTTTCCCCTCACAAAACCCTGGTTGAATGGAGCCTCCCTGCAGCCATTCCAATGATCCATTAATTTGCTATTTCACTCCATTTACCATAAACACTAATGTGCATACTGATTTACTTCTATGATGATTTGAACTTCATTTGAAAGTTTTATTTTTGCATTTTACAGCACAAACACTAAGACATAACAAACTTGGCATTAAACCTTCTCTGCCCTTGAAACTCTCATTCACTGAAACAACATTAAAATCCACATTCAAAGAAAATACATTTTACTCGTGGCAGATAAAAATTAATTCTGGGCTGTTTTCAAATCATAGGCCCCTTGCATATGAAACATACATGTGCTCTTTGATACACCTTCCTATTGCTTTGAACATTTTTCCAGTAAACAATGAAACAAAACTGTCCAGTTCAGAACATTTCCATCATAAAAGTCTACTCAAACTTCTACAGACCACTATTATCAGTAAATATGCACAATTCTACAGTCCACCATTATCAGTAAATATGCACAATCTCTGAAGTAGTAAAAAAGTCATCTAAATAATTCCACATTAAATAAATCTGTAATGAAGAGGTTGGTGCTAGCAATCACCTTTACATTTCATGGTTTCATCGAACAATAAAGTGTCTGATGCCCCTGTGGAATAAATTGCCTAAATTACATTAAAAATAAGCTAGTAATATTGCAATAGGAAATGGATGGCAAACTGATAACAGGCTCATAATTAGTATCTTAACTTTCAGCATTCACCCCTTATGGGAGTAGAACCAACAACCTTCTGCATCAAAAGCAAGCACACAGCCTGTTGTGCTATTAGCACTCCCTAAAGCTCTCAGCTCCTTGTAAAATCTGCTCAATACTCAACTGCATCTCAACTTCGCAGCACAAGAAGTCTGGAAAAAGCAAAATTTATTGGGGTGGGTCAAAAGGGCAAAAACCAGGGACACATTAAACATTGCTTGTATAATCTTGGAAAGCTGCTAGAATAAAATGCTGTGTTACCACGGTACCACCATACATTTTACTGCCAAAGTCCCTGTGCAAAAAAGAGTCAGAACATACCACTATGCCAAATGACCTGCTTTGTGAAAGAAAAATGCTGTGTTACCATCGTACATTTTACAGACAAGGTCCCTGTGCAAAACAGTCAAGAGCAACATACCACTACGCCAAATCAGCTGTTTTGTGAACGAGAGGAAGACTGAAACTTAAATGGCTATCATTTAATTAATTCAGTTCTCACCATAGCTGTCAACCCCTTAGCACAAAACACCTGGACAAACCCAGTAATGAGGGAATACAGCCCTCAAACATATTCAGTGAATTCAGTTCTTGCCATAGCTGTCAACCTTAGCACAAAAAACCTGGACAAAGCCACTAACAGGGTATTACAGTCCCAAAAATAAGGAAAAATTTCAAATAGTCATCTTATAAACATAAAAAATTGCTATAATAAAAGGTTGTGTTACTATATATTTATTGCTAGAATAAAAAGTTGTTTTACTATGTATTTTCTGAAGACTATGAAGTCTGAAATTCAAATGCCTGTCAATTTTACTTCTGATGGAACAAAAACAATTTTCAGCAGAGGCCCAGGGAGAAATACTGTAGACACGTCTTTGTAAAATGGCAGGTACCAGAGCAAATCCACACAAACATAGAGATAAGATGGAAACTCCACAAAGAAGGCACCACACCCAAGAATCAAACCACAAATCCTGTAGCTATGAGGCAACCATACTGCCACTGCACCATCAAATATGTAAGAAATTGAACATTCAGAAACCTGAAGTCTGAAATTCAAATGCCTGTCAATTTTATTTAACATTTGTTAATCAGGACAGTCTGACTTGGAACAAAAAAACAATTTTCAGCAGAGGCCCAGGAAGAAATAATGCAGACATGTCTTGGTAACATGGGAGGACACAAAAGCAAACCCACACAAACACAGGGAGAAGATACAGACCCCACAAAGAAGGAACCCCAGCCAAGAATCAAACCTGAGAACCTACAGCTGTGAGGCAACAATGCTACTACTACACCATCAAATATCAAGCAAACAACCCCCACAAAGAAGGAACCCCCAACACTGCTACTACTACACCATCAAATGTCAAGCAAACGACCCAACAAAGAAGGAACCCCAGCCAAGAATCAAACCTGAAAACCTGCAGCTGTGAGGTAACAATGCTACTACTACACCATCAAATATCAGGCATCGCAACATTTACAAACCACAGATATTATGAGGAACAAATCAGATCAAATATGAGGTAAAAATCTGCAATTTATTTACAAATGGTGGTGGGTAGGGAACTCAAGTCTTTAATACCTGCATACAGGGTACAGGGTTCAAGCCTGAGGTATTCCCTACCACACCACCATGAGCACCTAGGGCATTTACACACACACACACACCAGTCCATTCATTCACACACTTCCCTATCATTCAAATAGGCATTCATTCACACACTTCCCTATCATTCAAATAGGCATTCATTCACACACTTCCCTATCATTCAAATAGGCATTCATTCACACACTTTCCTATCATTCAAATAGGCATTCATTCACACACTTCCCTACCATTCTAAACAATAATTAACACACTTACCTGTCCTTGCTGCCCATTCTCCATAATGTAATCCAAATGCCCGTGCAATAATCCACAGTCCTGTGAGATTCCTGCGATCCTAATCCACAGTCCCGATGAGAGAGACTGATTGCTGCTGTTGCAGTCTGGCCCTGATGTGTTTTCCCAGCGAGTCTGTGCACTTTAAAAGTGCACAGATGTCTCCTATGTTTCCCTACCTGGACTGCCTGGAGCATGCACAGTAGACTCGCAGTAGTCTGGACTACTGCGCATGTGCGAAGTCCACAAATTTTTAAAAATTTTTTTTTCTTTTTTTTTTTTTTTGTTGAGGGGGCTGCAGTCCGGCAGTCCAATAGCACGGGCCGCCCATGGTATTAACTACTTTGAGTATGGTTGGTTTAGACTTTGATTTCTATTTTATTTATTATTTATTTATTGACATTTGTTGACCAGGAAAGTCCACTGGGTAAGAAATCCATTTTCAGTGGAGGCCCGGGTAGAAAAGCCCCATTTACAATACAAAACATATAACAGATAGGTAAAATTAACATTTTATGCAGTATGATTTGTATACAAATTCAGTAGTAGTAATAAGGAAGATAAGTAAAAATATAGATATAGTAGATAGGTAAAATTTACATTTTTACCAGTGTGATTTTATACCATTTCATTGTGCCTTTTTTAGGCAAGGCTCAAAAGACAAACCCACCTCCTTAGAAAACAAAAATGGAAAAAAACTAAGGGTAATGCTGCTCAACGCCAGAAGTCTAAATCTCAAGATGCAGGCACTTGATGTACTCCTCAGCATGGAGAACATCGACGTCTGTGCAGTAACTGAAACCTGGTTCAAGGCTCCTGAGAGCACCCCAGCACTACCAGGCTATACCTCGTATCATGCTTTTCGACCCCAAAACCCGGGCCGAACCACAAAGGGAGGGGGAGTGTCCATATTCATCAAGGACACCCACACCTCCAGGTTAGTAGCAGCACATGAAGCATCAGAGACCATACAGGTGCAACTAACCATAGGCAAAACTTCTGTACAACTGGTAGCATGTTACAGACCACTCTCCCAATCTCAAGAACCCCACTCAGCTTTCCTGAAGACATTGGAGGATATGAATGTATCACAAAATACCATCATACTGGGAGACGTCAACTACCCAAACATAGATTGGGTACATTATTCTAGCCCTAATACCCTAGCCCAAAGGTTCCTGGAATTCATAAATTCAAATGCACTGGAACAACTAGTCACCTCTCCCACTAGGGGAGATAATATACTAGACCTGATCATCACAAACATGGGGACAAAATGCTCCACACCAGAAGTATACCCCTCACTAGTGAGATCTGACCACAAACTAATCACCCTGGATATACATATCCCACCTCCACCCCCAGCACAAAAGACCACAGTGAAAAACTTCTCAAAAGCAGACTTCACTCTTCTTAAGACTGAGATGGTATCCTTGAAGCCCACTGTGCCAGTGGATACTACATCCCACATGCCAAATCCTTCACAAATGCTTTCTATGGACATCTCCAAGAATGCATGGATCATGCAATCCCAAATAAATCCAAGTCCCTCTCCACCAAAGGCAAGCATCCTGTCTGGTGGACCTCAGCCATTAACAAATTGTATAACAAAAGAAGGAAGCTACTGCACGTCAGAGCAAAATCCCATGAAGGGAAGACATCTCTGATCAACATTAGCAGAAAACTACGTTCTCTCATAAAAACATCTAAGTCCAACTTTGAGAGAAAAATCGCTAAGGACACTAACTATAACCACAAAGCCTTCTTCAGCTATGTTAGAAACCTGGGCGGAAACCCTCAGATATGCTCAGAGTTAGTTCACAACAACAAAAAATACACTGAACTCACAGATATTGCCAACATTCTGGCTGACAGGTTCAGTGCAAATTTCTCCCCTTCCTCACCCCCAAAAGTAGAAATACTTATCCCAGCTGAATGTAATCTCCCTGTCATCTCAGATGTCCAAGTGAGAACTGCCCTAAACAAAGCTAAAAACACAGCATCAATGGGACCTGACGGTATCCCGGGTTGCGTGTTATGTGAACTCCAAGAGGAGCTAAACCCACACATAAAAATGCTATTTAACCTTAGCCTTACTTCGGGATATGTACCTGAACACTGGCGTACAGCAACAGTGGTCCCACTCCACAAAGGGGGTGCCTCTACAGACCCTGGAAACTACCGCCCCATAAGCTTAACCAGCCTGGTCTGCAAAGCTATGGAAAGAATCATTATGGAACTCATAAACAGAGACATAGGGGGACCTACAGACACTTGACTCCACCCAGTTCAGCTTTGTAAAGGGCAGATCCTGCCTTTTGAAGCTGGTTGACTTTTTCGAAACAGTCACTAGAGCCATTGATGAGGGCAAAGCAGTCCATACAGCCTACCTGGACTTGGCTAAGGCCTTCGACACAATACTCCATTCAGGGATCATAGATAAGCTCAACAGCTTAAACATAAACCCTTATGTCACTAGATGGGTTGCAAACTGGCTAAAGGACAGAACCCATAAAGTTAAAATCATTGGAGCAATGTCAGAATCAAAGCCAGTCACAAGTGGTGTCCCACAGGGATCTGTCCTGGGACCCCTCTTGTTCGGCATCTATTTCTCAGATGTTAAGGCAAACATGGGAGGGCTGTGGCTGATAAAGTTCGCAGATGACTGCAAACTAGGCGCCATAGTCGATACACCAGCGGACACATACATCCTACAAAAAGGCCTCACAGAAATGGACAACTGGTGCCGGAGTCACGGCCTTAAACTAAATGCCAAAAAATGTATAGTCATCCCCTTTGGGAAAAACAAAGTACCCACAAATTATCACATAGAGAGCAACCCACTGAGTATGGAAAAAGTAATCAGAGACCTAGGGACCCAAGTCGACAGCGACCTCTCATTTGACACCCACGTTGCCAAAGTGGTTAGAAAAACATTCTACCTTGCACACCTCATCATGAAGGGATTCACATCCAGATCCAAGGATGTCATTGTACCCTATACTCCTCCCTCATCAGACCCATGATTGAGTACAATGCCCCATTTGGTATGTACCTCACCCGGCATTTGCAACAGCTGGAGAGACCACAAAAGTACCTCACCAAGAGGATCAAGGGTCTCCAACATATGTCTTATTCTGCCAGACTAAAGAAACTTCAGCTCTATTCAGTAGCATACCGCCTGCTCAGAGGTGATCTCTGCCTGATGTACAAGGCCATGTCCAATCAGGATCTGATGGACATGCTCCACCTCAAAAAATCCAAATCCATCAGGACCACGAGAGCTAAAGACTTAAACCTCGGCACAAGTATGAATAGGACATGCTGAAGGGATAGATTCATAACCCAGAGGCTTCCCATGCTTTGGAACAAGATCCCAGTTCATATTAGGCAGAGCCCCTCACTGACTCTCTTCAAGAGAAATCTTGATGAGTGGATGGAAGATCGTAAGTTTACCCCAGGGGTCACATCTGTGTTACTGCTAGACAGGGGCACAGTAAACTAATTCTATTATATAAGGGGACCTTCATTGTGTCACTGCTAGACAGAGGCCCAGTATTCTAAATTTATTCTGTACATTTTTTGTACCTTTTTATGGGGTGGCAAAAGCCACATCACTATGGCTAGGCTTACAAATGCCCCAGGGCAGATAGCCTAGTACTATACCATGAAACTATTAGTAGTAATAAGTAAAAAAATACAGCTAGGTTAAATGTAGGCAGTGAATAATCACTTAGTGACATTCTATCAATGTTTATATTCTAATAGGACAGAGGCTGAGAACAAGCTTATTTATATTAATATAAAATCTTTGTGGAGTAAAGAAAGTTGTCTGGTTAAGGTTGTTGGTTAAGAATAAAGTCCTGTTGTACAACAGAGGTCTAGGATTAATTCTAAGGTGGAATTAGATTTGGACCTCATAGGCAAGTTTGATTTTCAAGAAAGTGTTGTTTTAAGGTATGTGTGAAAGGTTTTAAGGAATTAAGTAAAGTAATAGTAGTGGGTAGGTTATTCCATCATTTTGCTATGGAGTACGAATATAAACTTTGTCCTGCTCTCTTGTTGGGTTTGGACACAAGTAAAAGTTGTTTGTTTGAAGACCGAAGTTTCCTAGAGGGGATGTAGGACTGGATGATGCATGCAAGTCTCTTCTAGTAATTCCTTTTTTGGCATCACCAGAATCAGACTTAGCAAGGCCTTACTATACGCAGTTCAGATCCTGATCCCTGATCCTGTATCCCATCTAAAAAAAATAATTTCCTTAGTTATACCACTTTGCTCACCCAGTATTTTTGACAGAGTATTCTGCAGGGAATTATTAAACTGCCCCAACTCATTACACTCCCAAGCATATGTTGCCAATTACCCCTTTTTTCCCCATCACACTTCCAACATTTGCAATGTACCCAAGGAAAAAACATATTTTTTCGTGGGGTATAAAAATACCTATTCAAATACTTCCAAGCAAAAATCCTAAATCTTCTAGACTTTGTTGCATATTTGGGAGTCATACATATATCCTCCCATTGTTTCTTTGTCAATTGCTTATGCAACCTCCCTTCACAATCTTTTCTAACCTCCTCTGATTGGTTACTAAAGCTAAACTGTGATATGTTATATGCCATACTAATTATCCATTTTCAAAAGCAGCTTCTATTCTAGATTCAGCTAAAAACTCTAACAGTACTGGTCTTTCACTTAGGATTCCAATATCACTTTTTCTTTGCCTATACTCTGATATCAGTCCTTGATTTGGATGGCAGTCTCTAGCCTACAGTCCAAATCCATTCTTGACTTCTTCCCATGTTATTACCTTTCCCTGTTTAATTATTTGCTCCCAGTACCTTGATTGCTTTGCCACCCGCGGTAGTGGTGCTGTGGTAGCATTGTCGCCTCACAGCAAGACGTTGTCCTGTTTGATTCTCAGCTAGAGCGTCTTTTGTGTGGAGGCATGCGTGAATGGGCGTGCCTTCATTGAAGGTTGTGCATCAGGGCTGGTAACTCGGCACATAAAAACCCACTACCAAACATTAGCAGACCGGAGTTCCGCTGTGGCAACCCCTAACCGGGATAAGCCGAAAGACACAACAACCTTGACTGCTTTGCCAGTCTTCCCCAGGAAATTCTTACCCCCTTTGCCTATTCTCTGTACCCCTAATTGCAGTCATCTCTATTGGCAGAATCTTCTTTCTCCATCCCTGTGTTGGCTTAATTCTTAAAATACTTTCTGCTACTTTATGAATATAGGTTCATAGGTTGGTACTACGCTATCAGCCCTAGGCCTATACAAGCCTAGCCATAACAATTCCCTGGCTATTTCTTCCCAGAATATTTACTTCCCTGGTTCCCTGTCTAGCAGGATGACTGACGTGATGCCCGGGGTGAATTTCCTGTCTCCCATCCAATTGTCAAGGTTCTTTTTGAAGAGGGCCACAGAGGCGCTCAGCTTGACATGTATGGGCAGTCTATTCCAGAGTCAGGGGAGTCTCTGGGTCAGGAACCTATCCCTCCAGCATGTAATATAATATGATCTAATATTCTGTAGGGCTAGTGTCGTTCTCTTCAAGGATCTCCACCCCAGATCTCATACTTTCCTTATTTCATAAGCTACCCCACTGTTTCATCATCATCCATTTCTACTCTGAATTACAGCTTTCTGATTTATATAGGATCCTCAACTGTGTAGCTGTAAAATATCCCTTCAAATTAAATAATCCCAACCTACCTTGTTCTACTGGAAGGATCATCTTATCTCACTTGACTGTTCCCCTCTTCCTTTCCCAGATAAAATCTTTCAACTTTTTATTAATTTCTATCCACAACTACTCCTATGGTTGATGAAAATATGCCTGACCTGTGTATAAAACTAAAGGGACTAAAACCATTACGCTGCTTGTATCTTGCTATCCATATTCATAAACAAGAGCTTCCAGTTCCTCAGTATTTGTATTATCTTTTATTTAATCTCTTCCTACATACCCTTAGCTGCCATAGCAGAATCCTTTTTAACCCATACTCTTAAGTACTTCATTTTATTATGTCCCAATAAGTATGGGTATTACTGAATCAATTTGTGTGCAGATACATAGATTACAGCTATAGCCTTTGTTTTACCTTCATTAATTTTAAAAGACTTTAAACTGTCTCAGAATGTTCCACAACACTGAGATGTCCTTTTCTGTTTTTTTAGGTATAAAATAATACCACCTACAAATAAAGCCAACTTTTCTTGATTACCACACCAATTATATCCTTGAATTTCCAAGTCCCTTATTTTATTTGCCAGTGGTTATAAATATAACACAAATAATAAACAGGAAAGAGGAACAGCCTCCCTGGTTCCTCTGTTCAGACAGAACTTATCAGAGAGGAGCTCTCCACTTTCATTTTTACCTCTGATTCCCTCATATATATCCACCTAATTAATCTTATTATTGTGTTAGGGAATGCAAATGTTTCCATTGCCCTACTCAAAAAATCCCAGCTTACTCTTTCAAATGTTTCTCTGTATCAAGACCCATCAACAATGGTGGTATTTTCTTTAATTTTGCTACCCCTCTGGATTGTCATTGTTCTATTAATGTTGTCAAAGGTTTGCCTCCCCTGCACAAAACCACACTTATACCTAACTAGCAATTATGGCAAAACCGTTGCCATTCTTTCAGGCACTATAGACAAAAACACTTTATAATCATGGCTTAAAATGAAAATGGGCCTATATGAAGCTGAATCTGATAGGTATTTAGCATTTTACGGTATTGCAGCCATTGAGCTTTTTATCAGAATGTTGGTGCTTCCCTTCCTTTTAAATATTTTAAAGACCTTGAAGATTTTTAATACTTTCTTCACTCCTAGATTTTAAACTTCCAGAGTATTATCATCAATTCCTGGATACTTTCCTGTAGATCGGTTATACATCACCATTTCCTGGTATCCTAACTCTTAATAATTGAGCCTCATCTACCTCTAACCTTGGCATAGTTAATTCTTCCATAAATATTTCCATTTCTGCTTTTTTCTTGATTTTCACATTTCTATGCTTTATACAGATTTCCATAAAATTTCCAAAATATTTCTAATACCTCTGCAGGATCTGTGGTTATTTTCTTTTTCATAGGTTCGCTAAGCTTGGCATCAGCCCTTTCTACTTTCTGTTGCCTGAGTCATTGTGCCAAATGCTTTTTTTTTTTCCGCTTTGGAGTTATTATCAAAAACAGTTGTTTAATAGCAATCTGTTTACATTTGTGCATCTTATCCAAGTATCCCTTAGTTTCTATTTAGCAGTTGCACCTTTTCTTGTTCAATGAAATTCACCTAATTCTGCAACAATTTAACCTTTTTTAGTCCCTCTATATAATTTTTGTTACTTCTTAACCATATTTAATTTTCTTTTATTTCTACCCTATTTTTAAACTTCACTTTCATTTTACCCAGTCCATGCTATATCTTCTGAAGAAATTTCTGTCTTCCCTAATAACTGCTGAATAATTTCCACTACCTATTCCTTAAATTCCTCTCTTTTTAACAGATAGATGGGGAAGTGCCAGGATCTGATTTTTACTTCATTACCCTGCATTTTTATCTTAGTTATTATTGGGACATGATTTGAAATAGTTATTGGATATGTACCAAAAACTTCAATTAAATGTACATGTTCCTGTGAAATATAATTTCTGTCTAGCTCAGTTGTGCCTTGGAGAATCTTCTTCTTCTTTCGGGTGCTCTTGTTAGGGGTTGCCACAGTGAATCATCTGTTTCCATTTCTTCCTGTCCTCTGCATCTTGCTCTGTCACACCAGCCACCTGCATATCCTCTCTCACCACATCCATGAACCTTATCTTAGGCCTTCCTCTTTTCCTGTTACCTGGCAGCTTCATCCTTAGGGTCTTTTTCTCAATATACTCTGCACCCCTCCTCAGCACATGTCCAAACCAATGTAATCTTGCCTCCCTGGCTTCATCTCCAAACCTTCCAACCTGGGCTGACCCTCTAATATACTTATTCCTAATCCTGTCCACCCTCATCACACCCAATGCAAATCTTAACATCTTTAACTCTGCCACATCCAGCTTTGACTCCTGCCTTTTTGTCAATGCCACTGTCTCCAACCTATATAATACAGCTGGTCTCACTACCCTCTTGTAGACCTCCCCTTTCACTCCTACTGGTACTCGTCTGTCACAAATCACTCCTGACACTCTTGTCCACACACTCCATCCTGCCTGTACTCTCTTCTTCACCTCTCTTCCACACTCACCATTACTCTGAACTGTTGATCCCAAGTATTTAAACTCATCCACATTCGCCACCTCTACTCCCTGCATCCTCACCATTCCTCTATCCTCCCTCTCATTCACACACATATATTCTGTCTTAGTCCTGCTGACCTTCATTCCTCTACTCTCTAGAGCATATCTCCACCTCTCCAGGGTCTCCTCCACCTGTTCCCTACTCTCACTACAGATCACAATGCCATCTGCAAACATCATAGTCCACGGGGACTCCTGTCTGATCTCATCTGTCAACCTGTCCATCACCATTGCAAATAGGAAAGGGCTCAGAGCTGATCCTTGATGTAATCCCACCTCCACCTTAAATGCATCCGTCACTCCCATAGCAGACCTCACCACTGTCACACTACTTTCATACATATCCTGTACCACTCTTACAAACTTCTCTGACACTACTAACGTCCTCATACAATACCACAACTCCTCTCTAAGCACCCTGTCATATGCTTTTTCTAAGGCAACAAAGACACAATGCAACTCCTTCTGACCTTCTCTGTACTTCTCCATCAACACTCTCAGAGCAAACATCTCATCTGTAGTGCTGTTTCCTGGCATGAAACCATACTGCTGATTACTAATCATCACCTCCCTTCTTAACCTAGCTTCCACTACCCTTTCCCATAACTTCATGCTGTGATGCTGTGACTAATCAATTTAATCCCTCTGCAGTTACTACAGCTCTGCACATCACCTTTATTCTTAAAAATCAGTACCAAAACACTTTTTCTCCATTCCTCAGGCATCCTCTCACTTTTCAAGATTTCATTAAACAATCTAGTTAAAAACTCCACTGCCATTTCACCTAAACACCTCCATGCTTCCACAGGTATGTCATCTGGAACAACAGCCTTTCCATTCTTCATCCTCTTCATAGCTATCCTTACTTCCTCCTTGCTAATCCACTGCACTGCATGACTCACTATCCGCACATCATCCAACTTTCTCTCTCTCTCATTCTCTTCATTCATCAGCTCCTCAAAGTATTCTTTCCATCTGCCCAACACACTCTCCTCGCTTGTGAGTACATTTCCCTCATTATCCTTTATCACACTTACCTGCTGACCATCTTTACTAGCTTGGTTCCTCTGTCTAGCCAATCAGTAGAGATCCTTTTCTCCTTCCTTAGTGTCCAACTTTTCATACAGCTCTTCATATGCCTCATCCTTAGCCTTCGCCACCTCATCTCCTTATACTCCTGTCTACTTTCTTCATCTCTCTGAAAATCCCACTTCTTCTTGGCCAACCTCTTTTTCTGTATACTCACCTGTATTTCCTCATTCCACCACCAGGTCTCCTTGTCTTCCTTCCTCTGTCCAGATGCCACACCAAGCACCTTTCTAGCCATCTCACTTAGTAGCTCTGCTGAGGTCACCCATATATTCGGTAACTCTTCACTGCCACGCAGTGCCTGTCTTAGGTCTTCCATGAACTCCATGACTCCACCTCACAATCACCCTTTTTCAGTTTCCACCATTGATCCTTGGTGCTGCCCTCACACTCCTCCTCCTATTTTTGATCAACAATGTCATCCTACAAACCAGCATCCTATGCTGCCTAACTACACTTTCCCCTACTACCACTTTACAGTCTCCAATCTCCTTCAGACTGGCCCTTCTACATAAGATATAATCCACCTGTGTGCATCTTCCTCCACTCTTGTATGTCATCCTATGCTCCTCCCTCTTGTTAAAATGCATATTCACCACAGCCATGTCCATCCTTTTTGCAAAATCCACTACCATCTCACCTTCTGCATTCCTTTGCTTAACACCATACCTACCCATCACTTCCTCATCCCCTCTGTTTCCTTCATAAACATGCCCATTGAAATCTGCTCCAATCGACACTCTCTCACCCTTGGGTACAGTCAGCACCACTTCATCCAACTCACTCCAAAATTTTTCTTTCTCATCCATTGCACACCCAACTTGTGGAGATTATGCACTAACAACATTCATCATTACACCATCAATTTCAAGCTTCATAAACATCACTCTATCCGACACTCTTTTCTTCTCCAAAACACTCTTAGCATACTGTTCCTTCAGGATAACCCCTATGCTATTTCTCCTCCCATCCACACCATGATAGAACAATTTGAACCCACCTCCGATACACCTAGACTTGCTCCCCTTCCATCTGGTCTCTTGTCTTGCACACACAATATACCAACCTTCCTTCTGTCCATCATATCAGCTAGCTCTCTCCCTATACCAGTCATACTGCCAACAGTCAAAGTTCCGACCCTCACTACCACAGTCCTAGCCTTTACCTGCCTTTGGGCATGCCTTCCCCCTCTTCTCCTCCTTCGGCCAACAGGAGCCCAATTTCTGCCAGCACCCTGTTGGCTAACAGTACTGGTGGTGGTTGTTGTTAACCTGGCCCCAACCAATCTGGTATGTATATCTGTACTGTTTTCCACATGCATGATTTGGCAAAATGTTTGAATAATATGTAAATTCTCTGTGTGCTCCAACTACTGAATTCATATATTCTATACCAAATATTTTCATAAATGTCTTCAAAAATGTACTCTTTTTTATATTTTCCTTTCTAGACCCCCCAGATAAATCCTCACAGATGTAAATCAAATTCCAGTCCTCAACTTTAAGTAAAGCTGATTATTTCTCCCAGAATTCTTTTAAGTTCCAATGTAGCAATTTTAGGTAGAATATACATACATGCCAGCATAATTCTCCTCCCTTGCAAGTAGCTCCTTAGTGCCACAAAACTACCATTATTATATTTTTCCTCATCTGTCACTATTGGAGCTTATCTAGCAATTAATGTAAGTGTTCCCCTTTTTGTTTGCCCCAGATATTCTGCTGAATAGCCATCCTGAAATCCTTTCTTTATCAAATTCACATGCTGAGTTCTTTCCAAATATGTCTCCTGTAGCATAGCTATTTGCACTCTGCATTTCTTAATATACTTGACTACTCTTCCTTTTTTCTATGTACCTGTGAGACCATTTATATTCCAAGATAGTATGAACGTGTTGCCATTATGATAAAGATGTTATTGTTCCCACCTGTTATGTCTAACACCTTTTTAATACCCGTTTTCATCTTTTTTGTTACATGTCTGGATTAATGTTTGGCAGGATGAGTTTTTATACAATTCTTTCTTGTTATGTCCTTCTGAACCTATGTCTCATCTTACAGGACATTTTGTTTTAATGAAAACACTCAAAAAATAACAAACACACACCCAGAATATGCCACAACCTATTAACTTTATAGAAACAGAGAGCACTATCTTCAAGTAATGAAGTTTAATGCTCATAATAGGAACAAATGTCCCAAATTGGCAGCTGCACTCACAGGCTTTAATTGATCAATAATTAAGGTTATGCATGCTAAGATGCATGGTACAGCCTGTGTTCTTACTTACACTAAGTGCTGTTTGTTGTTGTCTTATCTTTATTCTTCTCCCACATGTAGAAAACAACTCGGATATTTTCAGAAAACATTGAATGCTTTCAGAAAATTTAACGTTTAGCCTTAAAATATTGCCATCTTATCAGTTTGTCTCCATAGAAACATAAGAACCAGATACATAGTTGCCTTCAGCTGCAAGCATCTCATGTTACAAAGTGAGCACTTATTTACTAAATGAAAAATATTCATTACATTCAGTCTTCTCTTCTTTATTTGCTTCCACTTAAAACTTGTTTTTAGATCAAGTCAAAGAACTTAATGCATTCAGTCCCCTATACAAAAGTAAGAAAAAGCATATCAACTCTTCTTATATCATGATCTGCACACTTACATACCCCATCCCCAACAACCCAAGATTATAGTCTATTATTCTAAATATGAATTTATCTTTCTTCTCTTTTTACATTGCAATGCCTATATTTCTTAAAAATAAGAAAGGAAGAAAGAAAGAAGAAAAAGGGGCTCCTAATTACTTTAGTGCCCTTATAACACTCAAACATAAGTGAAAATGCTTTACTGTGTATAATATTGCCATAAAATATTTCATAAAAATACTAAGAACAAAAATTGTTTTACTTAGAGTTACCTTTTTCCCTTCTCTTTCATATGCTTTAATGTTCTTCCAGACATTAATGACTTGAAGTTGGACAAATGCCTCTATGAATTTAACAAAGTGAAAAAAGTCCAATATTTTCAGTTTTTTTTCTTCAGTCCCATTTCACAAATGTGATTGATGTATTGTAATCCCACATTTATTTATTAATTTCCAAGTTGCTGGTTTTCTTCCTGCTAATCTCTATCTCCCAGCTCCAGTCTCTTGTTTATTTCCAACTTACTTTAAGTTCCTCTAGTCAACTCTTGTTGTTTTCTCTGTCTCTCAAGCATCTTCCTTCAGAACACTGGAAAAGATTTCACTGGCAAAGCCTATCTATGAGCTTTATTATCAGAAGAATAAAAAGCAGAACCCCTTTCTGTTTGATAGCTCACTTTTTGTTGGACAAACTTTTTGTATTTCCTCCTTACCCTGTTCTGCATAAAAAATGACTGATCCTCCTGGAAAAAAATATTCTGAAGATAGCTGGATACTGCAGTTTGAATCTTACACCTGTCTCTCAACATTCCCTGATTGCTGCAATAAACTTGCTCTTTTTCTGTCTGCTGTACAGAACGTAATCATTTTCTGCAAACACTTTACTGTGTCCAACTTTTAGTACTTTGCTCTTCTGCCACAGTTTTGTCACAATATTTTTGCTGGTAGGATTGCATCTTTACTAACACAAGGCTTGGCTGCTTTTTCATGTTTAGGTTTGGAGCATAAACATGATGTGCCCTTTCAATTAACAACTTCTGCTCTGTAATACCAGTCCAGTCGCTTATTTCTCCTTCATAAAATTAATACAGTCTGGTCCTTCCAGTTTCTCTGGCACAGCAGAAAATCTCAGATTTTTCCCTGTGTGCTCTGTCCTTTGATTTTACCATTTTCATTTCTTATTGAGCAGTCTCATACTTAGCCAGCCTTTTCTTCATTTCAACCTCTGATTGTTGCAGTTTTATCAGTGCATCTAAATATCTGTTTAAAGCTTCTTCCATTTTTCCATTCTTTTGTTATTTGAGTGTTTCATTTATTTTAATCATCTCTAAGCACATTTGATTTTTTTCCCTCTAGATCACTGGATACTGGATGTCATGTCTTGTGCCAAAGCTGAAGCTTGAACTGCTTTTTGCTGAACAGCTGCAGGATTCATCCCAGCCAGTGTCTTCTTCTCATCGTGTGTAGTTGATTTTCTTACAGGTTCTCTAAATTTATTCTTTGCTGGCATGCAAGCAGGCACTTATTACCCAGTAACTGAAATTTACCCCAGAAGACAAATTCACTGGCTCCCTTTTCTGAGTTTCTGTTTTCAAACTGGGAGAGCTGAAATTAAGTTGTTATTCAGTGTGCAGCTATCTTGGAAGTCCCCCTCTTGCAATGTCTTAATATTGTTGTTGTTGTTGTTGTTGTGTCTTTCGGCTTTTCCCGGTTAGGGGTCGCCACAGCAGAACTCCTGTCCGCTAATGATTGGCAGCTGATTTTTACATGCTGAGTTGCCAGCCCTGACACACAACCTTCAATGAAGCTATGCCTATTCACGCATGTCTCCACGCAGAAGACGCACTAGCTGAGAGTCGAACCATGCCTTAATGACTTTGTACTAATGACAGATAGTGATAAGAAGAGAAACAAAAGTATTGATGCTGCGTTGTTAAAAATACTGTGGCTGCAAGGAAAAAAGTCACCGGCTGCAGTCTAATGCCATCACAACTTAGACTTCACAAATGCAGTTTCTTATTTGTACAGAGATACCTGTGAGGTTTAGGGGAGGGGGTTAGGAGATTAAGTAGTGGGTTACGGGGAGTAGGCAGCGTCAGATGTGGTTTTGGGAGGGAAAATTGTTAGACGGAAGTGGAATGAGTGATGGGCAGAATGCGAGGTAAGGAGGTAGGGAGTGGGGGTTTTAGGTTTTATATTTTCAAGCTGACTACAACTGCCCCTTTTTGAAATGCTTTTAGTGCATGGGTTTACTAGTCAGCAACATCCAAGCAATCAGGAGTCTTGTGTCTGCTAATAGTTAGCACATGGTAAATTAGGAATCAATTTCTTAAGGGATGCTTGGGTGTTTGAAGAAAGAAAATTTAATTTAAGTATTTTTTGTTTGTTTGTTTTTTTAGCAAGAGTAGTAGTTAAATGAAAGGGGAGAGATTTTTTCATTGGTTTCAGCAGGGTTGTATAGTGGCAACATGGTTAAGTGTTGTTGCCCTTAGACTACTATATTAAAAAAAAAACAGAGGTTCTTATCTTAGATGTTACCTTATTGTGTAACAGCTTGCTGGCTATGTGGTTTGCAGCATTGCAGGCTGTCTGCTGTAAGCACTGCTTGGAAAATGGGGGATACTGGGTTTTGTGACATTTATATTCCTGGCAGAACTGCACTTTTAAATGAGTATTTAAAAAAGGGGCATGATGTCTTTTGTGTACTTCATTGGCTGTTTTCAGCTGGGAATAAATTGTGCAAGGCTACAGAAGCTAAGAGATGGGCCAGCAGATTCTTGACAGTGGGGTCCCAGCTGTCTACAAGTAATGGAGGAAGTGGTGAGGTTATTGGTGAATTAATAGCAGTTGTGCCTGTGGTTACTAGGAGGCACAATTGCTAAATGTTTTGGACAGATCTAAGTGCATTAGGTTACAGGATTTACTGAGGTTTGAGGAACAGTTGGAGGAGGTTAGGAGTCAGTTGGATACTATGGATATGGGCAGTGGGGTAGGTGTAGGTAGTTTGGAACCAGCAAATGAGCAAGCAGAGAAGGAGATAAGGCATGTTGGGGGGATGGTGCTTTAGACCTCAGAGCACAGCCAGGAGACTGGCTGGTGACTCAGACTTTTTTGGAAGGACAGTCTGGGGTATTTACTACCCCACATAGTGCTGCATCCATAAAGATATGGATGGTAAGTACACTAATGCATTCAATCTGATTGGTGCTGGTAGAATGCAGAGGCTGGTAGATTGAAAGGCTCTGGGAACTAAGGACTTGGTGGCTGTTTTGGTTGCTCTAGGTAGGATGAGAGCAGGAGAATTGAATCCTGGGTTTTGTTTATTATATAGCAATGGTCCTGGAGAAAGACATATCACAGGTCTTATCCCTGTTGGCATATTTCCTTACTATTCAAAAGGCATAAAGAATGTTAGCTGGTAATAACTGGCTATGGTACAACCAGTATTTTTCAAATGAAAAGCAGTTGGAAAGACACTGTGGTGGGAGGTAAGACATGTAGATATTTGATTGACAAGCATGTTGGACAGTGCAGTAGTACAGACCAGACAGAGGAGAGAGATTCAACATAGATTAGGGATATGTTGGGTATTTAATGTAGGTAAATGTTCGTGGCCAGTATGTAGGTTTAATCTTGTGTATTTAGCTTGTGGATTTAATCATGCAACTGCTAAATGATAGTCCAAGGAAGGAGGAATTGGATAGTCATCACAGTTGTCACAGGACAGAGGCAAGCACTTTAATGTTGGTCAGCTCAATGTGAGAGATAGGGATTTTCCTGGACAAAAGGCAACCATACCCTTTCAAGGTCATTTGCCAATTAATGTTCTTGCACTTACCTCTCAGTTAGCTGATTTTTCTGATCCAAAGTTGACTAGGGAGCTGATCGGGGGTTTCATGAGGGATTTCTATTAAGTCACTGATGGGGGGAGGGTATATGAAGTGTTGTGTTGTAACTTGAAATCATGAAAGGGAGGGAAGAGATTGTTCTGAATTTGTTGGATAAGGAAGTAAAAGCTGAGAATTTTAGGTCATTTTGTGGTACCATTTAGTAGTTTTTGCATTTCCCATTGGGCTTAGTACCTATTAAGAAGCCAGGTGAGTTTAGATTGACTTGTGATTTATCTTACTGTAAGGTGGATTCAGTGAATGATTTCATCACTAGATCAGATGCTCAAGTGCAGTTTGCATCCATGGATGACACTGTGAAGTCTATCAGGGAATTTCAGGATCCCTGGTTGGTAAAATTGGACTACATTTGAAAAATTCAGTACAGCATTGCAGTGGATTTGAATACATGAGTCTCTGATCAGCCAGAAGTTCATTACTTGGATTACTACTTGTTGATTGGGGAGGGCCAGGAAGGAGCAGAATCAGAGATGGCAGCTTTTAAAGAGATGTGTGGGGAATTGAGGGTACTGTTAGCTCAGGACAAACCTGATGGTCCAAGTACGGTGTGAAATTTTCTAGGGCTGATAGGGTGCATCCATAGGCATTTTTATTTTGTTTGCAGATGTAAAGTTGTAAAGGTTAAGGATCAAGATTGAGTGGGTCAAAGGGAAAGATAAGATTAGAGTTAGGGAAGTGATGAAGTTACTTGGTTTGATGAATTTTGCATGGAGGATTGCAGGTTAGTTGCCAATTTGTTGAGACTTGAAAAGAGTCAGGGTTACTCAAGCGGTGAAGGAAGATTGGAGTCTATAGTCTGTATTTTGGTCAGATTCAATGGTGTATCATTTTGGCAGGATGAGTAGTTGTTGAATTTGGAGTTATGCTTCTTTATAGTTACTTCAGTGCCCCATGGCATGGGGGCATACTTGAATATTTTTCAGTGGGTTGACCTACAGAGTGGCCGGATGAATGGAGGAGGAAGTGGCATTTTTAGGGCTCATACCTATTTGTGTAGCTTCAATGGTCTGGAAGGGCAAGTTATGGAATAGCAGGGTCATTTTTCTTTGTGAAAACGGTGCCGTTGTTTAGGTTCTAGCTAGTAAAATTACTAGGTCTGTTTTGGTTTTGGTGATTTTGAGAAAGTTAATGTTATAGAGTTTGTTGATTAACTTCAGTTTTTCAGCCAGACATGTTATTGATCATTTTAATGTGATAGCTGACAGTCTTTCTCAATTTCAGCTTCACAGGTTCCAATCCCTAGTGTCAGAGGCAAGGCAGGAGCCAGTGATGTTTCCAGTGGATGTGTGGAATATTAAAAAGCTGTAGTGGGTTAGCTGATTCAAAAATCTTGGTCAAATTCCAAATGGAATACACATAATGCAGCAGTAGCAGCATTTTCTTTATTTGTCAGACAGTTGCTGGCTCGAGATAGAAAGTGATCAGTTGTTTTATTTATAAGATATTTGTTGCATTGTAGGCTTCTTGGTGAAGCAGTTAGGTCAGTCAAGGTTTATTTAGCTGCTCTCATTGCAAAGTTAACAGGTGTGATATCCAGCAAATACCCCACCGGACTGCCAACAATAAATGTGATGTCCCTTACGATCCTGGATGAGTAACTAAGGAGCTTCAATCCTCACTACTGACTCCAATATGAGACTGTCACTTAAACAGGAGTAATATTTCACAGTTTTCCCCTAACAGCTCTACTGGAACATGCTCAGTAATCTGGGACTGGACTGTATACTTCTGTCCACCCCTAATGTAACTCCTTATTACACACCTCAGAGCAATATGTCCTGGTTTAAGACCACTGATACACTCACACTTAAATAAATTCAATCTCACACATCCAAACACTTCTGGGAAAGCCTGACACAGATTTCCAGCTGTGACCCTTCCCCAAAATAATATGGTAATGATGGCACCAATCTGAGTGTTTTCGTGCTCTTCTAAGGGGGTGTCCAATTATGAAACTTAAATATCAAAATAAATGATAGCTATGACCAAAGCAGCCAAGCCTTTGAGGGGACTTGGGGAGTATCAAACAGGTAGAAACACTCTCTAATCTCTAAAGAAAAACACTGATTTCCAGCCACAATGTAAATTAATGAAAACCATTTAATAATAAGCAAAATGATTACAAGAATGTTTTTATTTCCTATCTTTCTTATGTAACCATTTATGCCTTTTTGTAAAAGTGTACAACTGATGGAGCTTTTCTCCCCGGGCCTCTACTGAAAACGGATATATATCCAGTTGGATTAGCCCGGTAAACAAATGTAAAATAAATAAAATAAATAAATTTTCAATAAACACCAATCACCAGAAACTTAAAATTAAACTATAGGATAGAAGTCCATCATGCTAGAAAAACTCTATCTGAATAATTAAGCTTTCCTAATCTAACTAGAGAATACTGTCCCTGATCGAATCTAACACATAACAGGATGGCAAAGTCAAACTTACAGTTTTCATTTGGTAAGTTCTCTTTTTCCTGGGTAGCTTAGCAAGTAACTAACTGCACAGCTTAACAAAACAGTCAGCTGTTTGAAAAAGTTATTTTTCCTGTCAATCAGACATCCAATAAATCACCCAGCAACCAGAAACATTCTAACGCCATCACCATTAAGAACTTATTTACATTTTTACAATTAGGCATGCCAGCATACAATAAAAGTTAGTCTGAGAATATGTACGAATCTCCTGTCAGACATGCTAACACAGATGGCAGTGTTTTCATTTTCTTCACAGCAGGATTAAACAATGTCACACAATCTTAGGTGGTTAGTAGAATTATTATGATCTGGGACAGAGTTCATAGGTTCATAGGTTCATAAGTGTGTACTAGGCTAATGACCCTGGAGCCTTTACAAGCCTAGCCCATAGGATTACCCTGGCATCATGCCACCCGACCTTAGTTCCCAGTGCATCTGTCGAATAGAGCCACTGGAATGATCCCCAAGGTGAATTTTCTATTTCCTATGCACTCATCAAGATTTCTCTTGAAGAGAGACAGTGAGGTGCTCTGTTTGGCATGTATGGGAGGTCTATTCCATAGCATGGGCAATCTTTGGGTTATGAACCTGTCCCTCCAGCACGTTCTGTTGATTGTGGTAATAAGGTTGTGTTTTCTGGAGCATGTGGTGTGGAGGAATTTGGATTTCTTTAGATGTAGCATTTCTAATAGAGCTGGGTCAGACATGGCTTTGTAAGTCAAGCAGAGATAGCATCTAAGTAGATGGTATGAGACAGAGAATAGTTGGAGTTTTTTAAGTCTGTCCATATAGGACAAGTGTTTAAGGCCTAGGATGCTTTGTGAGGTGCTTTGTGGCCTCTCCAGTTGTTGCAGGTGTCTAGTGAGGTACATGCCAAATGGGACACTGTACTCAATGATTGGCCTAATGAGGGAAGAGTAGAGGGAGACAATGACCTCTTTCTTCCTGGATGCAAAACCCTTAGTAATGAGATGTGCCACATAAAAGGAAGTTCTGACCACAGTGGCAATGTGGTGGTCAAAAGAGAGGTTGCTATTAACCTGTGTCCCCAGATCTCTTATAATACGTTCTGTGTTCAGAGGACTACCATCGATGTGGTAATTCATGGGAACTGTTTTTTTTTTTCCCAAAGGGGATGACGACACATTTTTTTGGCATTGAACTTAAGGCCATGGTTCTGACACCAGTCATTGGTCTCAGTGAGGCCTTTCTGTAGGATGTCAACATCACTTGGGGTGTTAATAATAGCTCCCAACATGCAATTGTCTGTGAATTTTGTCACCCAGAGTCCCTTTGTGTTGGACTGGACTTCTGAGAAGTAGATACTAAACAGGAGAGGACCCAGGACTGAGACCTGTGGGACTCCACTTGTGACTGGTCAGCAGTCTGACTTGGAGTCAGCTACTTTCACACTGTGGGTTCTATCTGTGAGCCAGTTTGCAACCCACCTAGAGATATAGGGATTGATGCCTAGCTTAGTGAGTTTTTCTATGATTCCTGAGTGGGGAATGGTATCAAAGTCCTTGGCCAGATCAAGATAGGCTGTATGAACTACCTTGCCTTCATCCACACCTCTGGTGACTGACTCAAAGAAGTCAACCAAGTTCAGCAGGCATGATCTACCCTTCATAAAACCAAACTGTGTGGGATCCAGAGTTTGGAGATTCCCTATATCCTTGTTTATTAGGTCCATGATGATGCGTTCCATAGCTTTGCATGTCAGACTTGTCAAGCTAATGGAGTGATAGTTCTCAGGGTCTGTCGCTCCTCCTTTATGAAGAGGGATGACTATAGCAGTGCACCATTCGGTATGGACAAAGCCCGAGTGAGACTGTGATTGAACAGGGCACACAGGTGAGGTGCCAGTTCACTCTGTAGTTCATGTTGAACATAGCCAGGGATATTGTCAGGTCCCATGGAGTCTGTATTCTTGGCCTTTGACAGTGCTGTTTTAACCTGTGCAACAGTTAATACTGGGTGCCTGGCAATCTACTGGTATTATGATTGGTCCTTTGAGGTTTGGAGAGAGGGTAAAGTTGGCACTGAATCTGTCGGCCAGTATATTTTGGCAATATCTGTTGGCTCGGTATAGAAGGTATCATTGTGCAGTAGCTCAGAGCAAATCTGGGTATTGCTGTGGAGATTCTTTACATAAATATTGAAGGCCTTATGGTTGTCTTTACTATCTGCTGCAATTCTGTTTTCATAGCTAGCTTTAGAGGATTTAATGAGGGATCTCAACTTTTTGTTGAGGCTGATAAGGGAGTTTTTCCAGTCTTGAGACTTCACCTTATTCAGCATCAGTTTCCTCCTTCTGTTGTAGAGTTTGTTTATGGCAGCGGACCAACAGATTGGCTTCCTTTTCTTTGGAGGAGAGCACCTTGGTTCTATCGGGTATGGCGAGATCCATGCATTTGTGTACGCGTTCATACAGTGCATTGGTGTATGATCCAGTGGTCATGCAACTTCTCTCCATTTGCATGGGTGCCACGGTTAGCCACCTCTGTTTTTAGGAGCCCAAAGTTAGTTTTGGATACATTTTTCATGGTGGTTGCCTTTGTAGATGGGGGGGGGGGGTAGGAGGGATGTGGATTTCCAAAGTGATTAGTTTGTGGTGGGATCTAACTAGGGAGGAGTTGACTATTGGTGTAGAGCAGCAGTTGCCCATGTTAGTAATGACCAGGTCAAGGATGTTGCTACCTCTAGTGGGGGTAGGAACGATCTGGTCTAGGGCATTGGAATTAATGAATTCCAGGAAACGTTGGAAAAGTGTGTTGGTACATGAATAGTTTTCCCAGTTAATGGAGTGGGTAGTTGACGTTGCCCAGTATAGGAGTGTTAGGCTGGACCCTAATATTTTTCCAAGCTGCTTAGAAACATGGAGTGTGAGTCTTGGGACATGGTTGGGGACCTATAACAGGCTACAACCTGAATCCCTGTCTTACCCAAAGTTAGCTGCATCTGAAGTATCTCTGATGTGTTATGTTGGGCTACCAGTCTGGAGGTGTGCGCATTGTTTTTGAATATAGAAACACCACCAGCTTTGGAGCTTTGGTCCAAGTTCTGGGGCCAGAATGTGTGGAATGAGTTGTAGTCTGGTAGTGCAGGGGTGCTTTCTGTTGCCTTGAAACATGGTCCAAGAGATGATAACCATTTTCCACTAAATAAACAGTTGCAGAAGCTGTTGGTAGAAAGTTTGTATAGGCTGGTAAGAAGTCATGTGCATTGCACAGTTTGGGCAACACTGGCTGTGTTCATGTTCATGGAGGATTTTCGGGTTTGGAAATTTTTGGGCACATTGTTATCGAGGGATGTTTGTATCACAGACTCAGTGGAGATGGTATGGTTGTGCCAGTCTAAGATGGACCAAGTTGGAAAGAGTCAGCAGGAATGTTACACAGAGATGCTGATTGGTTGTTATGCCCAGTAGTGTGGGCTGGATTGTCACAGAGATTGAGTAGTGGTGGTTTGGATGAGTTTTTTTTTTTTTGGATGATGGTAAGGTTGTATCAGCGGCACAGCTTGTTGTTATGTTAAGAAAGACTTTGAGGAGTCAGGGCATTACAACAATTTTTTGGTGCACTGTTTCAGTATTGGTAGAGCATCTGATTTGGCTGAAGAGGGCAATCAGTGATGCTGGTCAAGGGAAATGGTCATCTACAACATTTTTATCATATACTAGATAGGAGGTTTTGGCAGCTGATTATTTGTTGTTATTTTATAGGTGGAAACATTGTCTTCTTGGTCAGTCTTTAATTTTGGTAGAAAAGACAGCCTTAATCAGACCTGAAGTAAGTATACTGAATTGAGGCAGGAGATCCTCCAAGTACATGTGCGCAGCTTCAGAGGGCTAAGGTGGCAGCAACTGATGGGTAAATTTGAGGAGATACAGGCAGCATTAGGTATCCCCTACATATTGGTAATTCAATTGGGGGAAATAATTTGGGTTGGATGCCAAAGAGAAAGTTGTGAATGCAACTTTTACTAAACCTTTCAGTTTGAAGCATATATTTTCACAGTTGTTGGTAGGCTTGTCTGAGATTATTCCTAGGTTGGTGTGGAAGCAGGCAGATAGGTTTATGGGTTTGGAAAGAACCAGACATTTTGTCAATCAAAAAGTATCAAGGGCATTAAAGTAGTTGGGTTTTATGTGATTGACCAGAGGGATTTTGATGATGGGAATGCAAGTAGCTTCAACCTGGATGGAGTTCATTTGAGTAAGTTATGTTTGGATTTATTCAATGTGAATTTCTCACTATTTTTACAAGATTTGGTTAAGGAAATTTCAAGGATGGATAGCCTTCTGTGGTAGGCTGGTAGGCAGAGTAAGAGGGGGTTCAAGTGGAACCTATTTCAGTCCCCCAACCTTCTCACTGATTGGTTATTTTAGAAGTGAGCAGCAATATTCTGGTTCAGAAACATTTGGTTGTGTGTTTGCGTAAACAGTGGGATGTAATGCTGCTTGTATTTGGGGTTTGAAGGTAAGCATTTTCCATGCTGCCAACAAATGTGATTCTGTTATTAGAAGTATTTTGATGAATGCTTATGATAATGTATTAATTAGTTTATAATTAATAAAATCATTGCAATGGCAATTATGGCGTTGTTTTATTTCTCAGGAGTCTTTGTACAACTGCTTTTGTAGTGCATTATACTAAGTTTGCTATGTCACTGAATGTGAGACAGATAAGTCACTGAATGTATTATACTGAGTTTAGCATGTCACTTAATGTACTGGATTGAGTTTAGTATGCCACTGAATGTATCAGACTGAGAAAGATATAGTTCATAGGTTCATAGGTTAGTACTAGGCTAACTGCCCTTGCAAGCCATTTTTTAATACTAACAATTAATTATGTGAGAAGACTCAAACCCTGTACCTTGTGTTTGCAAGGCAAAGACCTTAACCATTAGGCCACCATTCCAACCCTTTTGTCACTGAATGTACTGGATTGAGTTTAGCTTGTCACTGATTGTGCTGATTAAGTTCAGAAAGCATCTTAATGTATTGGATTGAGATAATGTTACTGACTGCATTGAAGTGAGTTTTCTGTCACTGAATTTATTGGACTGAGTTTAGTATGCCAATGAATGTGTTAGACTGAGTTTAGTATATCACGTAATGTACTACATTGAGTTTAGTATGCTGAATACATTAGATTGAGATTAGTATGTCACTGAATGCAAAACATTGCATCACGGAACAGTATTCAATTCACTTTAGTTTGGTCGTGGGATACACTATACCCTGCAACTGATACAGAAGTAGATTAGTCTCAGCTTTTGTGGTATCACTGACAATGTTATATGTTTATTGCCACGAGTGGACAACCAAGAAATGAATGAATACATAAATAAATAAATAAATACCTGAGAAGAGCAAGTTCACAGATGGGCTGACTATTTAACAGCTGTACAAATGCCCTTAGAAGTGAACCAATCAGTAAGGCAGGATAAAATGGAAGTATGCCTGTGGAACTATGTTTTGCCTGGACCAGCACTTCCATCTTTCTTTAGTATTACAGTTATCAAGATGATGCTATACAAAATGATCTGCAGTAGAGCACTCCTACAGTGCTTTAAAAGTCACGGTAACTCAGTTTCTGCTATTGTTCTCACCCACATTGTTCTGCTTTCCCATTAAGGGGTTCAGTTAGGGCTTTCTAGCAACAAACATTGCATTAAGTACTCACTAGAAGAACCCCAGGACTTAGTGTATTATGTAGTGTGGTCTTTACCCTTAATTGTTCTCTTTGGGCTGGACAACCAGAGAGCTTTACTTTCTTGGTCTTATCTTACCATACAGTATGAATAGTCTGCCTTATGAGGACTGTCAACATGGGCTAACATGGGCTGACATCAGCTGAAATGGGCTGAATGTGTAAAAAGGTCCACACATGAAACAAAACTTTTGTTAAGCTGTTAAGTAACGGTGATTCTTAAACATGAGCATTACCATAATTTTAATAAAATAAACTAAATGCATAACCTCTGGCATTAACCTTTTATTATTATTTCAGGATGAGCAAGATACAGATGTTACAGGTTTTCAAACTAACAGATTATAATAATCTGTTGCTGTGGTGGAATTTGCTGGCACATTAGGGAGAAATGTAAACTAGCAGCCAACTACACTACTACTGAAGCAAACAGCAAGAAACAGATTTAACTTTGGTATTGTGCTTAGACCTGATCAATATGTCCAGTATGCAAGTAGTTAGAAAATCAGATATTACAGGGTGCATCACAATAATTATGATCTGTTTTCCCTGTGAGACCAAAGTGAGACTGAAACAAGGAAGGACTTCAGGCTGAGCTGTGGAAAAATCAGGTTAGAAATATAACAGTTTTGTGTAGAAAACAGAAAATAGTATTAATAAATCAAGAAATACAATAAATCCCTTCACTAAAACACAATAGCCTTGTCAGAAAACTGAAAAGCTGAGAGATTCCTTTTAAACCCTACAGTTGGGGTAAGGAATCATTAGTAACTGGTAATTTGTCCCTATTTAGAGAACACTTTGCTTGATTTGCATTATCCCTGTATCATTTTCAGTCTGTGAAGCTCCAACAGCTGTTTCATTGTTTGTGCATAACCATTTGCATGCATAATAGGAGATGCTATTATTAAGTGGTTAGCACCTTCTTAACAATAACCTATAAACTACATAAGCAAAGAAGTTTGGCAAAGTCATATATCCATTAGTGATTGAGTGTTGCATGTGCAAATTACATCTATTATCAGTGTGTGTGTGTGTGTGTGTGTGTGTGTGTGTGTGTGTGTGTGTGTGTGTTTGGTCCCACATCTAATGTGCATAGGAGACATGCTGAAGCATGTTTGAAATTGCAGGCATATAGATTACATAAAATGTCATCACATGATATCATCCTTTGTGCAGTAGAAAAGAATCAGATTTAATTTAACAAAGACTGCATGCTTTAAATTATATGTCTCTGTGCATTGATTTACAACCAGTTTAACAGTATTGTGGCTACAGTGTGACTGACACGCACTGGATTCAGATGTATGGGATACTATGCATTGTGTAGTTAAACCTCATAGAACTCACTGTAATGGACACCATACCCTAGGTTGCAAAATGGATTCTTTAAAAGAGTATAAATATTCTACATTGTGCAAATGAAGATTTTGCAAATATAATGCAGTGTTTTTTATTTTATCAAGCCTACTTCATCTTGTGCTATGAAGCAAACTGTGAAAATCATCACATTTACTCTAAAATGTACATAGAAAGCCACAGTATATGTGATTGCATTTGCTTGACATTCTATTCAGTTTCAAAGTGACACAAGATGTTCTGTTTTGTCTATAATATTGGAGTATAATGTATATTGCAAGGTTGAAAACAACTTAAAGTCATGTAATAGCATTACAACCTGGTTAGCACACTTGATTTTTGCAGTATTCGACTTAATTCAATATTGCTGTAGAATTCTGGTTTGCATAATTGAACAGTATCCATTCTACTTTGGCATGGCTATAGGATACATTGCACTATGTAGATGACTTGGAAACATATTACACAAAGTTTTATAGTACCACATGTTATATCTTCTACAGCAGAAAATTAGATTAACTTTAATAGTTTGCACAGTGTGCTTTAAATTACCTGCTCGATTTTATACTGCCTTCCTATTTATATAATACTACCACAACATACAGTGCATCCCACTACTGAAAAACACTGGATTAAGAAAGGTGGCATGCTGTAGATTGCACAGCTAAGCAGCATGGAGCTCAGTATAATACATACTATGCCATATATTGCAAAACCAGTTGTGTACTGCATTTCATTCACTTTAATAGTGCCACAACAAACTCTGTATTGCACAACTGAATATCATTGAGTCATAAATGTAGCAGTGCTTTTATGCTGCTAGGCTATCCTTTATTTTTTTGCTATGAAACAAGTTGCCCAACTGCATAACTTCCTTTCAACACTGCCATGCAGTGTGCTGCATTGCACATTTGAGTACTATTGACTTCCAGACCAACAGCTGGTTGCATCACCTTGACTACAGTCCTGTCAGTAGATGCCTTTCATTACACAAATGAGTACCACTGATGTGCATTTGCACAGCCGTACAAAGCAGGCATACCACATTCAGCATGACAGGTTTACTGCTTACTTCACTGTTAGAAATAAATAAACAATAGTGCAACTTTTAAATACCCTGCTGATGCTGAACTTTGCATGTCACAATCACTATTGCATCAGCTACAGTGGCAGGTTGATTACTGAGTGCACCGAGAAAAAGTAATGCTGTTATAGCAATTGCTGGCACAGAATCAAAACAGTACTCTTGTTTGCTGATCAAACTGTCGCTTGCTGAGGTTGTGCATTAGACAAGACTTAAAGTTCTTTGATATGTCCTTATTGGATGAGAACATATTCAAACCTTTTTATGTATTGGCATACAGCTCTATCACAAATACTCTTCTACTAAAGCAATCTGTTGCTCATGTGCATGCATGCTAGTCAACAGAAAAATCATTTTTATAGGAGTCTTTTATTTAGAAAACTAACACCGACCTTGTTGCTTTCTTTGTCCTTCATATTTACAGTCATGACAGGACATTATATTAACAAAACTAATAATAAAAACAAGATTAGCAAACATCTTGCTGCATTCAGTGTCCTTAATATTTACAATTATGGCATGTATTTAAACATTGTTCATTAGTTTGTTGGTAACTCTGTGCCCAAACCTGTTTTTTTCTTGACATTTTCAAAGTGTCTCTTGCCACTATCCTCCCATGAAAGTAAAACATTTTTCACATTAATGCGGTTTGTTTTTATTTTGCCTCCTTTGTTTTTCATTATTCTTAGGTAAGACAGTTTATTACTGACAGAGAGAAGATATAAGTATATCACGGATTGATCAGTTTCAGTATTTGTTAGCAATCCCATGCTCAGTAATGGTGCTCCTTGGTCAGCAAAAGTCTTTCAGGTGGCCATAACACTTAGTACAACTTATTAGTTTTCTCTCTGCTATCCTGGGTATGCACATTCTGTCTAGTATGTTTATTTGTGCAGCTAACACCTTCCAGTTGTCCTTTGTATGCCCATTCTCTTAACCTGCCTTGTTGAAGGACTCTGTGGTCTCACCGTTAGGAGTCTCTTTAAGGAGCCTATTCCATTTATCACCTAATCTTTATTTGAAAAAGTAGCCTCTAATATCTAGCTTGAATGTTCTAGCCTTAATTAGATGGGCATGACCCTTCCTCCCTCCATTGCTTTGCATCTTAAGATGCATGCCATGACATTACTACCTTCCTATGATTCCATCATAAAAGAGATCTGTCCATTTGCCTAATACAAAAAACTAAGAAATCAGTTGAAATAGTAGCTATTTTCTTGAAATCACAATACAGAGGATCATGACTGGTTCATAACTGGCTTATTGTGTGTTGAAGACACTGATGCCATGAAAGTTCCATTGAGTGAAGCTGAAGCCCAAAAGGTGAATCTTGGCATCCGTATCAGACACCCAATCAGTTACAGAAGAAGAAAAATAAAGTGCTAAATGTTTTACCAACTTTAGTGCTATCAAAATAGAGCACAGCACACTGCCTTATGTTAAAGAAAGAAACATAAAGATTACTGACACAGATGGCAGGCGGTAATGCGGACAGTACTGGCAGGTTTAACTGCCTAGAGCAATATGCACTCTTAGTCACACCATGCATTTCAAAAAATGTTATAAAGAGGAAAAGGAAATTGTAAGGAGAAATGAACAATAACATTATGCATTTGTGTTTTCTTGTAGGGAATCAGGGAATGAGAAGAGAGGCAACTGCAGCATCATGTAAATGACATACTCATCATTTCCTTTCTGATACAGGACAGTAACTATTGGAAGGTGAAGATAACTATAGCTGTTGACAGGTAAACAATAATGAATTTGACAGTGGGGTAGTCTGGGTTGTATAACCTAGGGAAAAATTAATTTATTTTTTTCTTATCAGATTTTATGGTTGTTTGTATAACACCAGATTTAAAAAATAAAAATGTCTATTATGTGTGCACTAATCACACAGACTGAAAAAATGAGAAATTACCTGTGGATAAATGCACAGCATGTTTTGTCTGTTTTTTTGCTTTCCTTAGTAAGTAGTAAAGTATTATTCATTTTGTTGTGTTCAAATATATCACTTATTAATCAAATCTGCCTTCACTTCTTAATTCAGATTGCTTGGCTTATCTATTTCATTTAAACAATGACTACAAATTAATTGTAAATTGCATTTGCATTTTCTGTGAGATATTCACAAACTATAATTTAAGAAATATATCATACTCACAAAGTACTTTACAGCAGAAACACATCAAAAAGTTTATGCAGTCTATTCTTCATTTTACTGGCATCTATTAAGCTGCCTTTGTCTGTAATCTTCATTAGATTTTTTTGTATTCCCCCCGTTTCTTATAGGAAAGTTTCAACAGTCCCATATAGATGAATGATATATTCAATCGAAAGCTATTTTGTTTTTCCAAAATCATGCATTCTGTATAACGGCTTGAATACATTCCTTGACACCAGTACAGAAACATTGAGGAAAAGTACCTACTTAAAATTTTGTTTAATTTTTGTTAAAATGTATGTCTTCATATAAGTAAAACATAAGCATAACAAAGTTTTGGCGCCTTATTGAAAAGTCAGCACTTGGTCGGACAAAAAAAAAAAGAACTGAAAACCCAGGAAAAGATTGAATCTCAAAGATCATACTTCTCTTATAACCTTCTTTTTTTGGAGGGGGCAAGTCACCCTGCACCCTCACACCCCCTGAACATTATATATACCAACTCCAAGATTGTCATACCTCTGAGAAAAGGGAACATTCTGTGAAACAGCCATCTCAGACTTAATATATGTAAGTCTGCATTTTTGGTCATTCAGTCTCCCTGTTTTAGGACTCACTTTAGCAGGTGCTGACATTTCAAACGGTTGCCAATGGTTTCCTTTTCCTCCTTAATTTATCTGTATTAAATAATCAATAGACACAAACTTTAAACTGTGGACAAAAAAATTTGTTAGGCAGTTAAGTACTATCATGTTGATCATATTTGTAAAGCTTGTGCATTGCTGAATGAAAACAAGAAACGAATTAGGAAACTGAATAATGCTGATGTTGTTTCCCATAGTGGCTCCTAAAAATGGGAACCATAGTCATGAGTCATGACTTCTCAAATGGTCTGGCTGGAATGCAGTTTATAATTTGATGGCTACTGCTGTCAACTCTGTAGTACTACTCAGTAGATAAAACCAGACTTATTCCTTTTAGGGAGATGAAAGATAAGTTAAACTATGAAAAGTTATAACCTCCAAATCTGACAATACTATTTCAACAACTAACTTATTGTATGGGAGAACTTCATTTTTCATGTTCATTTTCCTGGCTGCAAATACAAGAATATGTAATACAGCATGACAGGTTTATCTATGCAACTGTCAGGAAAATATTGCAAATTTTAACCTAGACAGTTCAGAGATCTGTTCAACACACACACACACACACACACACATATATATATATATATATATATATACACACACACACACACACACACTATATATATATATATATATATATATATCTATATATATATATATATACACACACACACACACACACACACACACACATATATATATATATATATATATATATATATATATATATATATATATACCATATGTTCAACTTTTGAAATTTTAAAAAACAAACAAAAAAAAAACAAAATGAAAACTTAGCTAAACACATTGCGCAGGGGGGCTGCACCCCCTGCACTTCCAGGGGGCTGCATCCCTGCAATTTAAATATACCAACTCCAAGATCACACTACAGCGTGAAAGATGGGAATCTTCCCATTCCACACTATATGGAGATGCCCATTCTGCATGATCGAAATTTCAAAAGTCGCTCATATTATCGAAATTTTGATCATGTGTAGGTGCCCATATACATATATATATATTTTTAATATATATATATATATATATATATATATATATATCTATAAGATATATGAGAAAAACACCAGCGTACATTGCACTGATTTTTGCAAACACTAATTGACATAAAAAATAGTCAAAACCTGACTGATCGCAAAAGGAAGCAAATGCTTTTCTTTTGTGATTGGACAAATAAAAAAAACAAAAACCTAACAGTGCCTTCAGACATATTAGCTGAATAGTGATACTGATATGGAAAGTGTTTTTCATAAGGTAATGTGTTGGACTAGGGTTAGGGGCAGTGGCAGGTTAGGGTTATGCTTAGCCCACATAAGTAAGGATGGACAAGGACTTACTCATGTGTGTTAACCCTATTCCTATCTCTGTCCCTAACTCTAACCCTACAAAACTTTTCCCTAACAATATCATTAAACAAAACTCTGGGTAATTGGAAATTCACCCCTGGTCTGGCACCTGTGTTTTTGATGAACAGAGGCAGTCAATAAATCACTCCTCATATAAATCAAATCTGTGGGTCACATTTGGATTGCATAGCTATGCTTTAATAGCCCTAGTGGTCATTAGCCTAGTATATAACTATGAATCTGCTAATCCCTTTCTTTAACCTAACCTGGAAACATTGTTTCACATTCCCAACTCCTTGCAAACACCATCAAACAGACACTACACTAAATCTGTCATTAACAATAGCCCACAAACACTAGCACAATTGTCTAACTATTCACATAGAAGTACAGAGAGATATGGGTGAGTATGTGTGGATGTGTGACTGTGTGTGTGCATTTGTGTACACATCTGTGTATTTTTTGTGTGCATGTGTATAGGTGTGTGTGTGTGTGTGTGTGTGTGTGTGTGGGTGTGGGTGTGTGTGTGTGTGTGTGCACATACAAGTGTATATTATGGCATAGTAGCTTTTTTCAGAGAATAGAAAATATTCTGATGTGCTAAATATTCTTTTTTTTATAGTAAAAACTTGATAGCCGAAATAAAGTTCCCCTTCACGTAGGAAGTTGCACGGCAAATACTAGTAGCATAAAAAGTAATAATAGCCAGCAACAAAAGGAGCTGTGGTGGAAATGAGATAGAATTTTAAGAGACTTCATTCAACAGACCAGTTCCGGCCTGGTGTTAACCTGGCCTTCTTCAGTAAAATGAAGAAGGCCAGGTTAAACATCATTCTCATAGTCTCACAGATGAACAATATAATAAGGTAGCAAAATCATGTAACACTATATATAATACTGAGCACCTGAAAAACTGTGGCTAAAAGAACAGCTGAAATCCTGTTACAATAGAGGTGTCTGCTCTCTAAGATAGGGATTTCTTTTGACAAGAGAAGAAATTCTTTAGATACCTTCACAGGATGAGCTGTGGAGTAGCAGAAACCTAGCTATAGCTCCATTCTAGGTATGCTAGGAATCTAACTGCAGATACTCAGTGAGTACCAGGGATCTGTGTACAGTTATACTAAGAGTTGCAAGACAACATGTCCTAAGGTAAAGTACCAAGGGTGTCGACTGTCATAAACGTATGTGTTTTATTGAGACATTTTAAAGTCAGAAGCAATTATACTGAACATGACAACATTGATTTTGTTTAAGTTGGGCAGGAGATCTAACATTTATTTCTTCTCTGTAAGTAAATTGCATTTGAATAAAAGAAGCTGTTGACACTGTATGTTATACACTACACTGATGGAGAATGCAGCAATAGTTTGGTCAATATATGCTAAATTGAACTGTTTCTTTCACCCTGCAATACAACATACACATGAAAAGCCAGGTCTATATTATAACAACAAACAATCAAACAATCGAACGTTGTTATATCAAACTTAAAAGTTCGAATTCACAACACATCAAACTACCAGAACAGCGATTTTTTTCCCCAAGGAAAAAAAAAAAAAAAAACCAAAACACATTCAAACGTTACATAAAGTGGGGGGCTTTGAACCCCCACACCCCCGACATGGGGGGATGTGGCCCCCACACCCCCTACTTAAATATACCAACACCGAGATCACACTGCAGTGCCGAAAACGGCAAAGTGAAGGAAGTAGCCAAGCTACTTCTTTCCCAGGGAAAGAATCCCCTTATATACAGCTTTGTCATTTTGCATTTTCGACATTCATTTGAAGTTCGACCAAGACGCATTAGACAAAATGCATCTTCGGTCTTCTGATAGGAACCTGAAAGCCATTCTGAATGCATTATTCCACCTGGAGAAAGAACATTATTATTTTGGTGTTTATTCCACCTGAAGATAGAAAGAACTGGCTTTTCCTTTTCTTCTTCTTCTCTGAGACTGAAGTGCTACACGTTAAAAATAGAGAAACCTCATGGAAACCTCATATGATTTATTTCCCAGTGACATTTTTATTGAAGACATTTTTGAAGTAAAAAATCGAACAAACAAAAACAAAAAAATATAAATAACATGAACAGAAGAAATAATTTCCTAGAATTTTCATGACTCATCAGGAAAACTGTGCTGTTAATCAGAAAAGGAATAAGGCTACTGTTAGACATTTGGCCTGTTGTCAGACTCAAAGAATGAATTAATCTGATAGGAACAGTACTGACTACTCAAAAGACCACATTACCACAAAAAAAATGTACATGGAAAATGACATTGAAGATTTTGTTGAATTTGAGAGATATGTTAGCCAACAGAACTTGATCCAGTCTAACTTGGCTAAAATTTTATCCTCACACCTTATAAGAGAATTAGTGAAGGTCTATGGGGACATGGATAGTACCGATTGCATAATTACTGAATGCTAAAAGAAGAACAACTAGTTAGGGCAAGTTTGTCTTCTGAAAGTAAAGCCTTGAAATTTTGTAATTGGGATATTATGACTGCAAATATCAAACATACGACAAGATGAAGGTTGGATGCAATATGTGCTCATGGCAACAGGAAAAAGTATCTTACAACATATATAAAAATCAGACACTGCTGGGCAAACTGTTGCATCTTATAAGCTTTGGTACTTCATTAAACGGATTATATCCTAACTGGCTAAGACTTTCCTCATTTCAAGATTATGAAAATTATGGGGGAAGGAGCACACATATACTCCGTGGCATGATTATAACCTTATTCAAATGGAAGCAACAGCAGCTGGAGTCACTGTTAGAAATCCATGTCCTTAATAAAGAGAGAGGGACAGGTTTAGTACCATCCAAAGAAACTACAATCTGTCCTTGTTATTAAAATCCTGCTACTGAGTCTTGCCAGAAACTCCAGTTGTTAATTTATTGAAAGAAGTCAGTGTAGAAGCTTGAAGGGAAGAACTTGTAATACATGGTATGGAACCTTGTCAGAAAACTCCAGACTTTAAAATAATAAACAATGTCTGTATGGAGACAGTCAGAGAGAGATACCCATAGTGATACAGTCTCTTAGAGAAAAACTGTAATCTCAACAGCTTCATAGATTTATCCCTATAATGTCAAAACAGAGATGCTGTTAGAAATAGGACATTCAGCAGGAGATGCCTAAAGAGACAAAAGTTATGAAAGTAAGTGAATTGCCAAAGCCAAAAGCAGAAGAAAGTTACTTGCATTAGTTACCTTTTACAGAGAACAGATTAGAAGAAAAAGTACAAAATAATCTGTATTCACATTTGAAGAAGCATGTTCTTAATCTATTAGTCCTCATTTTCTTGAAACATAATCACTATGCTCTCTATTATTCTGCACAAAACTAAATAATAAAACCTATCCATACAATATCATGTTAAACTGCATTACAACATTCACTGCAATGCAACATATACGGTCCTTGTTTCCATTAATGCCAATCATTCCATGCATAACTATTAATATGCATATTTAAACAACTATATGTAGGACAAAATATGAAGCAATATTGCTTTTCATCAGCAGAAAACACACCCATACTTGCAAACCCTTGCTGCAGTCATATATAGCATGATGTTCTATAGTGCACTTCCTCAAGAATAGCTATAGTACTTTTTTCCAGGGGATGTCCACCTTAACCCTGGCTCTGCTATACAAGCAAATGTTAATACCACTCACCTTCACATTATCATCATCATCAATCCCCTTTTTTCCCATTCTCCTACATGGGTTTGGGGCATTGTGTCAACTGTCACCTTTTCTCTTGATTAATACTACTCTCCTACCTTCTTCAACACTCATGTCTGACTGTCGCTGGTCTTCTCTCAGACAATCGATCCACCTCTTTGCTGGATGTCCTCATTTCCTCATGCCATCTTCCAGTCTGTCTCAGATCTTCTTCACCATATTGCCTTCTGCTTTGCTGCACATGTGGCAGAACCGCCGTAATCTGTTCTTTTTGACCTTGTCTGCAATTGGTGCTACTTTGGCTTCTGCTGTGATGTCCTCATTTCTTCGTCTATCCCATAGTGTGCATCCTGCCATTTCCTAGCTTCCTTAACTCTGCCTTTACTGTTCAAGTTTGCGTACCATACAGTAGCACTGGTCACACCACTGTTTTGCACACCTTACATTTCAGTTTCTTTGGCATTCTTCTGTCATGCACTACCCCTGATACTCTTGCCAGTTGGCTGCTACCCCTCTGATTTTAGCTTTGACCTCCTCATTCAGACTTCTGTTCTCCTTGGGTCTATATTAGAACACTGAGCAGTTAAAATATCTGAAAATATCGAGAAAACTGAATTCTTTACTAGGGAAAGAATTCAGTTGTCCATTTCTGTTGCTTCGGTATTTTCAGTGGTCTATTGGAAAGTTACGGGTCGGGTTCAGGTAAGTGTGTGATTGAGTGCAGGTTAGGTATGTGTGCGACTGTGAGGACATGAGTGTTAGGGCGAGTTAGATGAGTTAGGGTTAGGGCACGTGTGAGGTGAGTGTGCGATAGTGACGGACCTTAGGGTTAGGGTTTGGGTTAAGGTAAGTGGATAGTTAATGGTGTGTGTATAGTTCAGTGTAGGGTTAGGTGTAAGTTTTTAGGTGTGTGTGTGTGGATTGCTGAGTGTTTGGTGTGCTTGTGTTTTGTGTATGTGTTTTGGAACAGCAAATTTTTTCCCTAACAAAAAATTTGCTGTTCTAAACGTTCGATGTTTGGTATTTTCGATTGGTAGGGTTCGATATTAGAACACTCGACATTTTGAATGTTCGGTGTTCTAATATAGACCCGTTCTCCTCAACCACCCCTCCCAGATACTTGAATCTGTTAACCTCATCTACTACTTTCTCTTCTATCTCAGTTCTCAGCTTCTTCTGATTTCACCCATTTGCTGCCATTGCAACTGTCTTACCTGTGCTTACATTCAACCCATCTGCCTTCAGTTTTGCATTCCATTCCTCTATCTTTTGCTGAAGTTTTTGCTCAGAGTCTGCCTGTTATGCCAAATTGCTAGCATACAGTAACTTTGTTGGTTTTAGGCACCAGCAAACCCCCCTGTTCCCTGGGGCCCCAACCACAGCAAGTTATCTTATCCTGATATTTTGTCACATCTGTAAAACCAACAAAAGCTAGTGCAGCAGTCTTGCATACTTAATAAACTATGAGGGTAATAACTCTTATTTATATATCCTTTAAAATTCAAAGATATTTCTGGTTGTAGTAACGGTGTTTTGTCAAGTAACAGGCATCAGAATGCCATTAAATATTTTACTACTGACATAGTTCTCCTGGCTTAGTTAAACCCTGCTTTTGGACATTTTCTCTACTAAAACTAACTAGATAGCCAGCATTTATTCCCTGCAAAACCATGGCTACAGGGGGCCCCCTTAATCATCTTTGCCTGTGTGGGGGCCCCACAAAAGCTGCTGCTGATTGGGGAAAAATGAGGAATGAAAAATGCATTAATTTCCTAATTATGCTCTTTAACATGAACAGGGCTGTGATATGACCCTGTTAGGATGAAGATGATAATAAACATGAACAATATAAGCACTACAAGGATCAGCAGCCCAGAGTGACTTACCGCAGTGCAAACTTTGGATTTTAAGAAGAGCTGATGCTTCAGATCATCAGGGATAGTTTCTCTTTCAGGTAGTTTTATAACCAATACCAGAACACCAGATACTGTAACTCAATTTCTTTGCTTAAGAATTCAGTACAATCCCAAAAATAATAGAATAAATGCTCAGAATCATAAATATGTTTAAATATTTCTCTAATTCACTTAAAAGTTACTAGAATAACATTTTGCATCAACATCTATTTTTGGACAATAAGTATAAAACTCAGATGTCTGGATTGATTGACTGTAATCCTGAATGATTCACCAGCAAATCAGACTTTTTACGAAGGATAAAGCAAAAGTATGAACAAAATCAGGGAAGGTCTGTGAAAGTAGGGACAGTGACAAGTATGCATTACTCCTCAATGAGATAAATCTTACCACTTCTGCTGTTTGACGACTGCTAAACAGCAGTGACTAATCTGGTGTGGCAGTACCAATGTTGCACAAGGCATTGCTGTTTGCTGAAATAAGTACAACTAGTACTGCTGTGGCTTATGTATGTTAGTGTGTGTGTGTGTGTGTGTGTGTGTGTGTGTGTGTGTGTGTGTGTGTGCGTAAAAAACATCACTGATTTTTATTTGTGCATGCACCCAATAATGCCAGGACACAGACATTATTCTTCTGTGTATCAGTAAAAAATTTACCTAATAAGTAATTATATTTTGAAAGTAAGACATAACATATATCACAGAACATTCAGACACTTAGATATTCTTGGAGTCTGGTTGCCCCCACTCATCAGACTGTCTAAATGGATAATGGGGACTCCCTTTATGACTCTGTGGGGGCCCCCACCAAAGCTGTTGCTTGTTGGAGAAAAATGTATCAATTTTCTGAATACGCTGTTTAACCTGAATGGTGCTGAGATATGACCCTTTTAGGATAAAGCTAATAATAGCCTCTGTTTACAACCACACCCATTCTAAAACCAGCCCTGCTCAAATGTGTGTGTGTACATAAAGCTGCTATGGCTTATGAGGGGCTGGAGATTGTGTGGATATTACATCTTTAATTTTCATCACAGTCAAACCTTAGAGGTGTGCACATGAAGTCATTATAGCTTGTGTTTGAGCTGAGGGCAGTGTTTCTCACAGACCTCAGAGGTGTACAAAGAAAGTTACTATAGCTTGTGTAAGAGAGGTGTACTGTCTAGGAGCAACAAATTTAAATATTACTGAAATCATTCTCACAATCACGTACTAGGCACATATACATGTGGCTACCTTTGATGGCTGGGGTGAAGAACATGCTATGTATATGTATATGTATATCATCAGTCACTTGAAATATATGACAAAGGCAATTTAAATCTCTGCTTTCATCCCAGTCTATACCAGAGGGATGCATAGGCAGTGACTTGTCTTTTTTAGAGGGTTAGAGAGGTAGGCAGTATTTCCAGATAAGACTTAAATATTCTCACAACTACTGGCTTGTTAGTTTACTCTAAGCTACAATTTTGTCAGTTTTGAAAATTAAGCCTTGGGCACAAATTATGCCTTGAAAGAAAAAAATAAGACTGAAATTCTTTTTTTCTTCATAATTTTTATTTAGGCAACCATTAGAGTAAAATGTTGAGAAAATGCTCTAAAATACATCCCAGACCATCTGTAAGCCTGTGGCTTCTTGGGCCCTGACTTGAGTTATTTCCTAAATGGTTATTACTGTGCTGTCTTGTTCAGGAAAGGTGTGTTGAAGGATGCAAGGAAAACTAAAGCTGAACCACAACAGTGAATTTCTTTCCTTAATCATAATTTCTGTTCAAGCTGTTATTGGATGAAAAGGTTGTGTAAAATGCACTTCAGAGCATATAGAAAGTTACGGCTTCTTGAAAAAGCTTAGAGTAAGGCAAAATGTGAGAAAAGGAAGAAAAAAGTAACACGGATGATATGGGGAGCCCAAAAGGAGAAGGACTCAGAGGTGAGGACTGGAGGGTTTGTGTGTGTGTGTGTGTGTGTGTGTGTGGGGGGGGTGTTGAAATATAGGTCCAGTCATCATTTCACTTTAAGTCCAGACCTGTACATAGACTTGTTGCAATGTATCACTGTTGCAACTAAGTGCCAGTAACTCTAACTGTCCCTTTGTTAGACAGCTCAACATAGTGATAGTGTGATACATAGGCCTGTTGTAATGTAAAAGCCTGTAGCTGTAGGTCTGTCGGTGGATACTACTCCTAAAAGTTTGCAGCATGAAATAAAGGGTTGCTTAGGATGGATGGCATTGTTAGGATGATACTTATACTGGAAGTGCCTAGGGGGCCCCCAACTTGACATTTGCTGGGGGCCCCCAAAATGCTAACATCGGCCCTGATCGTCCCCTCTGATCTGTTTGCTAATGTACTCCATCACCAGTATAAACAGTAGTGGGTTCAGTGCTGAACTCTGATGCATACCCACTCCCACTGGGAACCCCTCAGCTCCTGTGTGTGCTCACTTTCATATTAATCAATTCATAAATAAGAAACACATATCCCTCTGATGTTTGAGTATAGGAAGTATTAACAATAAACGGCATCATCTGGAAGCCTGGCTTCAGGAACAAAATCATAACCATTACAAAATCTAAGTTAAAGGAAGAGTCAGTGGTACCACTTTCTATTAGTCAACATTGTAACTATTTGATGATAACAGACCTGACTATAGACAAGGAGGTGACTATAGACAAGGAGGTGGTACTCATAATTTCATTCTTAAAAATGCAATTTTCCTCCAATACTAGTTAACAAAAATAATCATGTGAATAACAAAGCATCCGACTGGCGTTTTAAAGACATTCTACCTGGAAAACATTCTAAATTACTACTGGCAAGAGTATACATTCTGTACAAGTCACTAGTCCCCCTCCAGGACATATTACAAATGGTCTTTCAGCATGACAGGCACCACAAACTCATCATTCTATGTGACTCCAGCCTGGAGTGGAACAGCAAATTACAGCCAAAACATAATAGTTTAGTAGAAAATTTCACTTTCCTCCAGGTAATTCAGGATGGAATAAGGCAAAGCCTTGGTACTACAAAGTCCTACACTATTGCTGTACTTAAAAATAATATTCATTATCATACTGAATACATTAGAATAATCCCTAATTCCTTAAGTGACCACAATCTCATTCTCTCCTCAAGGACAGTAAAATCAATCACCCATCCACTACTCTAGAAATGTATTTAAATTACCTGAAGACTAACTCATAATGAGTGGAATCAAACTAATTGGACATCAATTTTCAATGTTACTGGACCCACTATTGCCTTTAATGCATTTCATAACATATTCACTACAATTCAATACAAATGTTTTCACTTACAAATTAGAAAATTAAACATTAAAATAGCCCCTTGTGAAACATTTAATCTTTGGCAGTAAATATAAAGGTGAGCGATAAAGTGTGGAAAAAACTGAAAAGGATAACTGTAAAGATCTAACTAGTAAACCTTAGAAATAGGCAGAAGAGTTGGTGTAGTCAAAGCTAGTGTTCTGTAGAAGAGCAAAGACAAACTGTTTTTTTTTCAGCAAAAACTATTCTGAAATACTGTCAAAAACACATTCCCAACTAAGTATCCCTAAGATTAATTCTTGAAATATTATACTCTGCAATTTCTATATAACATTAGCAATAACTTTGCCAATCCCCCATCTCCATCTATCAACACATTTAGAAATGTCCCGCACCTTACACTGGCTATACCATTACACCGATTACTATCTTACCCACTCTAATAATTTATAGCCACTACCAAAAATAATTTAAAATCTGATCTCTAAGTTACAAACTTCTATAACCCTAACCTGTATACTCTTCACACATTACTTCTACTTAACTAGGTACCAAAATTGAATGTGAATCACTAACAAATCTTCAACCAAACACTCAGTAAATAAACCATTCCATGACACTTTAAAGATTCCACAATTCTCTAATTGCCAAAAATATCCTTATTCAGGACAGGAACTGACTATAAGACCTTCTCAAGATTGACCGCCCCCAGCAAAAATGAAAGAAAAACTGGTTTTACAGACACATTTTATGTTGCATGCAGACATATATCTTCAAATATAAATAATATGGAGTCAAGGTAAAATATAATATAATATATTAACTGCCAACAACTACCTAACAAATGAAATATTTGTAAATATTGAGAATGACAATCAAAACAGTCCTGTTTTCATAAACTTGAAAAAGGGCTTTGACACAGATGTTCATAATATTATATTACAAAAACTACAATGCTGCTTTGCTATTGAAGTTTTCAACTTGTTGGCCAAGTACCTATTTAAAGGAGCCTTCACCATCTCTGCTAATCACTTATGTATACATGCTACTATCTTAACTATATTTATATTAATGTAATTAGTATTTTAGATGGTTTTTCAAGTAGATTTTCTGTAAATAGCCAGTTACAGCCATTGTCACCTAGAATGATATATTCTAGAGCCACTGATATTTTCCTTGTTAGTGATCTACTATGGGCATTACGTAGTCTAAATGGATTGCTTTATGTCAATGATATAGTTATTATTAAATCAATCAGTTCTTTAAAAACATACATTTTGCATTACAAAATGACTTAGCAATATTGTATAACTGGCTGGAAAAAAATAAGCGGTCTGTGAACATTCATAAATCTACTGACGTGCTCCTAATTGCACTATTAATGTACACATTCAAATAACTATATGGATGTCCACCTTAACTTTCATCAATATTATACCAATCTTGGGGCATGGCCAGGATACTAGCATCAGAATTCACTTGCTCTGCTCTATTTTATATTTCTGACAGGAAATGTTGAATTATGTATCTTATAGACTACTTGAAAATAAAACTTTATAATGCAAGATATCCTAAAAGATGGAATCAAAACATTTTCTTGATACTTTGAAGTTTTCCTGTCAATTTCTTCACTGAGAAATTAATCAGACAGCTTGAAAATAAGCTATCTAAAAGCAAACTCACAAGATTCATCTTTAAAGAAAGAAATCAGTCATTTCCCAGCAATAATCAGGATTTATCTTTGAAAATAGGCAAAATAGACACTAAACTAGATAATTTTAAAGAGAAGTGTTCCAGAATTCAAGAAACACTGTAACAGCAGAATGCACACATATCTGAAATAGAGGACTCTTTAATGATATGGAAGGGAGACTGAAGGAAGATGAAAGTAATGCTGAATTTTTATTGAAGCAGAACACCTTTCTCCTGCATAAGATTAATGATATTGAAAATGGATCTTGAAGAAACAATATTAGAATTTGTGGCTTATCAGAGAAACAGAAGGAAATAATATGGCAAGCTTCCTCATAATCTGGCTACCCAAAATCTTAGACTTGCCTGAACATTATCATTTGGCATAGAGGCAGTGCATAGATCCTGGTTTCTACTCCATACTCTAAGAACAATGCCTCTCCAAGATCTACTATTGTAAGGTTATTTTCCTCACAAGATAAAGAACTAATCCTAAAAACTGCATGGTCAAAATCTCCCATTAAATTGGATGAAAAAATTATCTGTTTTGATAATGATAGTAAGAAGTGACAAATTTCATGACACCCATGCAGACAGGAACTGAATGTTTGACTGCTGAATCTTACACAAAGGCACTGTGCGAGCACATCCACTCGTGCAAGAATTGTGCCATCCCCAGTAGAACCAAGATGCTCTCCTCCAAAAAAAGGAAGCCAATCTGGTGGTCCCTTGCCATAAACAAACTTTACAACAAATGGAAGAAACTGTTGCAGATAAGAGGAAAATCCCAGGATGCAAAAAACTCCCTTACCAGCCTCAGTAAGAAGATAGGATCCCTCATAAAATCCTCCAAAACTAGTTACGAAAATAAAATTGCCAAAGATTCCAAAGACAACCACAAGGCATTCTATAGTTATGTCAAGAATCTAAATGACAATGCTAAGATCTGCTCTGAGCTACAACAGAATGGCATTGAATATACTGATCCCAAGGATATTGCCAATATTCTAGTAGATCAATTCAGTGCAAACTTCAACCCCTCTCCCTCCCTAAAGGGCCCACCTCAATACCAAAAGATTGCCAAATTCTGGAAATAACAGCCACACAGGTAAAAAACGCACTCCCCAAAGCTAAGAATACAGCATCCATGGGACCAGACGACATCTGAGGCTGTGTAATATATGAACTATAAAATGAACTGGCACATCCACCTAAGTGTTATGTTTAATCATAGCCTCACCACAGGCTTTGTGCTCACTGAGTGGCACACAGCTACAGTTATCCCATTCCACAAGGGAGGATCCACCTTGGATCCCGGGAACTACTGCCCCATCAGTCTGATGAGCCTGATCTGCAAGGCCATGGAATGTATTATCATGGAACTTATAAACAAAGACACTGGTGACCTTCAAACACTGGACCCCACTCAGTTTTGGTTCGTGAAGGGCTGATCTTGTCTCCTGAACCTGATTGATTTCTTCAAATCAGTCCACAGAGCTGTGAAGAAGGGTAAGGTGGACCACACAGCTTATTTGGACCTCACCAAGTCCTTCAACACCATCCCCCACTCTGGAATCATAGATAAACTTACTAAGTTGGGCATTAATCCCTACGTCACTCGATGGGTTGCCAACTGACTTACTGACAGAACTCAAATTGTAAAAGTAGCTGACTCCAAATTCAGCTCCAGACAGGTGACAAGTGGAGTACCTCAGGGCTCAGGCCTGGGACCACTCTTGTTTAGCATCTACGTCTCTGAAGTACAGGCCAACACCAAGGGACTCTATCTAACAAAGTTCGCAGATGACTGTAAACTGGGAGCCATTATTGAATCCCCAAATGACGTGGATATTCTACAAAAGGGCCTTACAGAAAACAGATGCTTGGTGCCAGAGTCATGAGCTCAAGTTTAATGCCAAGAAATGTATAGTTATCCCCTTTGGGGAAAAACATATACCAGTGAATTACCGCATAGGTGGCAGTACAGTAAACACTAAAAGTGTGATAAGAGACTTGGGGACACAGGTGGACAGTGGTCTCACCTTCGATAACCACATCGCCACAACAGTCAAGAAATCCTTCTATGTGGCACACTTCATTGCTAAGGGCTTTTCATCCAGAAAAAGGAGGTCTTGTCAAACCCAGAGCTGTTGGACATGCTACACTTAAAGAAATCCCAATCTCTATGCTCCAGGGATCTAAACCTTGTCATCACAATGAACAAAACATGCTTGAGGGATAGGTTCCTGACCCAGAGACTCCCCATACTCCGGAATAGACTGCCCATACATATCAACCAGAGCACCTCTTTGGATCTCTTCAAAAGGAACCTTGATGATTGGATGGGAGATAGGAAATTCACCCCGGGGATCACATCAGTCACCCTGATAGACAGGGGTCCATACTGTGGGAAGAAATAGCCAGGGAATTGTTATGATTAGGCTTGTATAGGCCCTAGGGCCAATAGCCTAGTACCAACCTATGAACCTATGAACCTATGACTATTACACCTCAGTAATCTCTAAAAGAAAGTGTTTTCTTCCATTAATTAGAGAATTGAAGAAAAAAACAACTAAAAGTTCATCTTTTGTTTCCAGCCAGACTGAAAGTTTTTTTTTATCAGGTGAAACAAAAAAATCTTTGAAGAATTGGATGCAGCTGTAACTTATTTAAAAACTAAGAATATATTGGATCAAACAGAAAATATGGACTGGACTAGTGCTTCCTTAAAGCATCAAGCAGCGAGATCTGGATGGAAAACAAATGAAAAGGAGAAACTCAAGCACAAATAAAGTACAAAACATCTTATTTCAACATGTAAAATAATTTAAATGTCTGATTATTTTTTTTCATTTTATTTCCTTATCTATTTACATCATAAATGTTTACCACACCCAAAGTCCAGACAGAAGTTTAAGGAGACTTGGATTTCCCTATCCCAAGGTAAACCAAAATATTTTATCTTCATAGTAAACTTTACTATAAGACTAATTATTTATAATAGTGCTACTTCATATTTATCTGCTTAATATATGATTTTTAATCTATAGTATTCTATGTATCTACTGTCTTAATGTATTTTATTATTATGTATATTCTGCTCTATTTACTGTTTGTCAAGATCTATACTGTAACACAATTTGTGCATATGGAGCTTTTCTCCCTGGGCCTCCAGTGAAAAAGGACCGGTGTCCAGTCGGAATTTCCAGGTAAACAAATGTAAATAAATAAATAAATAAATATAATACCAGCATTCACAGGTTCACAGGTAGGTACTAGGCTATCGGCCCGAGGGCCTACGTAAGCCTAGCTAACAAGGTTCCCTGGCTTACCCCACCCATGAAAGTTATTTTCTTGTACCACTGTCAAGCAGAGACACAGAAGTGATCCCCAGGGTGTATTTCCTATTTCCCATCCACTCATCAAGGTTTTTCTTGAAGAGTGCTAATGAAGAACTATAGGTTCACAGGTAGGACTATAGGTTCTTCAGAAAATATATCCTCTAGATATATTGTTTACCATTGAATATGGCATTGTGGGATGCATCTGTAAGTGACTATATGCAGTATCTTGTATAAAATCTGAGTTTTCTCTTTCCTTTGTTTAAAAGTCCAACACTACTCAATGTAGTTTGTATGGTATACTATTTATTCTTTTTTTAAAAGGGGGGTTCTTTGCTTTAAATGATCTACTGCAGTTTCAGATCATAGAGTTTGTTAGCAGTTTTCTGCCTTTGTGTCAGCTCAGGTACATTTTTGGTGTTATGTGGATTTTGCAGATTTTGATCATAGTATCATAGGATCATAGGAGACTACTAGGCTATCGATCCAGAGGGCATGTTAAGCTTAGCCTTTTCAAACCAATGTAATACCATAGAAATGCTAGTCAGTACCAAAGATTGCATTTAGTGATGACTTCCCATGTCCAGGAGGGTTATAGGCACTATCCCCCACTAAGAATTTATGGTGCCTCATTCACTCATCAAGGTTCCTCTTGAACAGTGTCATAGAGGTGCTCTGTTTGACATGAACTGATAGGCTGTTCCACCTGAGGAGGGTGCTTTTCCATTGTTGGGGCCTTGCCTTTATTTTCTTGGACAGCAACCTTTTACATTTATTGTAAAGTTTGTTGATACTGGATGCCCACTATGGCAGCTTTTCTTTTTTTTTCTTGGGGTTCTGAATTTAATTCTTACTGGTACAGCCAAGTTTGCACACTTATGCAAGTGACTGCATAGGGTTTTAGTGTAAGTTTTGGCATAGTTACCACTTCCAGCTTGGAGTGGGGCTTGGAATGCATTTATACATTCATCTAGGAGGATATAGTTTGCCTTGGTGAAGTTTTTTAGTCTGATTTCACCCTTTGTGAGCTCTAGTGTTAGTGTCAGCCAAAAGTGACTGAGCTGTTGTCAATTTTAACTAATGAGGGTCCGACAGTTGCAGCAGTTCCCCTGTTTGACATGTTGGTGAGGACCAGATCTAGAATATTTGTTCCTCTTGCCTGGGTATGGCCAATTTGTTCCAGGGCATTTGAATTCACAAAGTCAAGGAACTTTTGTGCTAACAAGTTAGGGCTAGCGTAGGTTTCCCAGTTGATGGTGGGATAATTGAAATCCCACATAACCAGTGTGTTCAGTAAAATTTGGATTGTCTACAGTTTGGTCAAGTAGGCTTCATGGGTGTCATGACTAGTGGAGGGGGATCTATAAATGGCAAGACTTGAATGGGGATTTTATCCACTGTAACCTGGACCTGGAGTAACTCCATGGAGTTATCCAGTCTAATTAGATGGGAGGTGAATTTATCTCTAATATAGACTGAACCATTGCCTCCTTTGGTTTTCGCATGTTCATTTTGTGGTCTAAAGGTGTGGAAGACATTGTAGCCTTGCAGGGCTGGGGTATTCTCTGAGGCCTTGAGTTGCTGTGTTTTTGTTTGATGGGGAGGTTTTCTGAAGCTAACATAGCTATTCATGTGTTTGACAGCTTTTTCTTTGATTCAAGTTGACGTGGTACATCTGAATGCTTGCATGTACATAAATTCTTTGTATAACCTGAAGTCTTTTGGTTTGTGAAGTTAAAGCAGTACTGAAGCTGTAACTAAGGGAATAAATAAAATAAAACAGCCTGAAGTGATTCAAAAAGCACTTTATCCCATAAATAGTGGTTTAGTTTGTGGAGATGCTTGTAATACTAATTAGTGTCATGTCTTGGGCAGGAAGTCATGTTGAATTGTTGTAAACTGAAGTGTCCCTTGTACTGAGACCTTGTCAGGTGGAGATTTGGGGTTTGAAGAGTGTTCTGGTGGACTTGGTTGTAATTAGAGTTACGGAATGAGCAGGGAAGCTATTAGTGGCATTTGACAACTGTCTGAGAGCTCATTCTTATCTTTTTTTTTTTGTTTTCTGAACTTCCCGCCATGTTTGCAAGGATTGCATTGGCAAGCATAAGCTCTGATGATAACACCAAGCATAACTGTCAATCAACATTTTTGGGGTAGGGTTTATATTCTGTGCTGTTAAATGGAGTAGAAACGGGCAATAATTTTCACTTTTCCTCACAGTTATTGATTCAGTAACATACATGATAACTTATTAGTTCTTCTGGAATGGCACTTTTCTCAATTTAGTCTAATTATAAGAAAAAAGTGAATTTAGATTATTTAATTGAACCGAATGTGTAATATTCTGGACTACATCATTATGCTATTAATGCTTAGTTTTAAAAGGAATGTTGCATGCACTGCCTAATTTGTTTAATTTATAGTTAAATCATATAAATTAGAGACAAATAGTTGCTTGAAACTTAAAAGTTTATTGAAATGGGAGCACCCATTTATTTTAAATGTTTGCAATATGAATGCTCTTTTGACAGTTAAACAGGTATTCTAGTTGTCATTGTAATTAGGTACTATAAAGGATTTGCTACAAAAAGGGGGATTTTTATTTCAGTTAAACATGGATATCATAGAATACATACTGGATTCTAATGTACCAGTTCTTATATTGAGTTTGTAACAAATTGAAATTGTGCTGTTTGTGTAGGAAAATTAAAAATTGCTTATTTCTATAATGGTAAATACGGCTCACCATTTTAAGAAAATTTTACAGAGTTTATTAGTGTTACCTCAACATCTGTTTTATCTTTTGCACAAACAGTATATAAAGATTAGTAAAATGTTATATTCCTCTGTAACTAAAACTACTGTATGTGGTAACACTTTATAATTTAACAGTTAATAGGGTGAGTCTTTCAAATATTATTTTATATATTCCTCTCTCTAGAAATTGAAAATAAGTATAAATATAGCAGAGGGGAAGTTGGTTTATGTCTGGATAGGTGGAAGGGTTTGGATAGTTTTGCTATTCAGACAGGAAGTTATAGACTCCATGTGGGGTTTGGTGTTTTTTCAAGAGTATTTTTACATCATATAAGACCTACTTGTTATTTCTGGGTGTCCACTGTTGCTCTTATTGTACTTTAATTTAGCAGTCTATATAATAATTAATATACTAATTATTATCAGTTATTTTTGAGATGGGAAGTGATTCAAAGGCTTAAATGCTATTTGAACTACATGAAAATACAATATAGAGAATCAGAAATGACATAACTACATCTTGCTTTAAATGTATCTCTTTAAGTATCAATGGCTTAACTAGTAGTTGCAAGAGAGGGAGCCTAAATAAATATTTAAAACTATGTAATTCTCAGATTATATTATTGCAAGAGACTTGTTTACTACTATGTGATTTAGATAGACTTAATAATAAAGCATATTTTGTCCTATCCAGCTCTAGTTATTTTCAGAAAAAAGAGGGGTAGCAATACTATGGAGAAATTCTATTTCTATGCCTAAAATAATTAACACTTACAAAGTTACAATGATGATAAGGGTTTACTAGTTTCAGTAACCTTGGAAACTAATATGTAATTGTACACCCTTTTTAATCTTTATTGGTTTGTTGGTATAGGATAGGAGGGCGGCCACGGTGGTGCAGTGGGGGTGGCCACCGTGGTGCAGTGCTTACCATTGCTGCCTCACAGCAAGAGGTTCTCCAGTTCGAATCTCGGCTGGGGTGCCTTCTGTGCGGAGTCGGCATGTACTCCCCGTGGTCTCGTGGGTTTTCTACGGGTGCTCCGGTTTCATCCCACATCCCAAAGCATGTAGTAGGTGAATCAAACACTCTAAATTGGCCCTAGGTGTGAATGTGTGCATGCATGTGCCTTCTGTAGAAGGTTAGGCACCGGGCTGGCAACTTGACATCGTAAAACTCCACTGCCAATTATGAGTGGACAAATGATCCGCTGTGGCGACCCCTAACCGGGAAAAGCCAAAAGAAGAAGGTTTCTTGGTATAGGAATTAGAACTGTTAAGCAACTTCTAGAAAAAAAATGTTCACATTACAAAAGGTAGTATTATAATAGGAGGTGACTTTAATTGTATTTTAGAAACTGAGGACTCTAACACCACTAGAAAAAGAAAAATATTACCTCCTGATAAACAATTTTAAAAAATCATAGATTTAATGCACATCAAGGATGCACCTGAATCTTCTGATCCTGGTTCACTATTCTTTACCCACTATTCACAGAGAAATGTAACTCAAGCCAGAGTACACAGAGTTTATATATCAAATGACTTAGTAAACAATTTAGATAAGGTTAAGGTTACATCTTGTCCACTTTCAGACCATAACGTATTACATTGGATTTAATTTTAAAACATAATAACAGCTTTCCTATTAAACACATATCTGTCTATGTAACTAATCTGAAGGACTTTAAAGAATATTTCCTAAAAGAAACAAAAGGTTTTATGGACTTAAGTTGTACTAAGGACATATCTAAGATATATTTATGGGATGCTTTATACCTCTAAAAGAAAACAATGGGACAAGGAGCTGATTTAATTACAAGTGCAGTTAGCTAAATTAAAACTAGATAATCAAAAAACAAATGCAAATGTAACAGAAAATATAACTAAATTAAATAGTAAATATTTAGAAATCCTAAATCAAGACTGTGATCAATCTGGCAAGGATCAAAATAATGAACTACTTAGTTAACTCCAAATATTTGCATAAGTAAGCTAATAGAACAAAATTATTTAATAAATCTAGTCATATTACAGAAATATATTATCCTAAAAAGAAAAAAAGTTACTTATTTGGAAGACATCTTAAAAGAATTTACTGATCATTTTAATTCATCATATACTAATAATACTTTACTAGGTTCACAAGAAGAAATGAAAAAAAAATTCTTAAAAAATATATTAGGAAGAAATTGACTGAAAACCAAATTAATCTATTTACAGACCTATTTCAGCATCTGAATTAAACACTCAAATTAAAAAAATTAAAACCAAACAAGGCTCCTGGGAATGATGGCATTATTCCTGAACTTTATAAGCTAATGCCAAAAGAATTTGGATATATTGATCAGAATTTTCAAGGTAGTTAAAAACTTAGAAAATGTTCCTCCTTCTTGGAACTACACTATGGTTTCTCCAATTTTAAAATCTGATGAAGACCCTGTGAGATGTTCTTCTTATAGACCCATTTCTTTACTAAACATAGACTATTAATTGTTTATAAGTAAAAGAAAGTCAATATAATGGAGAAACCACGAACAGGCAGGCAGTAGCTCAACTTCACATGTAGTAAAACGATACTCAAAAATACAAAAACGTCTTTTATTACTATATGCAGGTAAGCACTTTCATAAAGAGCTTCATCAGACCATTAAAATAGTAACAGTCACAAAAATGTTTAAATGTATAGCAGCCAATAGAATGTTAGCCTGTTCTCCATAATTTAAAGGCAAACTCATCAATTCGGCTAATATACACACACTTATACAATGTCAGTTAAACGCTGTTAAAAAATCATCATACATTTCTCCAAAGAGATCAGACCTATATATAATAAAAAATATATATTAAAAAATATTTTATGAGGTTCAATATAGAAGTAGCATGAATATAGAATACCACATATAAAATGCATATAAATGGACATAAACGCATACTGTGGACCTATTTAGAGAAAATAAATGTCCTATGAGTGTACCTAGAAATAGCAGCTGGTACACAATGCTAAAATATAGTCGCATGTATCAAATATCGAATAAAATGCTAATCCAGGAATAAATAAATACAGAAATATATTATGAAAAACCTTAAAAACATATAAATTCCAGAACGTCTCTTCAGCCTGCAATTTACTGGTTTGTGAGCAATCCTTTCAGTCTGCCTCTTCAGCATCAGCGCATGCTTCCAGTCAATTTCTCTTCAGCCCATGATTTTACTGTCAGCACTGTCAGCCTCCCAATGATTTATTTTTGGGCATTATGACTTTTGTCTCCAGGCATGGAAGATTTAGATTTGCCAGGACTCAGTTTGTGTGTGTGTATGTGTGGAGGGGGTGTCCTTCAGGTAACTGCCATCACTCCTCCAGCATGGATTTTACACTTACAGTGGATATAAAAAGTTTACACACCCCTGTTAAAAATGCCAGGTTTTTGTGATATAAAAAAATGAGACCACAATAAATCATTTCAAAACTTTTCCCACCTTTAATGTGACCTATACCCTGTACAATCCAATTGAAAAACAACCAAATATGTTCAGGGAAAAAATATAAAAAATAAATAACATACAATACACTGGTCGCATAAGTGTGCACACCCTTAAGCTAATACTTTGTTGTGTGTGTACACCCTTAAACTAATACTTTGTTGAAGCACCTTTCGATTTAATTACAGCATTCAGTCTTCTTGGGTACATACCTGCCATCAACTAAAGAGACTCTGATTAACCACAGATAAAGTTCAGCTGTTGTTGTTGTTGTGTCTTTCGGCTTTTCCCGGTTAAGGGTCACCACAGCAGAACTCCGGTCCGCTAATGATTGGCAGTAGATTTTTACATGCCAAGTTGCCAGCCCTGATGCACAACCTTCAACGAAGGTACGCCAATTCACGCATGTCTCCACACGGAAAATGCTCTAGCTGAGAATCGAACAGGACAACATCTTACTGTGAGGTGACAATGCTACCGCAGCAAAGTTCAGCTGTTCTAGTAGGATTTTCCTGACATTTACTCAGTTGCCTGCTACAGCAAAAGCCATGGTTCACAGAGAGATTACAAAGCATCAAAGTGATCTCATTTTTAATCAGTCAGGAGAAGGGTACAAAAAATTTTCACAGCATTGGATATACCATGGAACACAGTGAAGGCAGTCATCAAAAAGTGGAGGAAATATGGGACAACAGTAATGCTGCAAAGAACTGAATGTCCTTCCAAAATGGATGAAAAGACAAGATGAAAACTTGTCAGGGAGGCTACCAAGAGACCTACAGCAACACTGAAGGAGCTGCAGGAATTTCTGGCAAGTACTGGTTATGTACTACATGTGACAACAATCTCCTGTATTCTCCATATGTCTGAACTATGGGGTAGGGCTGCAAGACGGAAGCCTTTTCTTATACAGAAAAACATCCAGCCTGGCTAAAATTTGCAAAATAATACATCATCTTCCAAAAGCATGTGGGAAAATGTGTTATAGTCTGATGAGACCAAAGTTGAACTTTTGGCCACAATTCTAAAAGGTTTGTTTGGCACAAAAACAACACTTCGCATCACCAAAAGAACACCATCCCCACAGTAAAGCATGGTGGTGACAGTATCATGCTTTGAGGTTGCTTTTCTTCAGTTGGAACTGGGGCTTTAGTCAAGGTGGAGGGAATTATGAACAGTCCATATACCAGTCACTTTTGGCCCAAAACCTTCAGGCGTCTGTTAAAAAGCTGAAGATGAAGAGGAATTTCACCTTTTAACACGATAATGACCCCAAGCATACATCAGGAACATTATCATGTTTGTTGGGTATGAGCCTTAGTTTCTTTGCTTTATTAACTGTTGACAATGTGTTTATTATTTGACTGTGAATAAACTGGTTAGCCTGAAATCTATGAGTTAATATTTTAGCTGTGAATACATTTTAATTACATTTTTTTTTTTTGCTTTTGGAGGTGCACAGGTATGAAATGCACTGTGTTGGGCTATAGTCTGCCTGGTACGTAATGCAGATGAGTAAGGCTATGGGCTGCTTTTGTAGTACAGAGTTTGAGTCTCTCAGTCTTCATTTGTTTGCTGTGTGACTCTGACCAAATCACTTCACCAGACAGTGCTCCTATGATGCCCCTGGAAAGGAACACTTGCATTTAGTGGGCTGTCCTAAACTGTTAGCTAATGCATTGCACATCTGTCTTTTGAATTTCTGCACCCTTCATATAGATGCGAATTAGTGCTTTACTATATGCTGTTTGACTACAAGTTCATGTGTGTCTTATGGTTTAATGGGTTTCCAGAGGCTTTTTCAGTAAGTGTGAGTTTCAAAGGAATAGACGTTTACTGTTGCTTATGCTAAGTCTGTTTTCAGTGTTATAATGTTTTGTTTAGCAAATGGCTGTCAGTATTTTTGCTGTAAAATTTGAAATTACAGTTTAAATTAAATCCAAATCACTGTGATCATTGCAAACGTAAAATAAAAAAGAAATAGTATGCACAATGACCCAGGTATGAGTGGTGTTTTATGGTAACTGAAGAGAAACAGACAAGCAATGTAATATTGTTATGGTTGGAGGGTGGGGCAGTCCATTAACCTTTTTATGGTCCCAATTGACCACTATCGAGCTCTGGCAGGAACTGAGCAATTTATATAATGGAGTGAATGGCAAGGGAAATGTGTATATTGCATGAAATAAAACAAATATATATGTTTTTTTTCAATTAATGTATATGTACCTGTGCCACTGTGTTAGTTGTGATTTAAAAAAGATGTTGATCAAAAAAGTTGGAATGGTATTAGCCAATCCATTGAAAGCTGATAATTCTTCAACCCCTTGCTCTCTTCTCAAATCAATAACATCACATTTATTATTTTTTTATTTTAAACAAATATAATGCCATTAAAAAACACTGCCCATGGACAATAGACTGTTACGAATGCTCTCATCTTGATTCCCCTACTTTCACTGTCTGCACTGTTTCATTATATTTAATATATCAACACTTGCTTAGTCTTAAAATGGAAGTCGCCTTTGATAAGTTTCCTCCAGAACTTCTGAAAATTTCTACGAGTTCAGTTAGATGTCTGGTCTCTATTTTATTAAACAACTCCATCAAGGAAGATCATGCCCCAGAAATCTGGATTAAAGTACTTAATGTTTCACTCCACAAATGTGTCCTCTTAGTTGCACTAGACATCTATTGCACAGTTTACTGCCTCTCTTATCATCAGATCTTGAAAAATGTATTAATTCTCAGCTAAAGCATAACTTAATAAACAGTAGTCCCATTTCAAAGAATCAATGTATGTTAATATATACAAAACTGAGAGAGACCTTTTTATTTAGTGAACTCTATCCTTATCTGTTAGATCAAAGTAAGATAGTTGCTCCACTCTTCCTGGAGCTCTCTGAAGTATTTGATGCCGTTTGCCATATAAAGTTTATTTAGATCCTAGCTAGAAATGGTTTCATGGCAAGTCCTACAAAATTAGCTTAATAATTATCTAAACAATAGGCATCAGTGAATCACCTTTTTCCTGCCTTGCCAGTTAAAGAATGTATCCTTAAGGGTAAGTGCTGGGCCTATTCCTGTTTGCCCTACTTATAAAGTACATATTTAGTCACAGCAAACATGTGGAATTAATTCTGTATGCCAACAATTCTTCCATTTTTAAGCTGATATAACTCCTGACCCTGTTTATTCCTCATTCAGTGCAGACTTTAAATGCTACTATTTTGGATAAATGCTCTGGTGGTGCACCTCAGTGCAAGACGTGCAGAAGTAATGCTATCAATACCTAAGCATTAATGTCTAGATGATCATATTTCATTGGATGATTCAATGGCTGTCACTCATTCATCATCACCATCATCATCGTTATCAGCCCTTTTTTCCCATTTTCTACATGGAATCAGGGTGTCATGTCAAATGTTGTCATCTCTCTCAATTCAGTACCACTCTCCTGCCTTCCATGCCTGACTGTCAGAGGTCTTCTCCCACACAATCCATCCATTTCTTTGCTGGATGCCCTTATTTGCTCTTGTCTTCTTCTTGGCTGTCTTAAATCTTCTTCACAAGATTGTCATCTTCTTTTGTGCACATGTGCCCAAACCACCGTAATCTGTTCTGTTTTAGTTTTTCCTGCAAATGGAGCTATTCTGGCTTCAGCTCTGATGTCCTCATTTCTTCATCTGTCTCATAGTTTGCAACCTACTAACCATCTCAAGCACTTCATCTCCATCATGTCTAGCTTCCTCAACTACCTTTATTGCCCAGGTTTCTGTACCATGCAGTAGTACTGATTGCACCATTGTTTAGTACATCTTATGTTTCAGCTTCCTCGACATTCTTCTGCCATATGCTACTCCTGGCACTCTGTTTTTATCTTCTCATTCAGACTTCCCTGTTTTTCAACCACCCCTCCCAGATACTTGATGCTGTTAAGCTGTTCCACTATTTCCCTCCTATCTCAGTTCTCATCTTCTTTTGATTTCCCCTATTTGCTGCCATTACAACTCATCATCATCGTCGTCATCATGAACCCCCCCCCCTTTCCATTTTTCTACATGGGTACAGGGTATCATGTCAACTGTCACCAACTCTCTCTCTTTTCAGTGCCACTCTACTGCCTTCTTCATCATTCATGCCTGACTACCACAGGTCTTCTCTTACACAATCCATTCATCTCTTTGCTGGACCCCTTCATTTCCTCTTGCCTTCTTCCTGCCTGTCCCAAATCTTCTTCATCATATTGTCTTCTGCTTTTATGCACATATGCCTTAACCACCATAATCATTTTTCCATGACATTTTTTAACCTTTTCTGCAATTGGAGCTATTTGGCTTCTGCTTTTATGTCCTCATTTCTTTGCCTGTCCCCCATTATGAATCCTATCACCTGTCTCAGGTACTTCATCTCAGGTTTCTGTACCATACAGTAGTACTGGTTGCACCACTGTTTTGAACACATTACTTTTCAGCATCTTTGACACCGGACTCAGAGCTGGACCCTATTGCACTCGCACTTCCCTTAAGGAACCCCTCTGAGAGTTCAAAAACTGAGTCATTGGATCCTTGCCTACACTAACTTTCCCAATGGCTCTGGGACTTTAACCACCACAGGACTGTCCAGATCAACTTAATTGGGAACTTGTCATATGCTTTCTCCAAGTGTAGGAATGCCCAGTTGACTCTCTCCTCATCTCTAGCTTCTTCTTAGCTATCTGTCTCAATGCAATCATTGGGTCAATTGTACTGCTCCTGATCGGAACCTGAATTCTGTATTTGTTTATCAATCACCATCTCCAGCACATTCATGCAGTGTAACAGATGTTTGATACCTCCTGCCCATAGTCATGGTTATCCATTTTGTTCTTGTTCTGGCACTAGTATGCTTATTATCTTGTCATCTGGGATATATTTTTTTCTCCATACTGCCACAAGTACCCCAGTTGCTGTAACATAACTCACTTGTCGACTCAACATTGTCTTACTACCACCTCCTTTGACTAATTGCCTTCAGAGGAAGGTAGCTCACCAAAACCTCTGGCTGCATCCATGGCAGAAAATACAGGTGTGAAAAACAAATGGCTAATCTTATAAACAAAAGGAAATGGAAACTCAGTAGGATATATGGAGCTGATGCATTCTTCCTCACACCTAGACCCAGGTGTAAGGTACAGCCAAGACATAACTACTTCATTTGTGTCTTTAGTCAGCTCATATAATCATTGAGTTACAATCAGGCTTATAACACAATGACTAGATTCACTAGTGACCATCAGGATAGAATACTCCATTGTGCATCTTTGCACAGACTACGGTGGTTGAAGTTTTCAGTATGCTGTCTCACACACCTGAAACTTGTAGGAAGACATCTGTACCTATTAAATTGTTTAGCCTTAGGAAATACTATCACCCTGGGGATATACTTATTGTAAACTCAGATCCTATGTTGGCAGGCTGGTTAACATTCTCAATACAAGAAACAGATCTGGTAACTCAAATAGAATGAACTCACCTACAAAATGAGATATTTTTTCTGTGAATCAAGCATTCAGGAAAACCCCCCCCAAAAACATTTCAGTCACACTGGAACTGTGATTGTGGGATTTTCTCTTTCAGCTAGCAGTAAATCCCTTGTATGGCACTACCATATCCAAGAAATATTTCATATTTTACTAGCTGCTGTAATGTAATGGTCCCACTCTCTAATATGCTGCATACTGCCCAAAGTTGTGCAGTCTTAGTTAACCGAGAGCACCATGTGTAATTTTGCTTAATCATCAATGAATACCAAGATCAAACTTCACACAATTAGTCATTTCCTACTATTAATCTCTTTTGTCTGCATCATTTGCTACTTTTATAATACAATGCAAAGAAGAATGAATATCTAATATAAACCACCTATCTATCAGTCTGTTCTTGGGCCTTAGTCAGCCTCTATTTCACATTATGCTTTTTGTAATTCGTACAAGAAATCAGCTGTCATTCTCAATTCTTCCTTTAGCACCCTGTGTATAGTTCTGTGTGTTACTATAAATTAAATGTCTCATATTTCTGTGCTTCACTGAAGATTTTTCCCATGACAACTCTACTAAAAATGGATCTTTCTAGCTGGCTGCTTATTGAAAGACCAAGACCCAAAATTGTGAGTCCCAGCATTTCAAAAACTAATCTTTGACTACGGCAAAAAAATGCCAAACTTCACTTTTACACATTTAACATCTTTTGCAGGGGGTATCTCAACCCACTGTACCCCTGATGTGGGAGGTTATACCCCCATCACACCCTTGTTACTTAATATATGTTAACTCCAGGATTACTAGGCCTCAAAGCATGGGAATACATCATGATATAGCAATCAAGAGCTTAGTAAATTCCCCCTTATTCACACTTAAATTCTCACTGCTCTGAATATTACAATTAGTTTTTTTTTGACTGTCAGTGAACATCCTTCCCAGGTAAGCTTTCCTGCTTAACACCAAACTACATAAGTCTGATGTACCTCGAAAGTTGCCAACATCAGCTAAGCTGCATGGACTAAAATGAATGGTGGGTCTCTAGAGAGGCAGAATGATGAATCGGCTTCAAACAAAAGTTGTCCTTCAGTTTGCTGTTAGTGATAGGAGGAGTTTATCAGAAACTGCATAAAGAATATGGGCCCACCCATTGCTGTCACTGCTAAAAATACCCATCTGAGAGTGCACTGTGTCTGCTGACCTCAGTTAAGTTGTCCAGAGCAGTGTTATCCAGGGCAGGCAGACAGAGTGAAGGGAGGATCCTTTAATTTATTAGTGGTCTGCCAGTTTTTTGATCTAATGAATGCAAGATGTGCTAAACACATCTGTTATGAATGCGTAACATGTTTTCAATCTCTTGCTAGACAATCAGCTTAAATTTTGCATAAATATTTTTTGTGATAGCATGTAAAAAAACAGTCTTCATATATACATCTCTTAGCCTGTTTTTTTTAAATATGAGTTACTTCACAGCACTGAATTTGGTTGCTAGTTTGTCTGTTATCTCACCTAAGAAAGGAAAAATAGAAGTCAGCAAGTGTGACCAGAATGAGGAATTAGGGCTATAAAAAATATCCTCAGTTCCCAGGATGCTAGTGAAGGCACAAATAATCCATGGTGGCTCTGACTTTCATACGATACTAGGTATATTTATCATAAAGAGGAATGAATGGGCTTAGCCTAATCAATGAGATGACTTGATAGTTGGCAGGCATGGTGGTAAAAGGGGTCCAGAAATGTATTACTTTACTTTTTAAAGACTGGGGTGACATAGTCTCAGTAGTCTCGATATGATAAAAGAGGCATACTATCTTTTGTATCAGCTGAGATGTACAAGAGGGGAATTTCAGTCTCAGACTGAAGGAAGACAGGGTCAGGGTCAACAGACATAGGAAGAACTGCTAATGTCATTGCTTTCAGTGCAATGACAAGTTACAACTTCCTAAGAACAGCTTATTTAGTTGATTTAAACACAGCATGACATATCAGGCCATCATATTAAGAAAGTGGACTCACCTAAATCTTGGGTATATAAAGCATTCTATACAATAGTCATTCCATATCATGTCATGATATGATATGATATGATATATCATATCATATCATGTCATATCATATCATATCATATCATATCATATGATACTGATGGCAACAGTGCAATGTTTCCCATGCTGAGCATTGAACCTCCTACCTATCAAGTCATACAATCTGGAGAACATTGTATTAGGTCCAAGCACCAGAGAAGAAGCCTATGGATGTTGTTTTTCTTACTTCTACCCACAGACACCTCTTACACTGCATCCTGAAAGCTGTGTGAAACTGAGACCACCAGCACATAATGGACACAAAGAACAGATGGATTCCCTAATGTCTTGATGTGGCCTTGATCTCTCTTACTTACTGCTAGGGTCAGCTAAATAAATCAAGGAGGCATGCTTAAAAAGGTGGTTCTCTTTGTAATGGTACTTTATACTGTTTTGGATAAGAATGTGCTCTGTTTTGTCCTGGATGCAGTTTGCATGTACAGTTGCTGCTAACATCAGAAGACTGGTCTAAAGGACAACATTTGCACCAATTGAGAAGACATGGTGGATATAGATTTCTTTCAAGAGGTTCATTCTGCTAAGGCCAGATAGAGATGTTTGTCAGGACTATTAAAAGATTGTGCCCATCTAAGAGTTAGTTCCAAATGTCTCAGTGACTGCCTGTATTTTAGTGTTAGCAGATATTTGTGGGATATTTTCCTGGTTTTGTCCAATAATATTATGGATGTCTTATCAAGAAAGCCATCCAACACAAATGGAGTGTCTCTTCTTTCTTTGAGGGTTTGTGTGCCTACTTTCTTAACTAGGAGGTGCTGGAGGTTTTCAGCTTGGCTACTATCAGTTTGTTCCTGGCTGGATGCTGGGCCTTAATACCAGTGTTTGCAATTGACTCATGTATTGCTGTTAGTAAGGCAGATAATGCATGTTGCTCTGTTGTCTGCCTTTACCCAACAACTGCTGCTAACATCAGAAGATCTATCTAAAACAGAATGTCTGCACCACCTGGATAGACATGATGGACAGAGATCTCTTTCAGGAGGTTCATTCTGCTACACACAGAGATGTTAGTCTGGAGACTGGGACAATGTAAGATTTAATTTTGAATGCTAGTCTTCATGGCAGCCTGTGCTGTATCTGTATTGTACTGTTAGCAGATGTTTGATGGATTTTCTTGTTTGTTTTTTCTAATATTATGGATGTCTTATCAGGTAAACCATCTGAAAAGGATAATGTGCTCTTCTGTCTCTGAGGTTTCATGCATGTTATTTATGTAGGAAGAGCTGGACTGTTTATCAGGTGTTCCTGGCTGGATGCTGGCCATGAACATCAGAGTTTGCAATAGTCTCAATTATTGCTGTTGGTAAGGAAGGTACTACATGTAGCTCTATTGTCTTCTTTTATCCAGAGATGCTGCTTTCTTCAGATAAGCTGTCCAAAGCCAATGTTTGCACCAGGTGGATAGACAGGCAGGTGCATATGCAGGAATTTTGCCATTGTACACCAACTTCCAGAATGCAGCCCTCCTCCCTTAACAAGTTTAGCCTGCCATCATTAGGAAATGCATGTTTTTGGATAATATAGCTTTACAATGCTGACAAAAAAAAATAAATGACAGGTTTAGAAAACATTTATTTAACAAAGCTTTTTAGAAAATTATCATTTAACAAGTATAGAGATATAAACCATGATAAATGTGTCATTAAAAAAAAAACTAAATTCTAGCACATTTACAAAATAAATACAAATTTTAAAAGGTATGCCTTGGCATACATGCCATACATGCCATCATACCTCTCAATATCTTAGCCCAAGAAATTTGGACAAAGCCTGACATAATGGGGTACAAAGGCCCCAAAATAGGGACACATTTTAAATATTGCTGATATAAACTTAGAAAGATGCTAGAACAGCAGGGTATGTATTAAAATGTAATTTCTAAAGGACATAAAGTCTGAAACTCAAAGGTATGACATTATTTACTAATTTAATTCCTCAGATCATACAAGTGATTTGACAGAAAATCAAAAATTCCATGAAGAACACACTGAAATTTTGAAGCAAAAATTTGGACATTCTATGAAAATATGTACATTTGAGAGTTATGCATGGCATATGCTTGCCTACCCCCATCCCATTCAGAGATGAATCTCGTTTAATCATAGGTGTTCCATTCTAGTTGGGGCAGTTGGGGTATAACGCAGGGATATTAACAAAGTGAGCTTGCTCACTAACTCAGTAGCAGAGGAATAAACCCATGTCTGTGACCTAGATGTTGTGAATTTGAATAGTGGCTTGGGTAATAGTAAACATGGGGCTGTGGGTTGGAAACAACATGATCTTTTATCATTGCATCCCTAGGGTGAGGGGATTTGATAGCTCCTTCTAGCTGGAACTGTTGCTGTAGTGTGGATGCATGAGGCCTTTGACTGAAGTAAGTCACTGGTCAAAAAAGGACAAGGGTATGGCCATTCAAGTTGGGGACAGAAGCCCTTTTGTGGAGGGGAATGAGTGGCTCTAGTGGCATGTTGGGTGAGCATATCACTACCAAGGGGAAGGGCTAGGTAAATACAGAAACTCCTGTGATGGCTGCCTTGGTGATAGCCATGCCTCTAATACGTCTCTAATAGACTCTGGGGCGCCAGAGCTCCCAACCTAGCTGGAAATGAATGGGCTGCCAAAGCCGTGGCTTAATGGACAACAAGCACAGATGTACAAATAAGATAAGAAGAAAAAAGTGAGTATCTCCAAGACTTAGGTTTGAATACCAGTGTAGAAACAGGTCTACTATTAATCACCATCTTATTAAAAAACATAAGGTTAATTGAAATGTCTAAAAACTAGGGAAGTCACAGCTCAATATTTAATTATATATATATATATATATATATATATATATATATATATATATTTTGTGTCTTTCAGCTTTTCCCAGTTAGGGGTTGTCACAGCGGAACTCTGGTCCACCAATGATTGGTAGTAGATTTTTTATGTACCGAGTTGCCAGCTCTGACGGACAACCTTCAACAAAGGTACACCCATTTACGCATGTCTCCACGCAGAAGACGCTCTAGTTGAGAATCGAACCGGACAGCATCTTACTGTGAGGTGACAATGCTACCACAGCACCACCACCGCATATATATATAAAATTATATATGGGTCTACTTTGAAACATCTAAAACCCATAACATCTAATTTCATAACATTGAGACCAGAACAACTAAAACCCAAAACATCTAAAACCTATAGCATCAAATTTCATAACATCTAACACTACAAATCACAAGAAAATAACATCCCCTACACATATAATGACATCAAACTACCAAACACACTTTTTACTACGTTGCCCCCCTGCACCCCACACCCCCAGTAAATTAAATATACCAACTCCAAGATCACACTACAGTGGGAAAACATTAATTTCCTAATCTCACTGTATCAAGCCCCCCTGCAGAAACGTAATAAAAAGTGTGTTTGGTAGTTTGGTGTCATTATATGTGGAGGGGATGTTATTTTCTTGTGATTTGTACTGTTAGATGTTATGAAATTCGATGTTATGGGTTTTAGGTGTTTTGGGTTTTAGATGTTCTGGTCTCAATGTTATGAAATTAGATGTTATGGGTTTTAGATGTTTCAAAGTAGACCCATATATAATTATATATATATATATATATATATATATAGTTTACTATCAATATTGAAAAAGGCTAAACATATTCTGTTTGCAATAGCGAAGTAAACTACTGAACCTAGAATCTTGACTGCTACACAATGCCTACCCAAATGATCGACACATTTGAGTCGGCCTTGTCATCAAAAATATCATGGGATATCCATATAGGACCTGATGTAAATCAAATATGTCTGTTTATTTCTGCTCTCTATTGCTGCTTCTCTTTCCTTGATCTTATACTCTCTCTTCTTGGTATTAAAACATGTTAGTATGTTCATCATGATGTTACTTATTCCCTAGAAAGTTAATGTCCTTTTCTTTCTTTTGATAACTTTCTTTCATTTCTCTTTCCCTGCTCTTACACTTTCTTTTCTTGTTTTAGAAATAAGTAATAATGTGTATTATGATATTTGTGCTTATAATGTATTTCCTTTTGTTTAAATGTGGAGCTTTTCTCCCCGGGCCTCTGCTGAAAATGGAAATTTTTTATTTTTATTTATTTTATTTTCCATTTGTTAACCGGGCTAGTCTAGCTGGATACATGTCCATTTTCAGTAGAGGCCCGGGGAGAAAAGCTCCACACATAATTTAATACAAAGAGAGATATCAATAAAAAAAAAAAAATTTAAGCACACTAAGAATATACATTTAGTAATAAGTACAACAAAAAACCTAGGGCACTTACAAAAGTTTTACTAGGTAGTAGAAGCAAAATTGTAAAAATTGTACTAGGTCATTAGAAGTGAACATTAAAAAGCTAAAGATTAGCTATTAGTTTTCAAAAAATTGTCAAAGAGAAAGATGTAAAGCAGGAGATGTAAAGGAATTAATGTAGTAATACAAGAGAGGGAAAGAGTGAGAAAACAGTAGTCAAGTAAAGAGATGAGGTAGGGAGATGGTAGAGAGGGTGGTGGAGAGAAAGTAGGAGTGAGTCAGAGCATTAGAGGAGAACAACAGGGCAAGACAAAAGAAATAGTAAGTATAGGTATTAATCAATGAATAAAGTTATGGTTGAGTAGGGCGAGTGCGGAAGGTTAGTCAGGAGTCCTGCAGGAACAAAGCCAGTGGTTTTGGAAGTACTGCTTGATTTTTTGTTTGAAGAGTGGTAAGGAGGAGATTAGAGTGATATCAGTGGGTAGCAGATTCCATGTCCTACCTACAGTATTAGTAAACAGAGAGTCACCAGCTAAGTTGTGGGATTTTACAGATTTGGTCATAAGTTTAGAAGAAGATCGAAGGGAGATAAGATTGTTATAAGGGACTAACAGTTGAGATAGTATTGGGGTGTTTTCTGGTTGGTAAAGTATCTTGTGGGCAATAGTAAGTTGTGAGATCATAAGACAGTTTTGAAGCTCTAGCCAGCCTAGGAGTTTTAGGTTATGACAGTGATGTGTTCTGAAAGGGTTAGTGGTGGCAAAGCGGGCAATACTATTGTAACAAGTTGCTAGTTTATTTAGGTTAGCCTTCTTAAGGTTACTGAAAATAGGTAGATATCAGATGGGAGTGGGCGATAGTAGCTCTGGTGGAAGGTGTAAGAAATGGTTTAAAAAGAGAACCTATTTTTTGTTAACTGTTTTAATGATGTTATTGATGTGTTGATCAAAAGTGAGATTGTTATCAATGGTTATTCCTAGCAGTTTAGTTGTTGTGTCAGGAGCAATGACAGTGGTATCATTAGACGAGATGTTGAAATTTAAAGGGGAGGTTCGACTGGTAGGAGTGAAAAGGAGAAGTTTAGTTTTTAGCATTGAGGAGAAGGTAGCGTCTAGTAAACCAAGTTTCTACAGTGTTGAAGGTAGTTTGAGTTAGAGAGAGTAGCTCTGAAGAGGTAGATGCTGAACAAATAATAGTAGAGTCGTCAGCATATTGGATGCAGGTAGCCTGAGAGATTACAGTGTTAAGATCGTTTATGTAAAGGGAGAAGAGAAGAGGCCCAAGAATGGAGCCCTGTGGGACTCCAATAGAAACAGGTAGTAAGGAGGAGATATGATTGTCCCAAAGAACGGCTTGTTGTCTGTTACTTAGATAAGAACTAAACCATTTTATAGCCAGGTTGTCAAATGACAGGGATTCAAGGATGTAAATAAGGGAAGAGTGGTTCACCATGTCAAAAGCTTTAGAAAGGTCAATAAAAAGAGCAGAGGAGACAAGGTTAGAGTTACGAGAGTTGTTGATGGTATCAACAAAGGAAAGGAGGGCAGTTGAGGTGCTATGGTGTGGTCTGAAGCCATGTTGGCAGTTAGCTATAATGTTATGTAAAGAGAGATACTGTACAAGTTGCTGATGAATACATTTTTCCATTATCTTAGCTAGAGGTGAGAGAAGAGCAATGGGTCTAAAGTTAGTGTAGTCAATAGAGTTACCACCTTTATGTAGTGGGATGATATGAGAGACTTTCCATATATCAGGTATGGTTCCCTCTTGGATAGTCCTATTTATGAGTATATATATAGGGTATGCAATCTGTTTAGCAGCCTTTTGAAGAAAGAGAGAAGGGAGTTTGTCAGCTGAGGGGGTGCAGGGTTTGAGTTTGAGAATAAGCTTGTAGATGAAAGAGGTAGAGATGGGCTGTAGAGTGAAATTGTGTGGGGAGTCAAGTTTATTTGGAGGGTAGAAGTTATTGGTGTTAAGTTGTCTAGCAAGAGATTGAATGGTTTCTATGAAAAAGGAGTTAAAAGCATTTGCAGTATGGTTAGGGGTATCTGGGTCAGCGTTTAGAAGGGAGGGAGTTTTAGCTGTTCCAGGTGAAAGTAGTTTGTTGATTGAAGACCAGAATTGTTTGGGATTGTTGAAATGGTTTTGTTGTAGTTCACAGTAGTAGTTCTTTTTGTCAGAGATTATAGCTTTTTTGTGAGGTTTCTAAGTTTGCAAAAATGAAGAAAATCAGAGCTGATTCTGTGGTGTCTCCATTTGGCCCAAACTTTATTCTTAGAATGAATTAAATTCTTTGTTTCCTTTGAGAGCCAAGGGACTATATTAGATTTCATTCTAATAGAATGTTCAGGGGCATGTTTATCCAGAATAGAGAGGAAGGTCGAGTTGAAGAGAGATACTGCTTCATTGAGAGGAAGTGATTTCAAGAGGTTCCAGTTGCATGTTTTGAGTTCATTTTGAAATAGGTCAGTTTGAAAGTGTTTGGTAGAGCGTATTGTTTTAGTGATGGGGAGGTTTTGATAGTCAGTCTTTTCTCTAGAGATATAGGTAAGGCAGTGGTCACTGAGGTCATCTGGCATAGTTCCTACTTTATATGAGACATTGGCTTTGTTTATCAGTATCCAGTCTAAGATACTCTGTTTCTTACTTGGTTTATTAAGCCTTGTTGTAGTGGTAATGGATTGAGTAAAACCGTGTAGGTTTATATGATAGGAGGGATTTTCATTATTAATAGTATTCCAGTCTATATTAAAGTCACCCAGAATAATAGTTTCTTGTGGGTAGTTAGTGGAAACAGAGAAAGTCTTCTAAGATAGGAATATTGTTGCCTGGTGATATATACATGCATATGATGTAAAGGGCTTTTTGAGCATTTAATTGAAGTTTAGCAATGATTGCTTCTGCTCTAACATCCTGTGTTGGACAGGTTGGGAGGGTGGAGATGCTAAGATGATTCTTGAAACGTTTAGAATGATCAAGCCTATGAAGATTATAGCCTTGGGGTATAATCTCAGTGTCTTTGGTGGCTGGCTTAAGCCAAGTTTCTGAGAGGCACAAAATGTCAAAGTGGTGAGTGTCTAAGAGGGCATGTAAGTAGGGTACTTTGTTATTTACACTTCATATATTTAGATGTCCGATGAGTAGGGTGTTATTGGAGTTTGGCTTAGATACTTTAGGGGAGGAATAAGTAGGGCCAGGGTTGGGGTAAATGTCACCATCTTGTAGGGTAGGAGTATTAGGTCTTGATAAGAAGTTGCTTTTAAGAAGGGTTAGTTGTTTAATTTTTTTATTTGAGGGTAAGGCATATGTAAGGTGAGAGTGCCTATGGAATTGGGGAAGGTGATAGCTGGGGGTGGAGGTAGAATTTAAGAAAGTGGTAGGAGAAGTGTGGATAATAGATGTATGTTTATATATGTAGTCTGGATGGTTTTTAAGAGGGTGTTCGAAGAAGGTAAGAAAGTAAGAAGAATAAAGGGTGGTAGACAATAATGCTAAGAATATCAACATGGTGGGTAAGTGTGGAGACATATGTGAGTTAAGAAAGTTATATAGAATAGTAGAAAAAAAAAAAAGGGAAGGATAGGTGGAATAAATGGTATAAGGCAAGAAGGAATGAGTTTTGTAGGGGTGTGAAAGGAGAATATAAAGGGGTGGTAAAGGTGGAGAGAGTGGAGGTTTAAGGGAGGTGTCTTAATTATGGAATAGGAGAGAAGTTAGTAATAAGAGATGAGTTTGGTTTAGTAATAGAGGAAGGAGGGAGGAGGAAGGAGTGTATGTAGAGGTTTGGCTTTAAATAGTAGGATAGGTTGTAAGGGTGAAGGGTGTGTTTAGTGAAGTAAAAGGTAGGGACCCCTGGGGGTGGGTGGGATTTGGGGTAGGAGGAGTGAGCCACCATAGAGAGAGTGACGGCATCTCTAGAATCAATCCAGAGAGAAAAAAGTAACAGAAAAGGCTGGCAGATAGTAGGTTTGAGATTGGTAGCGTAGGAGGGAGAGGGTCACAGGGCACTACAAAGGAGGTGAGGATGGGAGAGAGAAGGGTGAAGATAGGAAGAATAAGGTAGGGGAATAAACCAGTACTATAAGTCTAGATGTGGACAGACAGAGGTACAAAGAGGAGTCACAAAGGTTCTGGGGCAGAAAAAGCGTATACTACTGGGAGGTACAGGCTAAGTAAAACACAAGGTAGGGGAAAGGAACAGTAAAACAGAGTGGGGTGGGGGTGGCTGCTGCTGGCAAGCTTAGCTGGGAGCTAACAGAACTTCACCAGATAAAAATGGTCATAGGCTACAATCAATTAAGTAGACATACTCCTTTAGAATCTTGAGGTAGTGTGTTTGAAGCAGAGTGAAAAGGTCCAGAGTTTTCCAAGGGTAATAGTCAGTAAGTACCCTCATAGAGGCAAACAGACACTGGATAGAGGCAGGAGAATTAGCTGTTGCATGAGAAAAAGTGGGAGAGAATACAAAAGCATTAAAATTAAATTAAAAATGCAGTTGTGTCAATATAGTGTAGTAACCAAATACACAGATATAGTAGTTAAGTACACTGCTCCATCAAATAACACAATAAAAAGAAAAACAGTGTAGGTTAAAACAACAAAAATCAATAAATGAAGCAGCATTTAGGCAAAAACACATTGCATAGTTACGCAGTACAAGGTTCTGCCAGTAACAACGTGTGCATATCCACAATAGGAAAACTGCAGTAGTTTGGTTAAAAACACAAGATATACCATTAAATAAATCACAAGATATTTCATCTAAACTCAAAGGGAAACCATGAGGCAGGCACATTACTCCATACTGTACAGTAGAGAAGATTGCCAATTGAAGGAAGGCCCTGTAAGGAGTAAGACCTGAGCCCAGTCTACACGTGTAAGGCCACTTCCTAAATCTACACACAGTTCCTAAAAAGATGGCAGGGCAGAGTAATGAGAAGTTTACACTTGGGTAAACCATACAGTGAAGGTTACAAAAATCATAGCAAAAGGCAATAGGGGTAAGAATCACCCAAAAAGCTTCTGATGGGATTGAGTGGGGTCCAGGAGGCACTGATTAGATTAGTAATAGTCGCAGAACATAGCGCTAAACACTACCCAAAAATAGTGGAAAAGGTCAAGGCCTTTGTCTTGGTATATCCCCAGAAGCGTCTATAAGGGTCCAGGAGGCAATGAGTAAACAATATTGTTGTTAATAAATATCACCCAAAAACAAAATCAGTGTACTAGCCCTTAAGGGGTCCAGGAGGCACTGAGTAGACTGTAATATTAGTCGCTCAACAGTGCGCAAAATGCGATAAGCATTTCTCAGAAAAAAGTCAGTGTACTAGCTTGTATGGGGTTCAGGAGGCACTGAGTAGACTATGGGATTTGTCGCTCAACAGTGCGCAAAATGCGATAAGCATTTCTCAGAAAAAGTCAGTGTATTAGCTTATATGGGGTTCAGGAGGCACTGAGTAGACTATGGGATTTGTCGCTCAGAGTGCTAAGCAGTCCCCAATAAAATCAGTTTACCAGCCTTGACCAAGTTACACAGCAGTACTAAATAAAAAACAATAAGGTAAATGGTAAGCATCTGAGCATTTAACTCATATACTGTTTGGCAAATATCTAAAGCTGACACGCAGACAGAACAAAGCACATCAACAAAACAGCTATAAGATAACGGCGACGGTAATCCTGAAATGCAATATGAATCTACAGCTTAAAGTGATCTAGTAAGCAATGCTGTTCAACATTTGCTAAGCACCTTAAACAAAGTTGTACAAAGCAGCCGTTTAAAAGGCGACATCAGAGATATTAGCGAACATCATAGATGGTCAGCTGGCCAGTAACAAATCAATGGATAAACCAACATAAACACATTTGCGACTACAGAGAAATCAACAAAATGCAAAATACAGCAAAAAGCCAAACAGATTAACCAGAATATATCAAGGGATAAAGCAAAGTAACATATCAGTTCGATACAATACCTATTACAACTAGGAGGGCACAGCCACAGACGTGCAGCAGCAGCGAGGAAGGCAAAGTTAAAGATGGCGCCCAAGGGACCAGGAGGGACTATAAAACTTCGCAAACGGAAGTACCTGGGAGAGGGAGGGGTAGGGAATAGGTAGAGGCAAGGTAGGAGCGGAGGGGGTGTGTTCCATCGAAAAGAGGGGAGGAGAACGTAGTCCTGACAAAACAGGGGTGAGGTGAGTAGTCAGAAGCAGAGGAAGACTACAGGAGAAAGGAGGGACCTAGGTAGGAAGAAACACAAGAAAGGGGGATAGAGAGGAGAAAAGGCGAGTGTAGCAGAGGAGAAATGGGTAGAGCTAGCTATGAGTGTGAAGTACAAATAGAATGAATAGGACAGTAAACCTGGATGCAGCTAAGGCAGGCAGGGAAACTAGGCAGATCCAGATATAGTGGAGAGGCAGAGCACAAGCTCAGAACACAGAATCCAGAGAGGAAGGAAAAAGTAACAGAAAAGGCTGGCAGATAGGAGGTTTGAGATTGGTGGCGTGGGGAGAGGGTCACAGGGCACTACAAAGGAGGTGAGGGATGGGAGAGAGAAGGGTGAAGATAGGAAGAATAAGGTAGGGGAATAAACCAGTACTATAAGTCTAGATGTGGACAGAGTGACACCTAGTGGGCATAGGGCAGAGGTACAAAGAGGAGTCACAAAGGTTCTGGGGCAGAAAAAGCGTATACTACTGGGAGGGGAGTACAGGCTAAGTAAAACACAAGGTAGGGGAAAGGAACAGTAAAACAGAGTAAGGGGGTGGGGGGTGGCTGCTGCTGGCAAGCATTAGCTGGGAGCTAACAGAACTTCACCAGATAAAAATGGTCATAGTCTACAATCAATTAAGTAGACATACTCCTTTAGAATCTTGAGGTAGTGTGTTTGAAGCAGAGTGAAAAGGTCCAGAGTTTTCCAAGGGTAATAGTCAGTAAGTACCCTCGTAG
>NC_056729.1:507636865-507873831 GCF_019279795.1 Protopterus annectens
GTAGGCTACACACTCAAGTGCGCTAGCCGAATTAAAGCATTTACTCTGTTTCTGTACCTAATTTCTGCTACTTTGTATAAAAAAAAAAAATCCTTGTTTCCCACCTTTACTGAACTAGAATAGTCCAGTCTTCAGTTATTGCTGATCTCTGGGCTGTGTCATAGTTCCTGTGCTGCCCATATCCTTATTTGGATAGGAGGAAGCTTCTTTGTTCACCAGTGGCAGCCTATCTATCCCTGGAGGAGTGTTCCCAGCACAAGAATCTGGTAGTCTATTGGCCGTTTTGGGCCAATTTTTAGCTCTTTCAAGTCCCCCTGTATAAAACCCACTTTGGCTCGGTTTTTGCGCTTGTTATTACTCAGCCAAGCTCCTTGTGGTCCTGCAGAGTGGTGCTAGCAGCAGAGAGGCTAAAAGAGCGACTGCTAACCTGATAAAAGTGTGTTTTCCTGCTACTACCTGGGCGACTGTCCGATCTAGCTAAACTGCAAGTATTTCTGCTTTTTGAACTGTTTTAAACTGTTTAAAGTTGTTTTTGCACCTGCACTTTTAAAGTTTGCCCTCTTTGTTGCTTTTACCTGTTGAGGCTACACACTCAAGTGTGCTAGCCTGTGTTACATATTTATTGCATTTTCCTGTTTGTTGCAAAAAAAAATTATCCTTGTTTCCCGTCTTTCCTGACCTAGAGTAGTCCAAATACAGGCTTTGCTGTACTCTGGACTTTTGGAAAGTTCCTGTGTTGCCCATTTCCTTTCTTGGATAAAGGGAGGCTTCTTTGTTCACCAGTGGCAGTGGGGAGCTTGGAGCAGCATTTCTATCCTGGAGGAGTGTTCCCAGCACAAGAATCTGGTAGTCTATTGGCCGTTTTGGGCCAATTTTTAGCTCTTCAAGTCCCCCTGTATAAAACCGTCTTTAGCGCGGCTTTGCTCGATTTTGCGCATAATGCAGCATCGGGCAGCGCCGTTTAATTGGGTTTAAATCATTCTCGGCTTCACAAAGTCTGCTCTTCACTTTTTCCCTTAGAACTGATCTAGTTCTCATAATAAACATCCTATTCCCACTCTAAAGCCTGGCACTTGCTCACTAAAGCAATTATATAAGTAAGCACTAACAAATTAAAAGCACTACACCCTCACAAACTCCCCTTGAGTACTTTGTTCCCCATTGGCCCTTTTTTTCAATTATAAAGGAATTCCCAATACTATTCTAGCATGTCCAAAGGTCAGTTGTCAATCTCTTCTCCGGTCCAGCTGGTGAATCTGGGAATCTTGAGGCAATGTTACAACTGCCTCATGTGCACAGACAACCCTCTCCTCCTCCCAACAAATTCCAACACATGTGAGAGATGCAACCATATAGCCAAACTGGAGGCTAAGCTCTCTCAACTCAGTACTGGTGTAACCAGTCAGGAGGAGAAGGAAACCACACTCACTACAATTCCAGTCTCACATAGACCTATCACGACAGCAAACCAAACACATAAACACACAAAAACATACTCATAGGCTCTAAATAAAAATCTGCCTAAGCAGCAGAGACCTCCAAACAGACACCCAAGCAACTGCTACCCCAAAGTAAAACACGTGCAACACATAGCTCACAAAGCCAGTGTGCCGAACAGTCACAGCCCTTAAGGCTAAACAGCATACCTGATACACTTGTAATAGATGACTCTATCATCAGGCACACTGACGTCCCGCTCACCAGGCTGAACAAGGAGAAGGTCACGGTAAGCTGCCTGTCGGGCGCTAGGATCTGCCACATAACACAAGCACTCAGGTCACTCCAAGGCAAGTACAAATATGACTCAGTCATTGTCCATGCTGGTGTGAATGACCTGAGACGTACCTCCCTGGACTACATGAAAAGAGACATAGAGGAGCTCTCTGAGCATGTAGCCCAGGCCGGTATGACCCTGACCTTGAGTAGCATCTTACCCTCACCAAGAATGATGCCACAATATGAAGACAAGATGATCAATTTCAACAATTGGCTTAAGTATTGGTGTCATTCAAAGGGGATCCAATGCCTGTCTGCCTGGGATGACATGCTCGACAAGCCACGATGTTCCGCTAAGGACGGCTTGCACTTGTCACCCCTGGGCTTTCAGATATTGGCAAAGGCTCTTGCCACCCCCATAGTGCCTTTTTTAGGCAAGACTCAAAAGACAAACCCACCTCCATAGGTATCACAAGGGATAAGAAACTAAGAGTAATGCTACTCAACGCCAGGAGTCTAAACCTCAAGATGCACGCACTCTAAACTCTCCTTAGCATGGAGAACATCGATATCTGTGCAGTAACAGAAATCTGGTTCAAGGCTCCCGAGAGCACCCCAGCACTACCAGGTTATACCTCATACCATGTTTTTCGGCCCCAAAACTTGGACCGAACCACAAAAGGAGGGGGAGTATCAATATTCGTCAAAGATACCCACACCTCCAGGTTGGTGGCACAGCACGAAGCATCAGAGACTATCCATGTGCAACTAACAGTGGGTAAAACTGCCTTCCAGTTTATAGCCTACTACAGACCACCCTCCCAAACCCAGGAACCCCACTCGGCCTTCCTGAGAACACTGGAAAATATGAAGGTCTCTCCAAATACCATTATATTGGGCGACTTCAACTACCATAACATAGACTGGGAGCATTACTCTAACTCCAACACCCTAGCCCAGAGGTTCCTAGAATTTATAAACTCAAATGCTATGGAACAACCTGTTGCCACTCCCACAAGAGGGGAAAACATACTGGACCTGATCATCACCAACATGGGGACTCTATGCTCCAGACCAGAAGTGTATACCTCACTGGTAAGATCAGACCATAAACTAATCTCACTAGATATTCACATCCCAACCCCAGCCCCTGCCCAGAAAACCACAGTGAAAAACTTCTCTAAAGCAAATTTCACATTACTCAAAACCGAGGTAGAATCCTTCAAAGCCCACGGGCCTGTGGAAAATACGGCCCAGACAGCAGAATCCTTTATAAACGCATTCTATGAACACCTTCAGGAATGCATGGATCATGCAATCCCAAATAAAACCAAGACCCAATCCTCCAAAGTTAGGCATCCTGTCTGGTGGACCCCAGCCATAAACAAACTATACAATAGAAGAAGGAAGCTACTACATGATAGAGCAAAATCCCAAAAAGGGAAGGCATCTCTGATCAGTATTAGCAAAAAACTACAGGTACTCATAAAATCGTCTAAGGCCAGCTTCAAGAGAAAAATTGCACAAGACACTAAGGATAATCACAAGGCTTTCTTTAGTTATGTTAGGAACCTGGGTGGGAATTCCCAGATATGTTTAGAATTAGTCCAAAATGACAAAAAGTGCACCGAACCCACAGACATTGCCAACATCCTAGCTGACAGGTTCAGCGCAAACTTCTCCCTCCCTTCCCCACCAAAAGGGCAAATATCTATCCCAGCAGAGTGCTGCCCCCCCTGATATCTCAGATGCTCAGGTAAGAGCTGCCCTCTCCAATGCAAAAAACACAGCATCAATGGGACCAGATGGTGTCCCGGGCTGCGTCCTACATGAACTCCAAGAAGAACTAAACCCAGACATAAAAATACTGTTCAGTCTTAGCCTTACTACATGATATGTACCCAAAGAGTGGCGTACAGCAACAGTGGTTCCTCTCCACAAAGGTGGTGCCTCAATGGATCCTGGAAACTATAGCCCCATAAGCTTGACTAGCTTGGTCTGCAAAGCTATGGAAAGGATCATCATGGACATCATAAATAAAGATATTGGGGACCTACAGACACTGGATCCTACCCAGTTCGGCTTTGTTAAGGGCAGATCCTAGTCGATTTCTTTGAAACAGTCACCAAGGCCATTGACGAGGGGAAGGTGGTCCACACAGCCTACCTGGACCTTGCAAAAGCCTTTGATACAATACCCCACTCGGGCATTATAGATAAGCTAACCAGCTTAAATATAAACCCCTATGTCACTAGATGGGTTGCAAACTGGCTCAAGGACAGAACCCACATGGTTAGAATTGCTGGAGCCATGTCAGACTCCAAACCAGTTACAAGTGGCATCCCACAAGGCTCAGTCCTGGGACCTCTCTTGTTCGGTATATATTTCTCGGAGGTACAGGCTAACACTGAAGGACTGTGGCTGACCAAGTTCGCAGATGACTGCAAACTGGGTGCCATAATAGACTCTCCAGCCGACACAAGCATCCTACAAAAGGGCCTCATAGAAACAGACAACCGGTGCCAGAGCCATGGCCTCAAGCTAAATGCCAAAAAGTGTATAGTCATCCCCTTTGGCAAAAACAAAGTGCCCACAAATTACCACATAGTTGGTAATCCATTAAGTACGGAAGAAGTAATTAGGGACCTGGGGACCCAAGTTGATAGCAATCTCTCATTTGACAACCACATGGCCAAAGTGGTTAGAAAAACATTTTATATAGCCCACCTAATCATGAAGGGATTCACATCTAGATCAGGGGAGGTCATCGTGCCTCTTTACTCATCCCTCATCAGGCCCATAATTGAGTACAATGCCCCTTTTGGGATGTACCTTACCAGACACCTGCAGCTACTGGAAAGACCCCAAAAGTACCTCAACCAAGAGGATCAAAGGGCTCAAACAGATGCCATATGCTGCCTGGTTAAAGAAACTCCAGCTCTACTCAGTGGCATACCGCCTGCTCAGAGGTGATCTGTGCCTGACGTATAAAACCATGTCCAACCCGAAATTAATGGACATGCTGCACCTCAGAAAATCTGAATCCCATCAAGCTACGCACTCGAGAGACTTGAACCTCAGCACTGAAATAAATAGTACATGCTGGAGGGACAGATTCATAACCCAGAGGCTCCCTTTACTCTGGAATAAAATCCCAGTCCAGGTTAGGCAGAGTCCCTCATTGACTCTCTTCAAGAGGAATCTTGATGAGTGGATGGGAGATAGTAGGTTTACCCTGGGTATCACTTCTGTGTCACTGTTAGACAGAAGCACAGTATACTAACCTCGAAAAAGGGCATAGCAAAATTCATTTAAAATGGGTGGCGAAAGCCAAACATGCTCTGGCTAGGCTTATAAATGCCCTAGGGCAGATAGCCTAGTATAAACCTATGAATCTATGAACCTATGATTATGGGGGGCTGGTCTCTTTGTGCTCTGTCAGACTCCACCCAGGGATTGAAAGCTGCATTGCCATTAGCTCTGCCATTCTTTCCTGCAAAACTTAAATACATTTATTGTTTATTCTATCACCAAATTATCTGCTTATTCCAATTAAGTATCATGCAGAAACAATAGTCTGTTCTTGCATTCAGTGTGTACGAGGCAGAGACTCTAACCCTGGGTAAGGTGTCTGCCCATTCTATTGTAGGCTGTATACAAACACTCACTCACAGCATGCTCATTAATAGAAACTTTGGAGGATTGCTGACTCCCTAAGGCACATCTTCGGTGATGTTTGGAGAAATCAGAGAACTTGTATAATCTCATTCAAACACAGAGGAAGTACAGATTTTGCACAGATAATATGCTAGCCAACAAATGAACTGGAGAGCTAAGAGCTGTGAGGCAAGAATATGAATTACAGAAATCTTATTTCTGACATCTTAGATAGAAACCACCCAGTGCGATGATGGACCTGTTGGCATCCATAAAAGGAAGCTGATACAATACAGATGACTGAACTCAAACAACTAAAATGAAATAAAATAAAGTAAACATGTCTATCTCTGTTGAATATCCATGCAAAATCATGTCACAGTTTGATTTTGAGAATGTAATGTTCAAAAACACCAGCTGGATATATATGATGATTTGAAACTCAGAAATTTCATTCTTTGAAAAAGTATGAAACAGAAAAAAAATCAAGTTTTATTTCAGTTTAACATTATTATACATTTGAATGTGTTAATTACCAAGGTGCATAGCAATAGAAACAGTATTTAAAATACTATGTTTTGAAACAATTATCAATATTTTAAGAATTGTCATATTCGTACATTACAGTTTGAAACATACCATAAATGAAAACTGAAAGAAGCAATTTGCTTATAGCAAACTTTGGATTTTAACATTTTTTAAATTTTTAAACTGAAAAATAGGATATTATTTGTACTTATGCATCCTACCCATATTTATCCTCTGACCCTTGCACCTACTTATACATTGACCTTCTATTACTATAATATACTGTATTTGTGTCACTTATCTTTGTGGGCAACTGTTTCTTTTATCCTCGTCTGAAATAGCTTGCTCATTGCTGCTTTGCAGTGTTTCTCAAATCTGACGGAACATGTTGAATTTGTTTGTGAAGATAAACATGAACATATTTCCATCCATGATGTTGTAACAGTATCCCACTCACATGCACTAAAACATATTTGTAGATACACAATTGTGTGCCACCAGATTCATGGAGACATTAATGCATGACACATGATTCACTTAATTCATAAAGCAGCTGTTAATTTAACAGATTTATCAAACTGCTCGCAGAATAATTCAAACCAGAATTCACAGAACAGTACCAAGCAGTCACAGAGCTCAAATAAAATTAAATCTTACTTTGCAGAGTATGCAGTCAAGAATGTATAAGCCTACAGCTGAAGTTTTGGCATTAGTAAAAGAAAATGGTTGAAATACATCAAAAGGAATTGCTTTCACTAGCATTTCCTACTTGGAGGAAAATACACCAGCTATGATAGAATTTTAGCCATACAGAGCTTTCCTTAATCCGGTGAAATTTAATAAATGCAATATAGTTAAATTTTGGCCCAGCATGTCAGAGCAGTTTCCATAACTTACTGAACTAAGACTTCACAGTCTGTAGTGTAGAACTAATTATTTATTTTCACATTAAAGTGTCACATGTTCTACAATAAACATAAAAGAATAGTCAATATGAATTTGTCAATATGCAGCTTTACAAAAATGCTGGCAATGCACATTATCTAGGATATAACGTTGTGTAAATATATGTAACATAACTCCACAAACAAACAATTGGAATCTCAGCCACACATTTGCCATACCAAGAAAAAAAACGTTCCACAGCCCAAAAAACAAGAGACTCCTACAGCAGTATTTATCATATTCTGATTTGGAGATTCAGAGATTAATTAGCACAGGAGGTGTTTAGCTTAAATGAATGCATCAATGTGCCATGCAGGACTAAATCTAAGCATAAGGCATACACAGGCTATCATGGTACTTTGCAAAATCCAGGGTTAATTAATTTTACATGTTTATATTTATCATTCTTCAGTTGTGTTGTTGACATTTGTATGAAAGATTACAATAACTTCTTATTTCTGTGTCTTATTTCTGTGTCTTGTAGAGTCTTCCTTAATGAAACACTGCAGGAAGAGTCTTAGCTTTCGTATGTAGCTTACATCTTTTTAATCTTAGTAGATCTTTCTTAATCTTAGTAGACAGCAGTACAGTTAAAATATATATCATTCCCTTGGCTGAATCTGTGAACGTGCTATTTTTTTTAAACATGACACACCCATTAGTCAGATTTTTTTGACAAATCCGGGAGTTAATAGTTTATATGTCACATTTGCAAACACTTGTACACACACACACACACACACACACACACACACACACACACACACACACACACACACACACACACACACACACACCTTTCATATTTATTTATTGATTTATTTATTTGTCTTTTTTGAATGGGAAAGTTTTACTAGGCAGTGCCCATTTTTTAGCGGAAGCCCAAGGAGAAAAGCTCCACCACAGTACATTTATATTAAGTGAATCCCAAAATCATATTATATTAAGTCAATCAGAAAAAACAACAGTTAAATTTCTCAGGAAACAGCAAACATTATTACAAGACAGGTAGAGAGTATTGAGTAGAATATTTACATCAACAGTTATAAGTCTAGAAGTAAACTGATTGATACTGCAGAAAGAAAACATTATTGTAAAGAAGTTTACTGTTCTTACATTTCAGTACAGAAAGGTTTGCAAGTAGTTCAAGATGCGTATTTTATAAAATTATATAAAAAGAGAAATTTTAGTAATATATAGAGTTGTAAAAAGTTCAAGAGATATAATGAACTAAGTAATAAAATTATTTAGGAGGGGATGGAAGATATTAATATTCTATAGGAGGATAGTGGTAATAGTATAAGACCAAGAGCATGGTGTAGGATTGTTAGGCTGCCTGTTAAAACGATGCATCTAAAAGCTTTATAACTTAGGCATACAGGAGATGCATGAAAAAGGTAGAGCAGTAGATGGGGCAGTTAGAAAGAGCAAGATGAGAAGTGTTGTTTAACGGGGGGCTGTAAAAAAATGGATGTATTGATTTAAGTGCATGAGGGTAAGTTGTTAGAGGTGGTCAAAAAGTTAGTGACATGCAGTAAAGAAATTTATGTTTTCACTAGAAATCTCAACCTGGTGATGAACATGAGCATGACCAGGACTGGGTAAGGTATTGTTTGAGATGGATTTTATAGCTTGGAAGTTTGATAAGCATTTTTACTTGTGCAGCAATGGCGTTCCAGAGTTTGTAGATGTAGCATCAGTATAGTGAGCCCTCCAGTGAATTGCTTTAGTTGTGCTTAGTACACATTTATCACCAGAGCAGAGGTGCCTTGTGGGAGTAAAGGACATTATACCATGACCCCCCATTAATATTCCAAAACGTGCACCCTATTTGGCCAGCGTGCATGTTGTAAATCGACTTATACTAATGGAAAAAGGTCCGGTCGCCCGGACTTTTCCCATTAGTATAAGTCTCTTTTAAAACACTGTCTCGCTATGTTAAAAGAGTTTAACATAGCGAGACAGGTTTAAAAAAAGCAACGGAGATCTCCGTTGCATTTTTTAAAGCTGTCTCGCTATGTAAGGTTTAAGAAAAAAAAGAAACGGAGAAAGCAAGATTTCTGTTGCTTTTTCCTGTTTCGCTATGTTAAATGGGTTTAACATAGCGAGACAGCTTTAAAATAAGCAACGGACATCTCCGTTGCTTATTTTAAACATGTCTCGCTATGTTAAACCCATTTAACATAACAAACAGCAAAAGCAACGGAGATCTTGCTTTCTCCTTTGCTTTTGGCCACAGCTCTGATGTACTGCGTAGGCATGCGCAGTACATCAGAACTGCCGCGGATACCAGACAGCTGCGGAAGGGCAGCAAAGAGGCATTATACAATGCCATTATTTAAGAAAAGTAATTATTTCTTTTCTTAAATAATGTCATAGTATAATAGCAATAACCCACTTCTGGGTGTGGGTAATGTGGGATTTACCTACGGTTCTCTTTGTTTGGTCCCTCCGGGCCGCCTCGGGACCAAACCACGCCAACCGTGGGTAAATCCACACCCAGCGGTTATTGCTATAATAATATATTATTTAATGCAGGGCATTGTTCAGGAAAATATATCAGTTTGTGTGCCATAACTAGCTGAGAGCATGTTATGTAGTTGTTAAGCTCTAGCCAGCTTAGCTGCTTTAAGGCTTGGCAGTGGTGATCTTGGAGTATAGTGTTGGTAGCAAATTTAGCTACTTTGTTGTAAGAGGAAGCTAGCTTGGATTTTAATGTAGAGCTTAGGTTTGTAAGGATAAGTGAGCCATATAAGAGGGTTGGAAGCAAATAGGATGAAGCTAGGGTTTTTCTTGCTGGATCTGTAAGGTACTGTTTTGACCTGTAAAGGGAGCCAGGTTTCTTGTGGGTCTTTTTAATTGTTTGAAGAATATGTTGAGCATATTTAAGATTGTCATCGATTACAATGTCCAGTAATTTTGTCTATGGTACTACCTCAGTTTTAGTATTATTTGCAGATGTAACCAAGCTAGGCTGTTTTTGATTCAGATAATGTTTTAGGGTGAGAAGCATCAGTTTTGTTTTATTGGGATTAAGGAATAAGTTTAAATTTTTCAGCCAGGTTTCACTTGAAGAGAAGAAAAATGAATTCTTGTAGTCTGGATATTGTGGGGCTCTGCATATTAAAGTTGAATCATCTCTATATTGCCCTATATAAAAGGGTCCTAGTATAGAACCTGAGGGGCACCTATGGTAATGGGAAGACAGGAAAAGAGAGTTCCTGTTGCCATTTGACTACTTGTTGCTTTCCAGATGTATAACTAAGGAAACATTTAAGGGAGGACTGAGAAAGACCTATAGCAGAGAGTTCAGTGAGCAAATGTTGGTGCAATATACTGTCAAAAGCTTTGGATGAGTCTAAGAAAATAATTAACACTAGGTTACCATTGTTTCTATGCTGGTTTATAGTGTTGGTGAAATGAAAGAGCATGGTGATTGTGCTGTGATGGGGTCTGAAGCCATGATATGTTTCTGATAGCAAATTATTTGAATTCAGGTGATGTAGGAGCTTGGCCTGAATACATTTGTCAAGTATTTTTATGGAGGAAGGGGAAGTATTGCAATGGGCCTGTAGTTATTAAACTCTGTAGATGTGCCACCTCTGTGTACAGGTATAATAATGTATTTTTTCCAGATGGAAGTAACATATGTTTCAGGTATAAATCTATTTATCAATATAGAGACTGGAAAAACAATTGCATTTGCAGCCATTTTAAGTAGTCTGAGGGGAGTGCTTCAGAAGCTAGGGTGGCTGGTTTTAGCTTATGTAGGATTTTTTTAATGGTGGATGGGGGTACGGAGCTAAAGTCAAATAGATGAAGATATTTAGCAGAGACTGATGGAACTGAAAGAGTAGTAGAAGTATTTAGGTTGTATAAAATAGTTACTAAACTGTGTGGTAACTGAATCAGTATTATAATTGGATGTAAGGGTAGTGGTAGTAACTTGGCCCAGAGAATTTTTAGGAATATCTCAGTGTGAGACAACAGAGTCTAAAGACATAGATTTTAGTATTTTCCAGTTATATTATCTTAAGGATTTGATAAAAATGTGTTTTGAGCAACAAACTTGGCTGTAAATTATATGTTTATCTTGTAGTTTGTAACTTATTTTTCTGTCAAGCCTAATTCTACTGAAACCAGGTGGGGTAATGTCATTGCCATTTATGGCTTTTTTCAGCCATGTTTCTGCAGCTATGATTATGTCTGGGTAATATGTGGCAACACAAGCATGTATTTCCTGGATTTTATTGCATAGGCTTCTAAGACTGATATTTAGGAAGACAAATCTGGAATGGGGGATGGGAGGAAAAAAGAAAATGGTTTGTTTAATGCTGCGCTGTTAGTGTGGGGGTTTGCTGTTGCATGAGGCTGGGGTTTGGGTAAATGTCTCCACTGTTTTTTTTTTGGGGGGGGGATCTTATGAAGGAAAATATGTAGCTAAATGCATTTGTACTTTAGTTTATTGGATTTCATATGGTAATATACTTAGATTTAAGATACTTATAATTGAAAAAAATTTAAAAAGTTTTGTTGGTACAGTGTGGGTGCTGTGGTGATTGATAAACTTGGTAATTGTTGGTGTAGGGAGTTGTAGGACTATTAATTACATTTATTTGGGAGGTATGGTAGTTAATAAAGACTACTAATATGTTGAGGAGGCACACTAGTAGGATTTGAGTCAGAGACATTTTTTATAATATACAAGTTAAATTTTGCTGAGGATATTAATTTGCACTGTAAAAGGTTACTGGGCAAGAATAGCTATATTTACAGCAGTATAACTTCTAAAAGGACAAGCTGAGTAGCAGCTCTTTAAGTAAATGAGTCAGAGATGCTAATTGCAAGTCAACTGTGATCGGATTAAGTTTTGGTTGTTTTGATGCAGAGATAGGTTGAAAGAAGTGTAGAGTTAGAGCTGGGATATTTTAGATGTAGAGTAGGAGGGGTGGGTTGCAATTGGGGGTAGAGTAGGGGAATAGAGTGAGCCCAAGCATAGTGAGGGTGAATGGAGCAGATTCCAACCACTGAATCAGTAAAGTAACAGTGTTGAGAAAAACAATCAGTAAGCTTTGGCTATGGCAAAAGGTAAGAAGGATTCCAGAGACTGTTAACTGTATGAGTTGAACAGTGTAAAATAGAAGCTTAGAGGGTGAAAAGGATAATTACAGGGAGCAGTACACAAGCCCAGGAAGAATAAGCAGCAAGTTACATGTGTGGTTAAGTATTTAAAGAGTCAGCTACTAGATACTGTAGTAAGTGAAGAAAAGAAGGAAGAGGTAGTCTGAAAAAAAAGCAAAGCAAATAGTTTGTCCTGTTTCAGTGGGGGTGGGGTGATGACTAGCTATGCATTGGCCATTATTTGGACTACAAAAAAACCTGCTAAACTGACTACCCATTATTATGGGCAGTAGTATATACCAGAGGTATAAGTGTTGGGTGTTCTATGGAGCCATGTTCTGTAGTACAGAGCATGCACCAATACAGCTACCTACTTCAGGTGAGTATACATGGACACTCAGCTATCCCTATAGTCTGATTCTATAAACTGTAAGTCTTAGCTTATGTTAACTTTACTGGATTACACATGCATACCTACATTGACTGCACACTCTCAGTCCATTCAAGGATGGACGTCAGGCTTGGGTGATAGTTGTTGGGCAGTGGTAGTTCCTATCCAACCTGTGCAGTGTATTAGCTGAGACTGGTTTGGTCAGGGTTAGCAGATGAGGAGTAGAGATGGCTGAAAGGGATAACAGAGATTTAATTAACTTAAATGCTAAACACTGTTATGGTAAACATATTACTATGGTTGAAGAATGAATTCAGTTTAAATTAAAAAAAAAAAAAAAAGCAGATGGGTACAGAGAGTGCTTGTTACCAGATCAAGCCTCCAAAACACATTTTGCAGATATTTATGCATCATTGTCTAAAGGCTAGGCCAGATGTCCTTCTGTATCCAGGAACTCTAATTAGCAAACAGACTTTTATAGTTTGATAGAACAAGATACAAACATGCACAACAGTGTAGAACAGCATATCTAGCATTCCTTAGAAATAGGTTCAACAACATCTGAGGTCTACAATTAACTCTTAGCTATAGGTTAATAAATCACAGCTGATCTGGTCAACAATCAGTATGACACAAACTCTACACATTTCACAAAGCAGCAATACGGCTGAACATCCTATAGCCAAGTTACTTTTTATACCTATATTACTAGGTTTCATGCCTGCTGTTAAATATTTGCCTGTGTAATTAGCAGCACTATTAAACCAACAGAAAATGTATGTGGCTAACACAGGGAAAAATTCTAGCAGATCTGGTAGAGTTGTTCTACGACAGCTCATTTAACGTGGGAACAAGCAAGAACATGTTTTTGTCAAAACCATACACTAGCAGTAGAACTTTCTCACGTTGTAGAACGGCAGTTGAGCAATATAAACACTAGTATATTTTTACTTTAATATACTGTCTTTTAGAGATAAAAATAATAAAAAGTTAACATAAGGAAACAACTTCTAGCAGTATAATTAGTTTTAGCTTGTAGTACTGTTTGTATACAGTGTGTGCTTAAACATATATAAATATAAATGTATATATCTGTATCTATGAATCTATATTTACCTATCTATCTATCTATCTATCTATCTATCTATCTATCTATCTATCTATCTATCTATCTATCTACCTAGGTATAGACACATCTATATCTATGTGTGTATACCTAGATAGATAGATAGATAGATAGATAGATAGATAGATAGACAGACAGACAGACAGACAGATAGAAAGATAGATAGATAGATAGATAGATAGATAGATAGATAGATAGATAGATAGATAGATAGATAGATAGATAGATAGATAGATAGACAGGCAGACAGATATATAGACAGACAGACAGACAGATCTGTCTATCTATCTATCTATCTATCTATCTATCTATCTATCTATCTATCTATCTATCTATCTATCTATCTATCTATCTATCTATCTAGGTATACACACATAGATATAGATGTGTCTATACCTAGATAGATAGATAGATAGATAGATAGATAGATAGATAGATAGATAGATAGATAGACAGACAGACAGACAGATCTGTCTGTCTATCTATCTGTCTGTCTATCTATCTATCTATCTATCTAGATAGGTATACACATATAGATATAGATGTGTCTATGTGTGTATATCTAGACAGATAGATAGATAGATAGATAGATAGATAGATAGATAGATAGACAGCTAGATAGATAGATAGATAGATAGGTAGACAGACAGATAGATATAGATGTGTGTACCCGCGGTAGTGGTGCTGGGGTAGCGTTGTCGCCTCACAGCTAGACGTTGTCGCGTTCGATTCTCAGCTAGAGCATCTTCTGTGTGGAGGCATGCGTGAATAGGTGTGCCTTCATTGAAGGTTGTGCGTCAGGGCTGGTAACACGGCACGTAAAAATCCACTACCAAACATTATTGGAATGGAGTTCTGCTGTGGTGACCCCTAACCGAGATAAGCCGAAAGACACAACAACAACAACATAGATATAGATGTGTGTGTGTGTGTGTGTGTGTGTGTGTGTGTGTGTGTGTGTGTGTGTGTGTGTGTGTGTGTGTGTGTGTGTGTGTGTGTGTGTGTGGAGTGATTATAAGGGGAGCTACTGTCACATATTCACACTGTATTGTATTCTACAACTCAAACACTGGGAACAAGTTTTGTGATGTGTTCTGAAGCTATGATTCACAAATGCACTCCTCACCTCCCATCACAAGATTTTATATACATTTAATCAACCATTTTACAGTTAATTGATTTGCTTTCTTTTAATTATATAGATTAGCATAATGCATAAATGGAAAAACAGTACTGACAATATTCTAGAAACAATGTTTTTGTATTCTATTTTCTTAGAAAAATATTATGTATATGTAAGATAAATAACAGTTATATTGCAGCAGGGTACATCCTGAACAAGGTTTATCCTCAAGGTGCCCTCCAAACCGGTGTTTGTTAGAAATGTAAAAAAATTACATGTCTCTCTTTGTTAACCTACAAAAAAGTTTAATATGTATGAACAAGAAACTGAAGATTTAAATCTGGAGAACAATTTATACTTACAATACCTTACTATGTTTTGATTTAAAATTACTCATCTTTGTTAAACATGAGAAATAATTTTATGTTTTTGTCAAATGCTGTACAAATAGAATATGTTACATAAAATGTCATTCTGCATTTTCTTATGCTGAATTACATTTTTATAGTTTAAATACATCTCCTTTAGTTGTTATAGTTCTTGACTTGAATAAGGTAAGTACTATGGCAGTAAATGACAATGCGGTGAGTACTGCTGCAGTATGTTAGAATGTGGTGCGCACTGGTGTAGTAAGTAGTAAGGTGAGTACTGCTATAGTAAATGGGCACAAGGAGAGAGCTGCTATAATAAATTAGAATGTGGTGATACTGCCTCAGTATATAAGAATATAGTAAGTACTGCTATAGTATGTCAGAATATGGTGAGTACTGCTGCAGTATGTGAGAATGTGGCGCACACTGCTGTAGTAAAAAGTAACAAGGTAAGCACTGCTATAGTAAATTAGAATGTGGTGAGTAGTGCTAATAAATGAGAATATGGTAAATACTGCTGTAGTAAATATCAGTAAACTGATAACTGCTGCAGGATGTGAAAATGTGGGGAGCATTGTTGTAGTAAATGGAAACAATGTGGGCATTGCCATAATAAATTAGAATGTGGCAAGAACCGTATATACACACACACACACACACACACACACACACACACACACACACACACACAGACACATTTATATATATATATATATATATATATATATATATATATGTGTGTCATTCTTTCTTCTAGCAGAGGCAACAAGTGATGTTCATGGTTGTACTGGGCAGGTATGATGTTTTTCATTTAAGGTAGTGACAGTCTCTACTATACTAACTCCATTCATCTCACAATTCCATCCTTATGTAAGACCAATGATGAGTGGCCATGGAGTTGTTTGTTTTGTCATTGCAAATTCTTTTTAGTTTATAAGTTCCTAAGATCCTCTGAGGTGGCAGATAATTTTCCCGTAGCCATTCCATGAAAGCATTTTTCCATTACTTTGTTTTCTTTGTAGCATATAGCAAGGGTAGTAATTATTTTCTCTGGGATAAAGCATTGAACTAAATAAACCATATTCGTCCTCAGCCCAGGAGAACTGTCTGGATAAGTAACTTGCTCAGAGTTACACAGTAATCAAACTGAGACTGGGAGACTCAAACCCTGGACTGCAGGGAGTAATACATTACCATCTCATAGGTTTACTAATCTATGTTAACTGCCTTTGTGATGTGCACATTAGATAGCGTTATTTATGTAGACAGAACTCATTACAGAGCATGGAAGGTATATGGAACAACAAAGTGTCTCCTGAAATCATAGTTTTGAGCTTATGTCTGCATGGATATAAAGAGGTTGGTCATGGGTGTGTAGTGAAACAATGAAGCAGTGTAGGTCTTTCTAAGGAAAGCTGATAAAAAATGACAAAGTGTGAAGTATGCAAATCAAACCTTTAGGTTAAGAGTCAACACTGTGTACACAACTTTCCTTAATCACGTCATCAAAAGAGTGCATTACATATCATAACAGTACCTCTTTCAGCTACAAACTTGGCAGGAATGTCTGGGTTTACCAAAGACTGCATTCAAATGGTATGAATAAGCAAATGTCTGAAAAGCAAACTTTTTTTCCATAAGCAGAGAGCTAATTTATATATGTAAGTTACTATAGATGTTTAGTCAAAGGAGCTTACTCTTTTCGGAGTTTTAGATAACTGCTGTAAAGCAGTTGTATAAATACTGCCTTTTGGAGTAAAAAAATAAGCTTTAAACAAAGTGTAAGAAGTATTTTCAGAATCATCCTTCATTTCAAGGATTCTGCTCTGTTCTTTCCATCACTCAGTTTTCTATTACCTCTTTCAGAATTCTGTTCCTGTATTTTAATATCCAAGAATATAAAAACTCTGAGAAGTGAATTCCTGTCAGTGGTTAAGAATATAAAAATTCAGAGAGGTGAATCGATAATTCCTAAGGCTATAAGTAGTTTACAAGCACAATAGTGTGATGTTGTAGCTGTCCATCAATAGCTCCTGTTGGTGACTTGAGTTCTACAGTGTCTCATCTGAGATATGAAATCTTGCTTACTTCAAGCAGGTTTCCCATGAGCTGTATATCTAGTCTGTTTGCCTTCAAATTGTCATTCTATGGACAACTGTCTATCAGAGCATTGGTGATGAATCAGCCTAAATTATTTGTAATGGGTGTATCTGCCAAAACACATTTTTCATAATTTGAAATTAAACAATGTTAAAATTAAACATGGCACCTTAGCCTCCATTTCTTTCTTTCATTCTATTTTGGATTCGTCCTGACAGCCAACCCAGTGTCTCTCATCCATGCTGTGTCTACTGGCCACTCTAGTTTACCCCTGGTCAATTACCAGACATGCCTCTGGGGCCAGTATGGATCCTAGGGAGGTCCTGGAGGGGGTTGCTGCTGTCTTGCCATCAGCCTGGAGGGTTTATACTTTTTATCCTTCCCCATTCCCCAATGTGTGAGCAGGGCTGCACTCTAGAGACATGCAACGGGCAGGTCATGCTGCCTTACCTCCAAATTTCCACATGATGGCAAGTCAGCAAGCTGCCCCGCCACTTCAGCAGAGCACATTGCAATTGGCTTCCTGGCCTCTGCCTGGAAGCTCCTATTACTCTGTGTGCCCTGACCACATGTCATCCTACCCCTCTCCAGGATGTACACGCCCATCCTCCCTGCTGCTCCATCAGTCACTCAAGCCACAAATCAAATGGAGTTGACAGAGCTATAGTCAGGGCTTTATCTCTCTACACCACTGGAGTGGCTAAAACAGTTTCCATTTCTACAGTGGAGATATATCTTACTCTGTTGGGACAGGACTAAAGGCTCAGTATTACTCTTAGCCATAATACAAAGCTACAGTGGAGTTTTACCTGTCATGCGGTATTACAATACAGGCCAAAAATATTTTGATATAATGAATTAGACTAAGACAAAGTTTCATAGAAAAATACTCTGAGAAGAAAATAAATCCAAGATGTAATAATGAGCAAGGGATAGAAATAAATATGAAGTCCAAGAACTAGTGTTTTCTTAAAATGTCCATATTGATCCAGACCAAACTCTTTTCTGTGTTATGACAAAGCATATAAAGGGACATATCAACAACATTAATGCTACTTACTTGACGATATGTTAGATACTTTCCTGGCATACCAATGATAACTAGCTGCCAGTTAAAAGTAGCAAACCTATGTGTGACAATACCCATAGTCCACCAGCCACTGAATGTCCAATGCTGAAAGCCACAGTCAACCAGAGACTGAATGTGTACTGCTGAAAGACACAGTCGACCAGTCAATGAATATGAACTTCTGAAAGCCACAGTCTATTAGTCATTGAATGCGTACTTATGAAAGCCACAGTGGGTTTGTCTACTGCAGGATTCTCAGTGTTGTTTTATCTCTCCAGTACAGCCCTTAGCACTGGGTTAGCTATTTTCTTCTCTTTCAGCTGTTCCCATTAGGGGTCACCACAGCGGATCATTTGTTTCCATTTCTTCCTGTTCTCTGCATCTTGCTGTGTCACACCAACCACCTGCATGTCTTCTCTCACTACATCCATAAACTTAATCTTAGGCCTTCCTCTTTTCCTCTTACCTTGTAGCTCCATGCTTAGCATCCTTTTCCCAATATACCCAGCATCCTTGCTCAGCACATGTCCAAACCAATGCAATCTCGCCTCTCTGGCTTTGTCTCCAAACCTTCCAACCTGAGATGACCCTCTAATATACTGATTCCTAATCCTGTCCATCCTCATCACACCCAGTGCAAATCTTAGAATCTTTAACTCTAGCACATCCAGCTCTGACTCTTGCCTTTTTGTCAATGCCACCATCTCCAATCCATATAACATAGCTAGTCTCATTACCCTCTTGAAGACCTTCCCTTTCACTCTTACTGGTACCCATCTGTCACAAATCATTCCGGATGCTCTTCTCCACTCATTCCACCCTGCTTGTACTCTCTTCGTCACCTCTCTTCCACACTCAACATTACTCTGAACTGTTGATTCCCAAGTACTTAAACTCATCCACCTTCACCAATTCTACTCTCTGCATCCTCACCATTCCTCTATCCTCCCTCTCATTTGGTTAGCTATATGGCTAGCATTTACCATCCGGGCAGTCAACTTTTGAGATATCAAAAGTAATAATTTTCACTTATCATCCCTGTCATCTCTTTGCTTTTTTATTTGTTTTCTCAGTATGGTTAACTAAATAACAAATCAGTTAATCAAAGCAGTGTTTGGGGAATTCTGTTTTCATATTGTATTTATATAAAAAGGAAACAAAGTTGGTTTTCAAAATGAGGCTTCATGTTTTACCATCTCCAAGGTACAACAAGCTCAGAATTTGTGTGTGTGTGTGTGTGTGTGTGTGTGTGTGTGTGTGTGTGTGTGTGTGTGTGTGTGTGTGTGTGTGTGTGTGAAAGAAGGGTACAGATGGCTTGCCACTTACATGACAACAACTGCAACCTGTATGTCAAGCTATGTCAAAATACATTGCTGCAGGTGTCTGGTACGGTACAAACCAAAAGGAGCATTATATTCAATAATAGGCCTGATAAGGGACGAGTAGATGGGAGTGATAACCTCTTTTGCTCTAAAGGTAATGCCTTTGCTAATCAGGTGAGTGACTCAGAATGCCTTCCTCACCCAGGTGACACATGGTGGTCAAAGTTGAGGTCACAGTCAACTTGTGTTCCCAGGTCTCTCACTACTGAATTAATAATTCATGTATTATTGTTTATTTTATAATCAGCAGGGACTTTGTTTTTACCAAAGAGAATGATTTAGTTTAAGACCATGGTGTTCACACCAATCATTGGTCTGTAAGCCCCTTTTGAAGTACGGTGACATCCCTAGGGGATTCAATGATAACACCTAATTTACAGTTATCCACAAACTTGGTTAGCCACAGTCCCTCTTTTTTTGGCCTGGACTTTTGAGAAGTATATGCCAAATAAGAGGGAGCTCAGCACTGACCCTTGTGGGACCCCAATGGTGACAGGTCTGCTGGTAGAGGTAAAGTCTTCCACTTTGACTGAGTGTTGTTGATCTGTGAGCCAGTTTGCAACCCACCTGTCAACATAGGGGTTGATATTCAACTGAGTTAGTTTGTCAATGATGCCCAAATGTGGGATAGTGCCGAAGGCCTTGGCCAAGTCAAGATAGGCTGTTTGCATGGCTTTGCCCTTGTCTATGGCTCTGGTCACATTCTTGAAAGAGTTCACTAGGTTTAGCAGGCATAACCTGCCATTGACAAAACTGAACTGGGATGTTTCCAGGGTTTGGCAGTCACCTATATCCTTATTTATGAGGTCCATGATTATTCATTCCATTGCCTTACAGATGAGGCTGGTTAAACTTATGGGTCTATAGTTACCTGGGTCTGTTGCCAAGCCACCCTTGTGAAGGAAGATAACAGTCACTGTTTTCCACTCAGTGGGGAAAAAGCTAGTACTAAGCTGTGGTTGAATACAATGCCTAATGGAGTAGCTAGCTCTTGTTTTAGAACATTAGAATGCAGCCTAGAATGTCATCTGGTCCCATGGAGGCTGTGTTCTTAGCCTTGGAGAGAACATTGATGACTTGCTCTTTGGAGATGCAGGGAGGAGGAGATGATAAAGACATTGTTTGTGGTATGCTTGAGGGGAATAGAGGGGTGACATTTTCACCAATCCTATCTGCTAACAGGTTTGCAGTTTCTGCAGGGTCAGTGTGTGTGATGGCCTCAACAAATAGTTCAGCACACGTCTGAGTCCTATTTTATGAGTTGCCTTACTTGCTTGCTTAGACAACTCATAAAATCTTCAAAGAGCAAATATAAGAAACATTTAGCAATAGTAACCAAGGATAACCATAAGGCTTTCTTCAGCTATGTTCGCAACCTAAAAGGTAGGACATAGATGTGTGATGAACTAATTGTGGTTGGCATCACATCAACCCCCTTTTTCCCATTTTTCTACATGGGGTTGGGGTGCTGTGTTAACTGTCGTCATCTCTCTTGATTCAGTGCCACACTCCTGCCTTCTTCAACACTCATGTCTGACTGTGACAGATCTTCTTTTACACAATCCATCAACCTCTTTGCTGGATGGCCTCATTTCCTACCTTCTTCCTGTCTATCCTAAATCTTCTTCACCTGATTGCCTTCTGCTTTTCTGCATGTGTCTGAACCACTGTAATCTGTTTTCTTTTATCTTTACTGCAAGCAGAGCTACTTTGGCTTCTGCTCTTATGCCCTTTCTTTGTCTGCCCCACAGTCTGCATCTTATCACCCTTCTGAGGCACTTCATTTCCATCAACTCTAGCTTTTTCATCTGCTCTGGCACCCCACCTAAGTACCATGTTCAATCATAGCCTCACCTCAGGCTATGTGCCTACTGAATGGCACACAGCAACGGTTATCCCACTCCACAAAGGGGGTGCCATGACAGACCCAGGAAACTACTGCCCCATTAGCCTGATGAGCCTGGTCTGCAAGGCCATGGAACATATCATCTTGGAGCTTATAAACAAAGACATAGGTAACCTCCAAACCCTGGACCCCACTCAGTTTGGGTTTGTAAAAGGTAGATCATGTCTACTAAACCTGATCGACTTCTTTGAAGCAGTCACCAGAGCCGTAGACGAGGGCAAGGTAGTGCACACAGCCTATCTTGACCTCATTAAGGCTTTTGATACCATCCCCCACTCTGGAATTATAGATAAGCTCACTAAACTTGGCATAAATCCATATGTCAAAAGATGAGTGGCCAACTGGCTCGCTGACAGAATCCACACAGTAAAAGTAGTCAACTCCAAGTCTGACTTCAGACCAGTGAAGAGTGGAGTACCACAAGGTTCGGTCCTGGGTCCTTTTTTGTTCGGCATCTACTTCTCTGAAGTGCAGACCAACACAGAAGGTCTTTTGCTAACAAAGCTCACAGATGACTGCAAACTGGGAGCCATAATAGAATCACCGAATGATGCAGACATTCTACAAAAGGGCCTCACAGAGACAGATGCTTGGTGTCAAAGTCATGACCTCAAGCTTAATGCCAAGAAGTGCATTGTCATCCCCTTTGGGAAAAACTCGGTACCCATGAATTACCACATAGGCGGTAGCTCACTAAACACTGAAAGTGTGATATGAGACCTCAGGACACAGTAGGACAGTGGTCTCTCCTTTGATAACCACATCACCACATTAGTCAGGAAATTCTTCTGTGTGGCACACCTCATCACAAAAGGGTTCTCCTCTAGAAAAAAGGAGGTCATTGTTCCTCTCTACTCATCCCTCATCAGACCCATTATAGAGTACAATGCCCCATTTGACATGTCTCTCACAAGACACCTACAACAATTGGAAAGGCCACAGAAATACCTCACTAAGAGGATTACCGGCCACAAACAGATGCTATATGCAGACCGTATCAAAAAACTCCAGCTCTACTCCATTGCATATCACCTACTCAGAGGCGATCTCTGCCTAACATACAAAGCTATGTCAAACCCAGAGCTGTTGGACATGCTACACTTAAAGAAATTCCACTCTCTCCGTACCACACGATCCAGGGACCTAAACCTTGTCACCACAATAAATAGAACATGCTGGAGGGATAGATTCCTGTCCTAGAGACTTCCCATACTCTGGAACAAACTACTCATTCATGTCAAGCAAAGCTCCTCATTGGCTCTCTTTAAGAAAAATCTTGACGACTGGATCAGAAATAGAAAATTCACCCCCGGGATCACTTCTGCGCAACTGCTCAACAGAGGCACAGGAAAATAATTTTCTTGGGTGGCAAGAGCCAGGAAACCTTTTTGGCTAGGCTTATATAGGCCCCAGGGCTGATAGCCTAGTACCTACCTATCAAACTGTGAACCTATGAACCTGCCTTTACTGCCCATGTTTCTGTACCATACAGTAGTACTGGTTGCACCACTGTTTTGTACACCTAATTTTTCACTTCTTTGGCATTCTTCTGTCATACACTACCCCTGGCACTCTGTGCCAGTTGGCTGCAGCTCCTTTGATTCTAGTTTTGACCCCTTCATTCAGACTTAATTTCTCTTCAACCACTCCTCCAAGATACTTGAAGTTATTAACCTGTTTCATTATCTTCACTTCTACCTCAATTCTCAGCTTCTTCTGATGTTCTCAGTTTGCTGCCATTACCACTATCTTATGTGTACTTAGTTTCATCCCATGTGCCTTCATTTTACCATTCCATTCCCCTGTCATTTGCTAAAGTTCTTACTAAGAAACTGCCTGTAATAAGACATAATTTGTATACAGCAACTTTGTTGATTTCTCCCCTGCAACCTGTTTGCTAATGTAGTCAATCATCAGTATGAACAGCAGTGGGCTCAGTGCTGAACCCTGGTGCACACCCTATCCCCCTGGGAGCCCCTCTGTGGGACCAAACAATGTTTGTACTTGAGTCATTGGGTCCTTGCACATAGCCTGCACTAATTCTACCAGTATTTCCGGGACTTCAAGCCACTGCAGTACTGCCAAAATCATATTTCTTGGGACGTTGTTATATGCTTTCTCCAAGTCTAGGAATGCCCAGTTGGACTCTTTCGTCATCTCTAGCTTCTTCTCAACTATCTGTTTCACTGCAAACATTGGGTCAGTTGTGCTGCATCCCAATCTGTATCTGAACTGTTCATCCCCCACCTTACTTTCTACTTCTGTTTTTTCATATCCTTTTATGAATCACCCTCTCCAGAACTTTCATGCAGCATGACAGGAGTTTGATACCTCTGTACTGTTCACAGTTGTGGATGTCCCTTTTGTTCTTGTACACTGGCTTGAGTATACTTATTCTCCAGTCATCTGGGATACAGCTTTCTCTACACACTGCTATGAGTACCCTCAGAGGCCTTTTCTCCCATCTCATCCAGCATCTTTATCATATCTGCTGTGACCTCATGTGAGCCTGCTGCTTTCCCTGACTTCATTTCCCTAAGTGCTTACTTCTTCTAAGGTGGGCTCCTCTTCTTCTCCTCTCATCAGAGGCTGTGTCTGGGGCAGTACTGCTTCTATGTTTTTTATTTCATACAGATGCTGGTGGATTACTCTGTTCATATGTCTTTGATGTCCTGTGGACTGGTGAGCAGGTTATTGTTGGCATCCTTTATGAAGGGTGTCTGACTATCTTCTTTATGTTTCTGTCTTTGTCTTGCAACATGATATAGTTTATTTGTGCCACTTACTGAGTCAACTTCCAGAAGCTGGTAGAGTGTCTCTGATGACCTGTTCTTTGCCATTGCAACTCTTTTTTTCAGTTTTCCTTTTTAGCCTGGTCCATCTTTTCTATCTCCCACTTTTTCCTGCTCTCTTTTTTCTTTTGATGACTTCCTGGACATCTGCATTCCACCACCAGCTTTCCTTATGTACCTTATTTCCATATCTGGCTGGGCCACATATCTGGTCTGTAGCCCTCATACATGCTGCTGTAAGATGTTTATACTATATTAAATGGCTAGAAGTGTATACCATACAGTGTGCAGAATTACTGGTACATCATGTATATGGATGGCACATAAATGATTATTAAGGGCATTTATGGAAATAAAGGATATCTGTGAAAAATGAATTTTCAAGGTGCTAATCACGGTACTAAAACCAAAGTCTTCTTAAGACACTAGGTCTTGCTGGCTGGATTCTGCTGAAATCAAAGTCTAGTTATCACAGTCTGTTGCCCACAGAAACTTGCAGAATATACACTGATGTAGCACCAAAACTCTGAGCAGTAACCGATAAATTACTTTTTATAAACAAACCACACATACTACTGTTGCAGCTTTAGTTACACTGTACTACTTTACTTTTCAAACAGCATGGATGATATGAGAGATACAATACAAAAAAAATATCAATTGAATTGGATGAAGTGGTGCTGACTGTACCCAAGGATGAGAGAGTGGTGATTGGAGCAGATTTCAATAGGCATGTTGGTGAAGGGAACAGAGGGGATGAGGAAGTGATGGATAGGTATGGTGTTAAACAAAAGAATGCAGAAGGTCAGATGGTAGTGGATTTTGCGAAAAGGATGGACATGGCTGTGGTGAATATGTATTTTAACAAGAGGGAGGAGCATAGGGTGACATACAATATATTGCCTTTTTATATTTTGAATACTGTGGTTTGTTCTCTTTACCTTGTGTTTTACTTGCATTCTGCTTTAAATGCATATTAAAACTTCAAAAAAGACCACAGCTCTGTCTCTTCTGAGTCAGACAGATTTTTTTCCCACCCTCCTACCCAGTTACAGTTGTCTTCTCAAATACCACTGTCTTTCTATTGCCTGCCTCTTATGTTAATTTGACCATATATCTCATTTCCTCTCTGCTTTCACTGGCTTGTGTGAGTAATCACAAAATTATCATTTTTGAAATCACTCCCCTTCAACTATTTAAATTTATTGGCAATCCTACTGTATTCCATAGTACCAGAATACAAAAGTGACCACCCCTTTCAATCCATCTTGGTGTTTTAAAAATAGTAATTCTCCTCTAAACCTTAACATCTGAAGTAGTTAACTTCATTTGCTCAGCAACCTGTGGGTATCGGATCTGTCCTCGGATCCGAGCCGGCAGCTTTCCAAGCTAAAAGATCCGAGCTCTTAGCTCCTCCCCCTTACTCATAATGCCCTGCCACCTCTCTTCAGTCCTCAGAACTCGTTTGCCGCAGCATCTGATAGCTTCTAGTGATGAGCTCTTGGCGTTGGGTGTAAGTTTAAAGAAACTTTAAAACTTTAAAACTTTTTTCTAAGTTCTTTTTTGTGTGTTGAGTGAGTGTAGTAGGCCCTTAGTTTCCGTCTATATACCTCTTTATTTTTTCCTTGTGGTAATTTAGTGTTTAAATTTAACTTTTTCCCTCCCCCTTACTGTGTGTGGTTGTGCGATGGCTGAAGGGCCTAAGGCCATTTTTTCAAAATGCACTGAGTGTGGCCATAAGCTGTCCCCAGCGGATGGCCACACTCAGTGAGTTCTCTGCCTAGGGATAGGCCACTTGTCTTCTGGCTGCCAAATATGTGCGGCCTTCAACCCCCAGGCTTTGAGGGATAGGAGGAATAAGTTAATCCTGGCAGGCATTTTGCCCTCAGATTCTTCTTCCTCCTCTCCCTCTAAGACACCAGCCACAGCCGCGGCTGTCCTGCCTTCAGTTCCCCCTCCCTGACTGGGACTCAACCTCCCTCTGTGTTTCAGGGAGAGGGGGACTCTTCTTCCAGAGAGATGAAGAACAAGGATAGGGAACGGCATAAAACCCATAAAAGCCGGGCAGAGTCTCATTCCTCTGCTCCACCAGCTAAGGTAGCTAGCCCTCCCAGGAGGGTCTCCGGGTCTCCACCCTCTCGACTCAGTTCCCCCACTTTTGCCCAGAGCAGGAGGAGGTGTACCAGTCTCCCTCTAGGTCTTCGAGCCGGCCTTCCCGGCCTGCTTTGGTGACCTCTTCAAGGTCTACCAGAAGCATGTCTGACGCTGATTTGGACCGGATGATGCGTCAATTCTTGCAGGCCCAGATGCAGATGGGGGAGCTCGGCCTCTTTTTTTGCCCCAATTGCTCCTTCTCTGATTCGCTATCAGGTTTCAGAGTCTTTGGATCCGAGCCCTCTCGGACCCGGGGAGTTGTCGGCGCTGACAGTGGTGGCTACTTTGACTCCGACAGTACCCTCGAGCATGTCGGATCCGAGCTCTCAGGGCCGAAAGCCAAGCTTCGGAGCCGCAGGGGTGAGTGTGTCTTCAGCTCTGTTCCAGTCTGAGCTCACTCCCCTTTCGGGTCCGATCGCATCAGCTCCGACACTGGTCCTTGCGTCGGAGATGAGGGCGCTGCTCTCAGAGCCAGGGGAGAGTGGTTCGCCCTCGGCTTTTGACGTAGTGGAGAGGGTTCTGTCGAGAAGTTCCAGGTCCCCTGTCTGGGCTACGGATCCACCCGTCACTCCCATACATTTGGACCTATCTTCCATTGTCCCGCCCCAGGGACAGCCAACGTCGGCACTCCAGTTGGTTCCCGTAGGGGAACCGGACCCGGTTGGTGAGCCCTCCTTGGACAGTCCCTCCGAGGAGGTGCCTCACAAACAAAAGTGCAAAAGGAGGGACATGGATTCCCCTGAGTCCCTCACAGAGGACACAGACTTAGAGGAAGGGGAAGGTTCCCCAAGGTCACCCCTTGAAGACGTCTCCTTCGGAAACATTATGGAAATGCTACGCATCAGAGGGGGGTGGTCTGCCCAAAAACCTTTCTCCGATGAGTCGGTGTTTCTGGAAGCATTTGACACAGGCCCATCTACTTCTTGGGTGTCCCCCCCAGCTGATCCCCTGGTAGACTTGATTACTACCAGGGCTTGGAAGGAGATGGACACCGTGGAGCCAATCCCTAAAAGACCAGACAAAATACTCAGCCCCCCTTCTGACAGACAGGTGTGGAATAAAGGGTCCCCAGTACATGCCATGGTGGTGGCGGCTGCGACTAAGAAGGAACTAGCACAGGTCCATCCTCCTGATAAGGAATCTCGGACGATGGGCCATATTGGAAAGCTGATGTTTGCTTCAGCTACCTTTTCCATATGGGCGCTGAATTACCTAGCACACATCATCAGGCTCCAGCAGGACTTGATAAAGGAATATGCTGGAGCTTCCCCAGAGTCCATGGTGGCCGAGGACAAACGGACCTTCTCGGCTTGCATGGCCAATCTAAAGTCAATTTCTAACACTTCCATGCGGCTCCTCTCCCATGCAACGGATGGTGCGGCTAGAGCTAGCGGAGTGGGGGTCACCTTACGGCGCCATGCCTGGTTTCACCTTTGTGACTTTTCAGAACCCTTCAAGGCGTCCTTCACGAATGCTCACTTTGACAGTTCTACGCTATTTGGCAAAACCGTCCATGACACGCTACTCCAGAGCGAGAAAGACAGGAAGATGCTGTCTGCCATCGGGATCCGCTTCTCTAATCCTCAAAAGTCCTTCTCAAGGAACCAGAGAGGACAGAAGATGTGGTTCTGGAAGTCCCAGCAGTCCCATCCCACTCCGAATCCCTCGTCCTTCAGAGGCAGAGGAAGACAAGGTGGACGCCGGCCTAGAGGCAGGGGGGGCAAAGAATTTCTGGTCCAGAGAGCCTTTTTCAGACTGACCCGTGCAACAGCCCTGAGAGCTTGCCCAGCTGTCCTTCTCTGGAGGCAGTCGGGGGACATTTTTCGGAGCACCTACAAAGTTGGGAGTCCATTACTACAGATTGTTGGGTGCTCCGAATAATATCCAGAGGTTACTCTATTCCCTTTCTAATGAAGCGCCTTCCCGATGTCCCACCCGATCAAAGGGAGGCGGCAGCTTCAGAAATTTCGAAGTTGCTAGAAAAACGGGCCATCCAGCACGTCCCCCCAGAGCAGTCCAGATTAGGCAATTACTCCAGGTTCTTTTTGGTGCCAAAAAATATGGGGGACTTAAGGCCAATTCTGGACCTGTTATCTCTAAACCTGTTCATTGCCAAAGGGAAATTCTGGATGGTCACGCTGCAATCTATTCTCCCTCTCTTACAGCAGAATGACTGGATGTGCTCCATAGACCTGAAGTATGCGTACTACGATATTCTCATGGACAGACGGTCCAGGAGGTTTCTCCGCTTCTGACTAGGAGCCAATCACTTTCAGTTCAGGGTTCTTCCATTCAGCCTCACCACAGCCCCCAGGGTGTTCACCAAGGTCATGGCAGTTGTAGCAGCCCACCTGAGACTTCAGGGAATTCAGGTCTTTCCATACCTGGACGATTGGCTCCTCACCGCCCCCACCATGCATCTGCTTTGCTCCACCAGGGATTACTTCCTAGCCACGGCCCAGCATCTAGGCATTATTATAAATCTTCAGAAGTCGTCTCTGCATCCTGTGCATGTTCTGGATTTTATAGGGGCCAGGATAAATACGCGCCAAGCCAAAGCTTTTCTAACCACGGACAGGTTGCGCAACTTGTCACTACACATAATGGCGCTCCTGCAGTCTCCAGCCCCACCTGCAGAGTTGGTCCTGAGAGCCCTGGGTTCCATGGTGGCAGTCATAAGCCTGTCTCCTTTAGCAAGATTGCATATGAGAATTCTACAGTGGACTCTTCAGGTTCAATGGTCACTCCTACTCCATCCATTGGAGTCGCCAATTCCCCTGAGCAGGGTTTGCAAGAACTCCCTTCTTTGGTGGCTACATTCCCCAGAGCTGCAGGAGGGGAGACTGTTTTTGATGCCTCAGCCCCAAGCCACGTTGACCACGAACACTTCTCGCCTCAGGTGGAGGGGTTCTATGGGCAGAACCGTCCAAGGCACTAGGACTCCCTTAGACACCATTCTGCATATCAATGTCCTGGAGATGAGGGCGGTGCTTCTAGCATTGCAAGCCCTTCAAAACCTTCTTCCTCTGGGGACTATTGCAATTCAGACAGACAACATGGCGGTAGTCTGATATATCAACAAACGGGGAGGCACCAGATCTTACCCTCTTTGTCGAGAGGCTATGAGAGTTTGGGAATAGGCGATTTCCACCAACCACTTTCTGATAGCAACGCACATTCCGGGTCGGTCCAACTTTTTAGCGGACAAGCTAAGTCGCTTGATCCTCACACCTTACGAGTGGTCTCTAAACCCATCAGTGGTGAATCAGATCTTCCTCAGATGGGGTCAACCTTGCTGCGATCTTTTTGCTTCTCCTTCAAACACAAAATGCAGCTAGTTTTTCGCTCTGATTCCCCCTATGGGGGAGTGCCCCAGAGACGCCCTGGTGCATGCTTGGCCCACCAGTCTCCTGTATGCTTATCCTCCTCTTCTGCTGATGACAACATTTCTGCAGAAAGCTCATTGGTTGGGGAGCAAAATAATCCTCATAGCCCCATTCTGGCCTTGCCAGATCTGGTTCCCTTACCTGCGGTCTCACAGTGTAGTTCCTCCTTGGATCTTGGATCCCATTCCAGATCTGATCTCTCATCCTGTGGGATTACAGCCCCCAAACCTGTGCGACCTCAAGCTCACGGTTTGGTTGATCCAGTTCCACTAATCGCAAGGAATCCCGGTATCTCGTCTCCCGTAAAATCTATTCTGGTAGCGGAGCATAAACCTTCTACTAGAAAGATCTACAGAAGTAAATGGAAGTGTTTTTCCATATGGGCAAAAAATAGAGACTTAGATCCTTTTACTGCTCCCATCCCAACGGTTCTTGACTTCTTGTCCCATATCTTTGACCAAGGTGCTAGTGCTTCTACACTCAAGGTTCAAATGGCAGCTATTTCCCATTTCCACATCGGGGATAACCTTGGCCCCTTAGCTTCCGCTAAGATATGCAAAACCTTTTTGAAGGGCACCTTTCTGTTGAAACCTCCTGTCAAGGATGCGGTTCCACCTTGGGACTTAACCTTGGTTCTTCAGGCCTTGACTGGCCCACCCTTTGAACTGGCAGCTTCGGGTGAGTTAAAATTTTTATCTTGGAAAACAGCCTTCCTCATTGCAATTACTTCAGCCAGGAGAGTATCTGAGCTTCAAGCCCTTTGCATGAAACCCCCGTATCTGGTCTTCCATAAGGACAGAGTGTCTTTCAGGACTAACCCTTCTTTCTTGCCCAAGGTAGCCTCTGAATCCAATATCAACCAATCCATTAATTTGCCTGTGTTTTTCCCCAACTTTCAGAACAAAGGGGAATACAGATTGCACTTATTGGATGTATACAGACAATTGAGTTTCTACTTGCACAGGATGGCTACTACTAGGAAATCAGATCAACTGTTTGTTTCTTTTGCTAAACCATCTTTGGGTAAGCCTATTACGAAAGTTACCTTGGCCAGATGGATATCCCAATGCATCAGGCATGCTTATTTAGTCTCCGGCCAGCCTGAACCCTTGGGGGTCCATGCCCATTCTACCAGGTCTATGGTTACTTCTGCAGCATTCTGGTCAAGACTACCTCTAGAAAACATCTGCTCAGCAGCTACTTGGTCCTCTTCTCATACCTTCATTTCTCATTATAAATTGGATCTGATATCCAGGAGTAGGGCATCATTTGGCTCTGCAGTGCTCCGGAATATCCTTCCTTGAGGTCCGCCCAAGGATTTAGGTAGCTGGGGACTCTGTCCCACAGGTTGCTGAGCAAATGAAGTTAACTACTTCAGATAAAGAAGTTATGTACTCACCATAATGTTCCATCTGAGTAGGTAACTTCATTTGTCTGCAACCGACCCCCCCTCCTTCCCCCTAACCTGTTTTATGGTTATTCCATCATGCAGGGTTTCACCTGGTCTTGCATTTGGTTAGGGTTCCTCTTTTGAGGGTTGTAGTCTGTTTCTTGTTTGGCAAACTCGATCTGAGGACTGGAGGGAGGTGGCAGGGCATTATGGGTAAGGGGAGGAGCTGAAAGCTCGGATTTTTTAGCTTCTAAAGCTGCCGGCTCGGATCCGAGGACGGATCCAATACCCACAGGTTGCAGACAAATGAAGTTACCTACTCAGATGTAACATTATGGTGAGTACATAACTTCTTTTTTTAAACAGGTAAAACTTAAGTTACCTACTTTCACATCTAACTTCTCTAGTGCACACTGCAGTGTACATTTTTTTTCATCTTACCTTTAAGCATTCCTGTGACTAGCACTTGCTCTAATACCTGCTGGAAAGCACTAGGAAGCCTTAAACTGATACAAGCACTCAACTCTCCTTGTTAATAAGGAGAAATTAATCGTAGGCACTAAACAGCCTATAATTGCAAAGTACATTGCTAAGGTAAGGGAAAACAGCTCCTGTACTTTTCAAAAAAAAAAAAAAAGCACCAAACCAGGCATGTCCAAGGGTCAGCTTCCGGTGATTTCTCCTGTCCAAGTGGTGAATCTGGGCATACTGGGGAAATGCAGCAATTGCCTCATGTACACAGTCAACCCTCTACTCCTACCACCCAACACTACAACCTGTGAGAGATGCAATCACATAGCCAAACTGGAAGCAAAGCCCTCTCCACCCAAGATTGTGCTAGACAGTCAAGAGGAGAAGGTTAACACCCACACTACACCTCAAGCAAGACATAGCCCTTCTTAACCAACACCACCAACACCCACATATAACAACACTAACTCCACATATGCAGAGGCCCTTAACTGTAACCTGCCCAAGCAACAAGGACCTCTGAAGCTGAAATGCAAACAAACACCAATCACAACCAAAGTGTCACATAGCTCACAACACAAGTGTGCCACCCAGCAACAGCCCCTAAGGCAAGACAACGTACCTAACACTTTAGTCATAGGTGACTCTACAGTCCGGCACACTGATGTCCCACTCACCAGGTTGATCAAGGAGAAAATTACAGTCAGCTGCCTGTCAGGTGCCAGGATCCACCACATAACACATGCACTCAAGTCACTCCACAACAAGTACAAATATGACTGTCATTGTCCATGTTGGAGTGAATGACTTGAGACGTATCTCCTTGGACTACATGAAAAGAGACATGGAAGAGCTCTCGGATCATGTGGCCCAGACAGGTATGACCCTAGCCCTGAGTAGCATCCTGCCTTCGCCCAGAATGATACCACAATATAAGGACAAAATGATTGACTTCAACAATTGGCTAAGCTTCTGGTGTCATTCAAAGGGGATCCAGTATCTGTCTGCCTGGGATGATATGATCGACAGACCATGATGCTTTGCCAGAGATGGTCTGCACCTGTCGACCCTGGGATTCAGGTTACTGGCTAAGGTTCTTGCCACCCCTATAGTGCCTTTTTTAGGCAAAGTTAAAAGGACAAAACCACCACCGTAACAGGTAAAAGCATGCAAAATCTGAAGGTAATGTTACTCAATGCTAGAAGTCTAAACCTCAAAATGCACTTTCTCGAGGCACTCCTAAAAATGGAGAACATTGATATCTGTGCAGTAAATGAGACCCGGTTCAAGGCTCCAGAGAGCACCCCTGCAATACTAGGCTACAACTCGTACCACACTTTTCGGCCACCAAACCAGGACTGAAACACTAAAGGTGGAGAAGTGTCCATATTCACCAAGGATATTCACACCACCAGACTAGTTGCCCAACACAATGCGTCTGAAATTCTCCAGGTGCAGCTAACACTAGGTAAGACTGCAGTCCAAATTGTAGCTTGCTACAGATCCCCCACTATGCCCCAAGATTCTCACTACACCTTTCTAAACATTCTGGAAAATATTAAGATAGAACCAAGCACCCTAATACTGGGTGATTTTAACTACCCTGCCATTAACTGGGAAACTACTCTTGTACCAACACCTTTGCCCAACAGTTCTTGGAATTCATAAATTCCAATGCCCTGGATCAACTAATCCATAATCTCACCAGGGGCTCCAGTATCCTAGACCTGGTCATTACCAACATGGGAAATTGATGCTCCACACCTATGGTCACCCCCTCGTTAGTCAGGTCTGACCATAAGCTAATTACCCTTAACATCCACATCCCACCTCCACCCCCCAGTAAGGAAACTTCCATAAAAAACTTCTCCAAAGCCAACTTCATGCTACTCACGTTAGAAGTGACAAACTTCATGACACCCATGCAGACAGGAACTGAAAGTTTGACTGCTGAATCCTACACTAAGGCACTGTATGAGCACATCCATTCATGCATGAATCATGCCATCCCAAATAGAACCAAGATGCTCTCCTCGAAAAAAAGGAAGCCAATCTGGTGGTCCACTGCCATAAACAAACTTTACAACAAAAGGAAGAAACTGTTGCAGAAAATCAGAAAATCCCAGGATGCCAAAAATTCCCTTACCAGCCTCAGTAAGAAACTGAGATCCCTCATAAAATCTTTCAAAGCTAGTTACGAAAATAAATTTGCCAAAGATTCCAAAGACAACCACAAGGCATTCTATAACTATGTCAAGAATCTAAATGGCAATGCTAGATCTGCTCTGAGCTACAACAGAATGGCATTAAATATACTGATCCCAAGGATATTGCCAATATCCTGGCAGATTGATTCAGTGCCAACTTCACCCCCCTCTCACCCCCTAAATGGCCCATCTCAATACTGGAAGATTGGCAAATTCCGGTAATAATGTCCACACAGGTAAAAAATGCACTCTGCAAAGCTAAGAATACAGCATCCATGGGACCAGATGACATCCCGGGCTGTGTACTACATGAACTACAATATGAACTGGCACCTCACCTAAGTGTCATGTTTAATCATAGCCTCACCTCAGGTTTCATGCCCACTGAGTGGTGCAGAGCTACAGTTATCCCACTCCACAAGGGGGATCCACCTTGGATCCCAGAAACTACCATCCCATCAGTCTGACGAGCCTGATCTGCAAGGCCATGGAGTGTATTATCATGGAACTTATAAACAAAGACATTGGCAACCTTCAAACACTGGACCCCACCCAGTTTGGGTTCGTGAAGGGCCGATCTTGTCTCCTGAACCTGATTGACTTCTTCGAATCAGTCTCCAGAGCCATGGACAAGGGTAAGGTGGTCCACACAGCCTATCTAGACCTCACCAAGGCCTTTGACACCATCCCCCACTCTGGAATCATAGATAAACTTACTAAGCTGGGCATTAATCCTTACATCACCCAATAGGTTGCCAACTGGCTTACTGACAGAACCCACACTGAAAAAGTAGCCGACTCCAAATCCAGCTCCAGACAAGTGACAAGTGGAGTACCTCAGGGTTCAGTCCTGTGCCCGCTGTTGTTTGGCATCTACTTCTCTGAAGTACAGGCCAACACTAAGGGACTCCGGCTAACAAAGTTCACAGATGACTGCAAACTGGGAGCCATTATTGAATCCCCAAATGATGTGGATACTCTACAAAAGGGCCTTACAGAAACAGATGCTTGATGCCAGAGCCATGGGCTCAAGCTCAATGCCAAGAAATGTATAGTTATCCCCTTTGGGAAAAAACATGTACCCGTGAATTACCACATAGGTGGCAGTACACTAAACACAGAAAGTGTGATAAGAGACTTAGGGACACAGGTGGACAGTGGTCTCACCTTCGATAACCACATCGCCACAACAGTCAGGAAATCCTTCTATGTGGCACACCTCATCACTAAGGGCTTTTCATTGAGAAAAAAGGAGGTCATTGTCCCACTGTACTCATCCCTCATTAGACCCATTATAGAATACAATGCCCCATTTGGTATGTACCTCTCAAGACATCTGCAACAACTGGAAAGGCCGCAGAAATACCTCACTAAAAGAATCACAGGCCTAAAGCAGATGCCTTATGCTGACCGCCTTAAAAAACTCCAGCTATACTCTGTCACATATCATCTACTCAAAGGCGATCTCTGCTTAACATACAAGGCCATGTCAAACCCAGAGCTGTTGGACATGCTACACTTAAAGAAATCCCAGCCCCTCAGAACCACACGCTCCAGGGATCTAAACCTTGTCATCACAATAAACAAAACATGCTGGAGGGATAGGTTCCTGACCCAGAGACTCCCCAGACTCTGGAACAGACTGCCCATACATGTCAAGCAGAGTGCCTCTTTGGCCCTCTTCAAAATGAACCTTGATGATTGGATGGGAGAATGGAAATTCATCCCGGTGATCATGTCAGTTGCCCTGCTAGACAGGGGTCCAGGGAAGTAAATAATGTGGGAAGAAATAGCCAGGGAATTGTTATGGCTAGGCTTGTATAGGCCCTAGGGCTGATAACCTTGTACCAACCTATGAACCTATAAGAGTGGAAGAAGATGCACACAGATGAATTATATCTTATGTAGGAGGGCCAGATTGAAGGAGATTGGAGACTGTAAAGTGGTGACCGGAGAAAGTGTAGCTAGGCAGCATAGGATGGTGGTTTGTAGGATGATGTTGGTGATCAAGAAGAGGAGGAGGAGTGTGAGGGCAGCACCAAGGATCAAATGGTAGAAACTAAAAAAGGGTAATTGTGAGGTGGAGTTCAGGGATGAGTTAAGACAGGCACTGGGTGGCAGTGAAGAGTTACCAAATAGCTGGACAACCACAGCAGAGCTAGTAAGGGAGACAGCTAGAAAGGTGCTTGGTATCACATCTGGACAGAGGAAGGACAACAAGGAGACATGGTGGTGGAATGAGGAAGTACAGGAGAGTATACAGACAAAGAGGTTGGCAAAGAAGAAGTGGGATTGTCAGAGAGATGAAGAAAGTAGACAGGAGTATAAGAAGATGAGATGCATGGCAAACAGAGAGGTGGCAAAGGCAAAGGATAAGGCAAATGAAGAGTTGTATGAAAGGTTGGACACTAAGGATGGAGAAAAGGACCTGTACCAATTGGCTAGACAGAGGGACCGAGCTAGGAAAGATGTGCAGCAGGTAAAGGTGATAAAGGATAATAAGGGAAACATACTCACAAGCGAGGAGAGTGTGTTGAGGAGATGGAAAGAGTACTTTGAGGGGATGATGAATGAAGAGAATGAGAGGGAGAGAAGGTTGGATGATGTAGGGATAGTGAATCATGAAGTACAATGGATTAGCAAGGAGGAAGTAAGGATAGCTATGAAGAGAATGAAGAATGGAAAGGCTGTTGGCCCAGATGACATACCTCTGGAAGCATGGAGGTGTTTAGGTGAAATGGCAGTGGAGTTTTTAACCAGATTGTTTAATGAAATCTTGGAAAGTGAGAGGATGCCTGAGGAATGGAGAAAAAGTGTTTTGTTACCAATTTTTAAGAATAAGGGTGATGTGCAGAGCTGTAGTAACTACAGAGGGATTAAATTGATCAGTCACAGCATGAAGTTATGGGAAAGAGTAGTGAAAAGTAGGTTAAGAAGGGACGTGATGATTAGTGATCAGCAGTATGGTTTCATGCCGGGAAAGAGCACGACAGATGTGATGTTTGCAATGAGAGTGTTGATGGAGAAGTACAGAGAATGTCAGGAGGAGTTGCATTGTGTTTTTGTAGAGTTAGAGAAAGGGTATGCATTATTTTTTTATTACAAAACATGTGTTGGTTGAATGCAGCAGTGTTCCTGACAGCATTTTAAGACATTCTGATAGAATCACAGTATGCCCTGGACATGAATAATCTAATTATAATGAAACTGTGGATAAGTTGTCAGTGAAACATTATGTCTACCTTTTCTATTAGAATGGAAATGGGCACACAAAGTGAGTTGAAGTGACTCTTATCTGCATTCAAAAGATATGTTTCCTTGAAAAAGAAAGAAAAACAAGAAAGCAAACAAGAAGAGGCTTTTTGCAGGGATTAAAACAGACTGGTACAAACACATATAGACAGGAAAGAACAAAGACTTAACATATAACAGAGCTAAAATGTTGCATAATGTAGATGGAAACAAAATCATTAAATGTCTGTAAAGGACACAGGCAGCCTGTAAATGGTTTGTCCCCCAAGCCCCTGCTTGTAAATGGTTTGTCCCCCAAGCCCCTGCTTGTAAATGGTTTGTCCCCCAAGCCCCTGCTTGTAAATGGTTTGTCCCCCAAGCCCCTGCTTGTAAATGGTTTTTCCCCATGCCCCTGCTTGTAAATGTTTTGTCTCCCAAGCTGCTGCTCATACTACTAAGGATAACAGAAGTTGTCAGAGATTTGGGATGCATGGCTAGGCTTAAAAAGGCCCCAGTGGTTGTTAGTATTGTACACACCTGTGAACCTATGAACATTAAAATAATCAGGAAGCAGAGCTGGATCATGGTCAAAGGGGCCCTACTTCCCCAGCCATTCTGGTGCCCCATTACTTGTCATTCTCTCTCTCCAGTTACCATAAACACTGGTCAAAACTGTCAGTGTGTATACTATTTTCTTTTGAAATAAAGGTAGAGATATGAATTTATTTAAAACGTTTAATTTAAATATTCTTTGTTTGGCACATTAGTCCTAATAGTCTAGTAATGTCTTTTTAGGGTGACCCTTGGTGGTATTTTTACTACTAGTGAAAATTTAGCCTGAGTACTTGGGATCTTCCCCTGTACTGTTTTTGATAGCTCAAGAGGATGTAAAATATCTCACTGGACCTGACATTAACACAGACAAATGGGGCCTTAGTCTAACATTCCATCCAAAGGATGACACACTCAAGAGTGCAACAATCCCTCTTCCCTTAAAGGGACTGCATTATCAACAACCCATCTACATGGTGTAGAACTCACAACCTTATGCACTAAAGGCAAGTATGTTACCTGCTGTTTCTGCTACAAACCCTGCTTTGAAAATCTATAGTGGAACCAATAAGTCAACAAAACAGTTGCACATTGATAAGAGACTTAGCATAGCAACAGTAAACTTCTCTTTCTTGAAACTCACATTCCTTGAAAATGCACTGAAACTCGCATTCCTTGAAAATGCACCCCTGTAGTTTTGAAGATTTTTTTTCTGTTAAGCAGTAAAACAAAATGTTTGAACCAATAAAAGACAAAATTCAGCATTTCAGCACATTTCAACTAACTCTGCTAAGTTAGCATTCTGGTAGTTGGTGTAGAGGATTAAGGCTCTTATCCCCTGTAACCAAAGTAGAAGGTTTAACACTGGCCAAGTTAACTAACTAACCTGCTGTCCCTAACTAGGGTATTTCACATGCACACACATACCTCTCTGAGTATCCAAAATGGGCATCTCCCAGATACTCTAAGCATAAAGGGAAAGCAGTAACATTTCTAAGTTCTCTAGTCCAACATGCATTTGAACAGAATGGAAGTAAGCAGCCTGAGAAGTAAGTGAAGATCTATTCTAACATTGTGTGTTTCAGTCTCATGCTTTGCTGTGCATGTGTTGTAGGCTGGTGTATGATACACACACAGAAAGTGCATCCTTAAAGAAAGGAGGCGAAGACGGATACAAAAGATGTATAAATTGTTTAGTTTTCATTAAAAATTAAATGTTGTGGCTGCCCTCAGTAGCCTCCCCTAGAGGGTCATAGGAAACTGCCTAGTGCTAGATCTGCCTCTAGTAGGAAGCAGTTTATCGTATCTATCTATCTATCTATCTATCTATCTATCTATCTATCTATCTATCTATCTATCTATCTATCTACCTATCTAGCTAACTAGGTATTATTTATTTTCTGTTATCTGCTTCTATAAAGGAGCAAGTAAAGAGTATGAAGAAACACAAGCAGATATGCAAATATACAAAGCATGCCTAGTGGCAGTACAGGATATATGCAGATGGTAGTTGGCAATTATCAATAGGGTGTTTGTGCATGAGAGAGAGGATTAAATGATCAGAAGCATGATAGAAGATAATTACATAAAATAATATATTGAAAAAAGGGAATGATAAGAGATCAGGCAACCATAGCTTGCAGTTGTATAAAATCATGGATGCTGTCCTCCCTTAAAAACTAAGCTACTCATTAAACAACAAAACTACATACTCAGAGATCATAAATGACACAATTACCCTAATTATGCTTAAGTTATAAACCTCCACATATGAAAAGGCCTTTTTAAGCTAGATCCTGCAGAATGGAATAACCTGCTAGCAACTATTAGGACTATGGAGGGCTTAATAAATTTAAAACTGAACTTAAAGAATTATTGGCCCAAATTCAGAGTAGTTATAACAAGGTATACAAGAGGTACACCTGAGATATCTATTTTGTATTCAGAGACATTCCTGCCACAGTGCTGCAACACAGACATCAATCAGCATGGTGGGCAGTCTTCACGGCTTTATTAACTGCTAATGAGGTGCTATAGGAGAGAGGCATATATTAATTAGACACCTGATGTTTCCTGGAACTCCCTTTGTAAAGTAGCATCACCACTCATGGCCACTCATGGAAACAAACATAACCAAAAGGCCATGGTCATTCACTGCAGCAGGGGTAAGTTTAGTGATCAGGTAGTGTCAGGGGTGTGTGGGTGTGTACATGGGGTCTATATTAGGTGATCGAATGGTCAAATACTCAAATACATAATAGTCGACCTGTAATAATCAAACCACCACAATGTCAAACGTAAAATAGAAAAAGAAAAACCCACCCAAACAATCCATTTAAACACTATACACAGGGGGCAAGCCCCCCTGCACCCCCCACACCCCCGCTATTTAAATATACCAACTCCGAGATCCCACTACAGTGCAGACAATGGAAAACTTCCATTTCCACAGCGGACGGAGATCTCCATTGAACCATTCAACATTGTGGCAGTGCGATTATTATGGATCAACTATTACGTGTTTGAATATTTGACCATTCAGTCACATAATATAGACCCTGTACATGTGGGAGGTTGCCTATGTGAATGGATGTGTGAGCGTGTATCTGCCTGAGAGGTTGCAGTAGGGGTGAGTTAATGTAGGGCTAGTTTAGGTGAGACAGTGTATGTATGTGTGTGTGTGTGTGTGTGTGTGTGTGTGTGTGTGTGTGTGTGTGTGTGTGTGTGTGTGTGTGTGTGTGTGTGGTGTGTCTGTGTGTATGCGCTTGTGTGTGCACGTGTATGAGCATGTCTATGTGTGTGTGTGTGTGTGTGTGTGTGTGTGTCTGTGTGAATCATTAATGAGTGCATGTGTGTGTGTGTGTGTGTGTGTGTGTGTGTGTGTGCGTGTGTATGTGTGTTTCTGTGTGAATGAGTGCATGTGTGTGTGTGTGTGTGTGTGTGTGTGTGTGTGTGTGTGTGTGTGTGCGCGCTCAAGCTTGTGTGTGCACGTGTGTGAGCATGTCTATGTATGTGTATGTCTGTGAGTACATGTGTGCAATGATTAGGGGTAGCTCTCTCCTATACTAATGATCAAACCCTGCAGCATTCAGTCAGGGACAACTAGCTACCAGGGAGAACATTAAAGACATGGGTTGGGGGGCACTGGACACCATGGAGATCTCTTCACTACCTTGTCATGTATAACTGATTCATTTTTGAAAAAGACTATATAATGATGTCATATCTGAGTTAATTGTTCATACACTGAGATGCTTATAAAGTTTCATGGCTTGTGTAATGGACATATAAATGCCACTGTATATATGACAGACAACTGCTGCAGTCTCATGATCTGCACTGCTGATGACAGCTGATATTTAACAGCAAAAGCTTTACATGCACACTGCTGACAGCAAACAAAATATGAGGTGACTGACCATCTAATAAATGTGCACAGCTGTCTGTCATTACTGACATCACCTGCCAAATTCAAATGAGCTTTACAATGACTGGCATTTTGGTTTTGCGATATTATAATATTAGGATTATGATTTTCAGGACTGTCAACTTCAAGATTGTGAGACTAGACCACATATTGACACAGGCTTTGTAGCTGTTTACCGGGTTAGTGAACTGATCCATGGGCATCTATTTTAGCCACAGCCAGATGTATACACATATAACTCAGATTCCAAGATTTGTATACATGATAATGTGCATTGCATAGCATGAAACAGATACATGATTTATGTGCACTGACAGTACATATTCATTATACATGTTATTATGACATGCAATAGATGTCATGATTTATGCACACAGCACCTACTAATAATGCACGTGATATAGCATGTAACTGATTGCATGATTTATGCACTCTTATTACGCATACTAATATTGCACATTTCGTGTCATACAAGAGATTGCATGATTTATGTACAATGATAGTACATACTAATGATGCATCTTACATGACTTGTAGCAGATTACAAGGCTTGTATTTTTTTACATTTTATATAATCTTTGAAACATTTCAAAATGTAAAACATGTGCATTACTAGTGCATAAGTAGAAATGATAGGCTGGAGATGAAAGACTAGAAATCCAACTTCTGGCTGGGAAAGTGAGAAAGATGATGGTTAAGGACTGAGAAGAAAGGGGAATAGAAGTATTTTCCAAATGAGGATCGATGATTTGGATACAGAAATTTTGGAAGGGAGCCTCTCAATAGTTAATAAGGAGATGTAATGTGACAGGGCTCGGTGATGGTTAGAACAATCAAGCAAGGAGTTAAGATGGTGAGATGAACATCTGAAATTGTAGTAGGAGTGTATTAGGAATGACAGATTACAAGAGCAGAGAGGGATAAGATCAACTGTGGCTAATCAGAGTTAAGTATTTGACAGGAAGTGGAGAAGCAGAGCACGCTGACTCATACTTTTGATGTTCAATACAACACAAATTGTGTAAAGTTTAGGAAAGGAATGATAGTGTTCAGTTGGGTGAGGTTTTAGATATACATGAAGTGAGAGTTAGTTATGCATGAAGTGAGAGTTAGTAGAAGTAAGTATTACTATTTATATTATAATGAAGATGTAAATAATGCATAATCGTGATACAAGTACTACAGTATAAGGCTGTATACTATGGAGGAAAAAAGGTAGACAGACCATTATTTTAAAAAAAATGTCTAATGTTCAATAATATATTGTTGAAAAGCATTTATTATATATATATATATATATATATATATATATATATATATATATATATATACACACACAACTTAATGAATACAGTACGGTTTGGGGATACTGGCAGCCATGAAAACAACTGCTTATGCAGCTCATTCAGACTTATGTTCAGGGGTGAACAAGGGACAGCAAATTGGATAATGATCATGTACTCCTTCCCAATGGCTGCAACACTACTGGAATGTTACTGTGGCCAGGGCATGGTGACTGCCTGTCTTCATACCTATGTGATAGTCCTTACCTTGTCATGCTCCAGATAGATTGTATGGTAGTGCTTACCTTGTCATACCTTAGTGTAGATTGTATGGTAGTATATTTTACTTTTTTTTATTTTTTTGTATTTTAATTTGTTTACATGGCAGTGCACTGATAAAAAAATGATCATTTGCAGACACTGTGCAGGCAAATGTAGAATAGTCATAGGTTATAAATCAGTGGTATACAATGGAATACACATATGTGCAGTTCTGCAGTAGTGGTGATACAATAACAATGGTGAAGACACATATGCATAATTCTTATTGAAGGTGATATAGTAGAGGTATAGGGAAATATCCCATAAAAATAGGAAGTGTTTACTAAGACACCTAATCTCCTCATCTTGTCTTGTTGTATGGAAACAGCAATCCCAGAGGTGTTACAAAAGAAGGCATGTGCCAGCATTAATAGATGCATGTAGAGATTTCTTTGCTTATTGGCAGCCCTGTGGTAAGTCAGTCACTTGCATGTTAAATGGCTTTATGAAGACTTATTGTCACCTGGTCACATATAAATATTTTCCTGTTTATATGGCATGCATACTTACTTTTGGCATTTTCATGAATTCTAGTCACAATATATATTGCATGGTCCTGCTATGATGAATTTGTGTCATTAGTCCGAAGCCATTCCTTGCATACATCTATTTGTATCAGCTTACGGTGTTGACCAGCAAGTGTAACAATAAAGTAGGTTCTAGTTCACAATGCCTGATGCTCCTCATATACCATGTAGCAATCATAATGTAGCAATAAAATGGGTTCTAGTTCACAATGCCTGATGCTCCTCATATACCACATAGCAATCATAATGTAGCAATAAAAGGGGTTCTAGTTCACAATGCCTGATGATCCTCATATACCACATAGCAATCATAATGTAGCAATAAAAGGGGTTCTAGTTCACGATGCCTGATGCTCCTCATATACCATGTAACAATCATAATGTAGCAATAAAAGGGGTTCTAGTTCACAATGCCTGATGCTCCTCAAATACCTTGTAACAATCATAATATAGCAATAAAATGGGTTCTAGCTCATAATGCCTGATGCTCCTCATATACTATGTAGCAATCATCACAAGCGATGACAACATACAGTTTCTTTCATTTCCCCATCAGCATGACAACATACAGTTTCTTTAATTTCCTCAACAGTAAGCCTTTGATGTAGAAGGATGTGGGTTCTATTCCCACACCAAGTAAATGGATTGCTGACACTGCAGTGCAGCAGAAAGGGAGGGTGTACTCACTTAAGTGAGTCATCCTTCAGATGAGGTGTTGAACTGAATTTAAATCTGCTTAAGTTAGGTGTAGCTCAGGTGGATGTAAAAGATCACATGGGACCTATTGAGAAGAGCAGGAGAAGTTCACCGATGCCCTGTCAAATTTCTCCTAATAGTATGAAAACCACTTTGGCCCTTTCCTGAAAAGAGGCCACTAGCCTAGTGGGATTAACCTGGACAACAACGGATAAATAAAAAAAAAATAAATAAAAAATACATTTTGAGATTATTGCTTCATGCTCTAGATGCTGATAAGATTTAGCATTAGTTTGAATGACCTATTAATTCACTGAGGAGAGTGTTTTGCATGTTACTTTTTTGAATCAGTATCATACAACTTGCATTATTGTCTCCTCCAGATAAGTATTATAAAATGTAAAAGTGTTTTCTGTACTCTAACATACTTTATAAATACTTACAATCGATGCTCCAGAATGAGAGCTGAGGATGAGGAAGGATTTATCTAGCAATTACCTTAACAAAGGGATATTAACACAAACAATGTGATATACAGTACATTGCAAGATAATTCAGTTTTACAAGGAAAAAGTATACTCTTCATCTGGGTACAATGATTTTCTTGAATCAAAGGAATAAAATGCAAACCTCATTGAAAGTTTTTATCATAAGAATAGGGTAATACTTTGATAATTGCTGCAGCATAAGACGCCATCACTCCATCTGTTAATAAAATTCTCTCCTTCAAGCTGTACTGCGTTATCACTGCCTCAAGCCATTTTTCTTTTAGCATGAAGTTCTCTGTAGATAGCAGAAAAATTAATTTGCATAGTAGAGGGTGCTTATTCACACTTGAATTCACAAACAGGAAATAAAAAAAATCAAACTTTCTTAAGCTTAACTGGGCTCTCAAAAAGAATGGCAGGTGAAGATAAGAATTCCCCCATTTCTGCCTGCTCATTAGACACAAGCTGTATTGTGGTTTTCTCCTGCTATCTCCATTTTTGTGCTGGGCATGGCATTGTGTGTGAGACCCGCAGGCTGTTACACACAGAACTAATTCATTTCAGAGAGTTTCAGTCAAGTATAACTAACTTACAACTTCTAAGGCCCATGGTAAAGTAATTATTTAATGATCTCAAATAATCCACATTTACTGCTGATATTTCACATTTACCTATACTCCTCATGGTGAAATATGAGAAAAGGTATTTTTTGTCACTGCATATCTCTTTGAGACAGTTAATTTATTTGACTTACACTGTTTGTTCATGGATTAAAAAAAAAAAAGTCATGGCCCCATTTTTTTGATTTATTATATTCATTTCTTAACAGAAAAAAAAAACATTAAGCACAGGTACCCCCTTTCTGAGGCAACTTTGGAGCACTGTCTGGCAAAGTCTCTGCTGCTTTGATTCATAAACAAAGCAAATGGGCATGAAGGATCCCGGCCCTGGACTACAGGGATGAAATTCATTTCCAGCTCTTAGCTTTAATTCTTTGTACTAAATTCTCAGAAAACTGTCATTGCCTGGAATAGTAAATTATGTAGGCCACTAATTCATTTTGATTAGGTATAATTCCCCTGTTTCACAAAGTTACGGAAGGCAGACTTTGAAGCCACACTTGACTGCACCCAGTTTATGCATATCACCTCTGTCTAATCTGTCCTTCCATATGCCAAATAATAATGATGGACTTTCTTTGTTCTGTTTATTATTTATCACTGCACTCTTAACTAAAACATGCAGGCATCTCATACACCAGAGATGAAAAACAGATGAAAAAAAATGCCAAGTGGCTTTTTACCAAAGATAAGCCTTCTTTCTCAGAATATTGAAGCACACTTTCACAGCAAGTCATGACAGCGTATGATAACCAAGATGACCAGATATAAAAGCACCACTGAACAAGGACCTCCACTGTAGGTGGGGGGTGTTGTGTCCTTCTTCAATCATAGATTAAATACTATCTCTCCATGACTTGTGCAGTGAGAAATTGAAGAGGCATGATTGAAAGAGACCTCAATGGCTGCTTAAGACTGTGCAGAGTTAAAAGGTATTTGTGATATATAAAAAGCACTAAAGAAGTTGTGTGTCTGTGTCTATTTGTGTGTGCATGTGTGCAGTTGTGCATGTATTTTTTAATGATCTATGTAAGTAAGAAGTCTGGAGACATGCATCATGCAAATGATTCTCAAAACATGGTAACTGGTAGATCAGAACAATTCAGTTGCAGATTTATCAGCACATACCTCTCGATTATCCAAAATTTTCAATAAAGTAGAGAATTTGCTTACTGTTTTAGGTCTGTGCACTAATAATATCCAGCATAGTTTCAAGAAGCATCCCTGCACTCTGTTAATACACTTACTGATATTATCAATGCTTATGATTCACAGCTGAATCTTATAGCGACCCCATGAACAGCCACTGCCATCCCCAGAGTTTACTAGACAAGAAGGAAACAGAAGGAACTTAACAGGCCTTTTCTCTGCATTGCACGCGCACACACACACACACACACACACACACACACACACACACACACACACACACACACACATGTACACACACACACGCACACACACACACACACACACACACACACACACACACACACACACACACACACACACACACACACACACACACACACACACACACACACTATATGCACACCTATGCCTATGGAAGGTAGACAGCGAGAGAGAAAGAGCAGGATGCATGAAGAAAACCCATGCAAACCAGGAATTACATGCAATTACCACAGTGATCAAACCAGAGAACCTCTTGCTGTGAGGTGACTACAGTATTCACTATGTCATCAGTACAATTACTAGCTTCTGATATTCCAAAATATGAATAGACTCATCCTTGGGGATGTCAGCAAAACATTGATCTCTTTTATCAATTAATACTTAAAGAGATGAGTAAACGCAGTTTAGGTAAAACATGTTTTCCTGACTTTCTCAAGATGTCGTATTTCAGAAAATTAATAAAACAGAATCTCCTCCACACACAGTATGCAAAAGTGTTACACAGGGGTCTAGTTTAGCTACTTTTGTACGTCCTTTATTTATCAATTCTACTTATCAGCGCAGCACTCACTTTAATGAATGTCACTGTTCTGACAACTTGACCATCTGTAAATGAAATCACTTAGCCTCCATTTTCAGCTCCATAGTATAGTATGAGCCTATGTATACCTTCATTTGGCTCACCAAAATGGTACTAAGTATCATAAAAAGAAAAGACATGGTAAGAAGTACAGCTGCTACACAGAGTAAAGTGATTACATGCGAACAGATCCTTAGTCTAACCAATGCAACCTTCGAAACAGTAAAATCATACAAACAACTGCACAGTTAAGTGAATGCTGTTTTTGTTTGTTTGTTTGTTTGTTTTTCTATTCATATTCATTGTCTCCAAGGGAGAAAACCATGTATGATGTTTAGTGCATGTTACAGGATATCTGTATTCTTGAAGATGGTAATAAGCAATGTAGTTTGCAAGGTCGTCCATCTGCCTGTTGTTGAATATAACTAGACTCTGTTTCTGAACAAAAGACTGCAATAACTATATTTCCAGTGTTGCCTCATTCTAGGGAAATCTCTTGAACATTTTGCATGTACTAAAACTTTTAAGATTGAAGTGGAACCGTTGTGTTTAGTTAGTCTTTGTGTCTGGTATATGAGATGATCTTTTTTGTCTGAGAGATGATGACTGAAATTGATTGCCTATGAGTCTTCAGCAACAGCTAACTGCTCTTAATACAGAGATATAGCTGGAGTACAGTAAAACTTCAGCTGATAATTGTAATAGTAGGACCAGATAGCTGATAACTATTTGTTATCGACATCTGTTTGTTTAGACAATTTATATTGTATTTCATTGTACAAGTATATAGTCAATTATGTACTTAATTTTCAAATTTTATTGCATAATGCTATTTGTTTAAATTAAATATATAAATATATATTCAATTAAAACTATGTGTGACTAGTGGCTCATTTATCAGTACATGTGTATTGGCCCAGGACTTGTGAATTATTAAGTTTAGGGATCCACCTTTGGAAGAGTGACTGTGTTATCCATAGCTGTTAATGATCAGATATTGTTGGCTTATTTTGAGAGTGGCTAGTAGTTGTGCTCTAGTATGCTGAATTTATCTAGGTAGTAGTAGCACAGTATAGTAAAAACAGGAGAAGGGATGACAGTACTAGAAAGGTATAAATAGATCTTCCATGGAAACAAGGTGCACACATATGCTTGTGTGTGCGTGTGTGAGTGTGCATGTGTGTGTGTGTGTGTGTGTGTGTGTGTGTGTGTGTGTGTGTGTGTGTGTGTGTGTGTGTGTGTGTGTGTGTGTGTGTGTGTGTGTTTGTTGTAAGTGTGTAAAATTATCTAGGCCAAGTTTCAGTTATTTCAGTTATGTAAGGCCCTGGGTCAATACAGTGAATACAATCCTGAAAAAAACAGTGGTTACAACACTACTCTACAGCTGTTCTGCATAAAGTTGTTTAGGTGTGGCAGAGTTAGTCATAACCTGAGAAAGTGAATATTTGCTGTACGCTTGCAAAGCAAATGACCCCTCACATACTAAGCTGTCTGCCACATATTAATTAGTTGTAGCGGTGCACATAATAATTAGTTGTAGCAGTGCACATATTAATTAGTTGTAGCGGTGCACATATTAATTAGTTGTAGCGGTGTTGTTAGACTGTACTTCTGACTAGCACAGCGGGAAGAATTATTTTTCAGTCTATTTCACTAAAGCCTGGAACACTCTTACATTCATCATCAAAACTCATCTGACATTTCCATCCTTTTTGAAAGCCCTCTAAAATTATCAAAGTACTTATGTAAAATGTAAGATAGTGATATGGGAAACACATAATGTACTCCTGAAGAACCATTTAACATCCTTACTATATGCTTTCCAGTGTTCTATATCTGTCAGAAAACTTTTTGGTTGGTTCATTGGTTGAAGTTATCTGCAGGCAGTTCACAAAGTTTCTCTTTCTGCACAAACACATGAGAATTTCTAGTCTATTTATCGAGGTGAATGGATTCTAAGTGACATAATTATTTTTTAATAGCAAGAGCTGTTTCTGTACCACTAGTAAAACATTTGATTGCTTCTAACTTCATTTGCCAACAGTGTGACTCTGAGCAAGTCACTTAACCAGACAGTGCATCTGTGTCACCCCTAAAAAAAGGACACTAGGGACAATTTGTCCAATAGGCTTACCCAGTCAACAAACAGAACAGATACAACTAAATTAAAAAAAGAGTATTATCAGTTTTGCCACCCCAGTTTCCCAAATGATTTTTGCTCAGGGCAAGATGCTCTACGAATCCTGAAGTATTTCCAGAATGGTTGTGAGTTTGTGCATCATCTTACACTGAACAAATATTGTTTTGGAATTTAGTGGTCTGTCTGCCATTTTGTGGACATTAGTCAAGTAAGAATGCAAATATTTATGTACCACTGTTCTGTTATTTATCATTGAACTGAAATGCCTGGGTATACAGCTATATTTCTGCATTACGTTTGATCTTATGTGATGCTTGTTCACCTAATCGATCTAAAAAAACGAATGAATAACAAAAAATGTAAACTCATTTAGCTTTTATTTAGTATGTTTTCTTTCAGGCATGTCTGGTTCAAGCTAGACCAACAGAACAGTCTGAAATATATGTTTATTAATTTTCTGCATTAGTACTATATTATAACTACTGGTTGAGCAGTTTAAGGAATAAGCCATACCTCATGCTGCGTAGTCAGAAAGTATTTGTTATTCAATCACAAAATCTCAGTCATGTTTAAGTAACAGAGTTCCACTGATAGGTATTATGTTTAGTGTTTTATTTGGAATCAGAAATATTTACTAGACTCACACATCATGTCAGCCACACGTTTTCTCTTTCAAACAATTTTACAGTTGAGTACCAGCTAGAAAAATAATTTACTTCCGCAGAAATCCCAGTTACTGCTATTTAATTGCATTAGCAGAATGTAGTCTTTATTGTCCTGACAGCAAGAGACTGATGCTGAAATCAATGGTTTGGTTTGCTTAATATGATGCCTGTGTAATTGTGTATGAAAACATTTAGTCTGACTCCATAGTGATTACTTGAAAATTGTGTGATGGACAAAAGTTGTTCAGCCACCTCCAAAATTAAGCAATTTTGTTTAGCAACCCTCATCTGGTTACTGAAGATGATTTAAATGATCAAAACCAGAAGCAAGACAAAATGAACATTTCATATATATTATTATACAAAATGAAGCTTACTAAAATGATGTCATTTCCATTGGAATCCTTAAGAAAGGCATTTTTTCTTGAAATGGGAGATGAAATTGGAATACAGAGAAATATTTTGGCAATTAAGACTAAACATAATCACCTCACCAGGTTTAAATAATAAACATTTCAATAAACCCAGTCCTTAATGTACTTGCTCTAAGACTACAAAATTATAAAATTGCAATATTCCCAACAACATTCCATAACATATATTTGATTTTATTTATCACATTTTGCAATACTATTTATTAAGTTGAAAGCTATTTTTAAAAGAACACATTTATCTATTATACTGTATTATATTTATTATAAGTACTATTTATATTGTATGCTTTTATAGGATGTAGTAATCACTTTTAGCCATTTAAATATGGTGTGTATTTTTATGGGTGTGCTTCATTGATACCGTTTCTTTAAATGCTACCACTGGACATTTTGAAAGAGCTATTTAAATAGTTAATTAATCTAGAAGAGAAAGTTTTATTATATCTGTTTGAACTGACCAAAGCACTTAAGTTGTCTGTGGGTGTAATAAATATTTTAAAGTATTTTAGACTGTGCTTGGCTTCTTCAGTGAACTGCAACATGCAACAGTTCTTGGTTTTGGTTAATAATAATAATTATAAGAGCACAAGACCAAAATGATGTAGGTCGAAATTCAAGAAGGTACTGTGACATGTGCACTTTTGTGTGCTCATCACAGTAACATTTGGTTATTCAACAACGGTCCTGACTTGGCACTGAGCAGTGCTGCAGCATGAAGACAGGGCTTTACGGTCATGCTGAATGCTAACAAGGCAGTTCAGGCAGGGGCATACATTAATAAGCCATCTGCTTTTCCCCCACAACCACCTCTAGGAAAGCAGCAACAAGCCAAGCAATTCAAGAAATCACTGTGCCGTGTAGGTCAGCATGGTTGGCCCCACCAAACTGCAGTAGTGGCTGTGTTCATTTACTTACTGTGACCATGGTAAGGGACTGGGACGTGATGGAATCACTAGACACCAGGAACACATTGAAATTATGTGCTATAATGACAATGGTATCAATACAGGTCTCAGTGGGTGGGGGGAATCACTAGCCACCAGGGATACATCATACTTAAGTGCCAGAATGGCATTGACATTGATAGAGAATCAGGGGTTGGGGGAATCACTAGATACTAAAGGTACATTTTACATAAATGCCATAATGGTACCAGCATCAGTACATGGACTGGGAGATCACTAGATACCAGGGAGTTGCAAATGTGTCATAATGGCATGTAAGCTATTATGTGATCGGGGTGGAGGGGACACTAGCCACCAGGGCAGTAAAATAATGGTGCATAAACAATTATTATGGTGATCAAACAGTGGGGTGACATACTAGCCACTGGGGAATATTAGATACATGCTAGGACAGACAGGTCATGGATGGGTATGGAGACTGGGTGTGCACATGTGTGTTTTTGTTTCATGTACTTAAATGTGGGGAGTGACTGGGGGGAATGCCAGTGCCTACACAAGCAGCAGATCATTGCATGTGTGTGAAATTTGCTCATCTCTTTCTGAATTGTGCAATCTTTTTAGATTGTAGAACTTGTACATTTGCCTCTACTGTAGCATGCCCTGTGCTGTCCACTTTCACCTCTAAATATTGAAGGAAAACAGTGATCTTAATGTCTATCCAATCCCTAGTGCCACTCTTTAGGCCAACTCTTATTGATACTATATGTTTCTTTTTGCAACTTCTTCCTGACACACAGCTGAATCCATTAAAAATATCCATAGCAGGGTTCACAATTTGACATATATGCTCTCTGCAAAGGGCAAAGTCATCTGCCATAATTTGAAATGTTTTTCATTCTTGCCCCTTTTCTCTAATGTAAACAAAATATGTCTGACTTCCATTGCCAACACTTCCATAAATAGTTTAAACAGGCCTGTAAATAATGAATTCCCCTGCCTTGTCCCTGTTTTAACTTCTTTCTCTTCTTAAATGTTTCCATTCATCTGAACTTGAAACCCTGAGGTTTGAATACGAAACTTTAATCCACTTTATGAATCTGTTTCCAAACTCCTTTTTATCAAATCGGAGAACAAAACTGGCCATTTCAATGAGATAGGGATATTTTATATATCAAACAGTACAATTCCAGCCTGGTCACTTCTTTTGTATTGAAGGAGGAATGATGCCATATGATGGACAGTACCATTTGCTACTAAATGTGGAGAAAAAGGCTAGCACAATAGATGCTTCAATCCTACCACTGCCAACCAGTGTACCAACCAGATATTTGGAGGACAAGGGTTAATGTCCTTGAATCTGATCCTCTACCCCAAATAGATGTGATGGTTACAAGAGGGATAGTCTTCCTTGAGTCACACCACCGGTACCCAATAGGTTAAAGAAAAGAAAAGTACACAAAAATTGGTTTCAGTAATGAATTCACAAAATGCATCCTACCCCCAAGTACGTAAAGGATGTCCCGGTATAGGTTTCCAACATCTACAATTATACACTTAGAAGTTGTTAAGCTCTAGCCAGTTTAGCTGGTACACACACACACACACACACACACACACACACACACACACACACACACACACACACACACACACACACACACACACACGGTTCCCCTTTATAATCTCGAGATACTGAAAGCTCAAATTTCAGTATCTCGAAACTATAAAGTCGAACAGCCCACAATCCCGAAACACACAAACATGAAAAACTGAAATCCCGAACATACACAAACCATACACCACACAACATGCACACCATTCAACCCACAACATACATACTACACAATTCTACACTACATCTACGCAGGGGGGCAATCCCCCCCTGCACCCCCACCCCCCCAACTTATATATATATATATATATATCAACTCCGAGATCGCACTAACACCTAAGAAATTCATCACTCACATGCATATATTCCACACTCCCTCGCGCACACACACACACACACACACACACACACACACACACACACACACACACACACACACACACACACACACTCACACATCACACATACACAAACACAACCTCCCTACCCTATCCACACGCACATCTTACAATAAAACTCACACCCACTCACTCATGTTCACTTCCGTAAAGCATCCCAGCCAAACACTTCCTGTCTTGTTGTTGCACTGCATAAGCGTGGATTCGAGCTATTTGAATTCGCGCTTATGCATTTTTGAGATTTTACATTTTCGCCTTTACGGTCCCGAGATACTGAAATTCGAGCTTTCAGTATTTCGGGATTGTAAAGGGGAACCACACACACACACACACACACACACACACACACACACACACACACACACACACACACACACACACACACACACACACACACACACACACACACACACAGAGTTCTTAAATGGGCTGATTTCTTCCTACTAAATGAGTATTACCACCACTCTAAATTATTGGTCTTGAGACCTGACACATCAGCTACATGCCACTCTTGATTTATCTAAATATAAGTTAGAAAAACAATACATCACTCTGGTAATATGCTCAAGTGATCTGATCACTTCAAAGGTGAATACCACATCTTGACAACTTACAGTGCTAAACAATATTTCATATAATAAATAGCAACATCTAAATAAATAATAAATATAAGCCACAAAAATCTTAAAATATGAATAAATAAAGTATTACCTAAACAATAAAGAAGTTAAGACAGTGCTAATATGTACAAAATATATGTCAGTCTCAGTATCTCAACAGGAAAACACACTTACCTTTGGTGGAGATAACTGTGGGTTATATTACCAAATCAGTTAGTTGGATTGGAATTTCCAATACTGACACTGTAGTGCAGCATGGGGGGTGAGGGTACTGTATTTCTGAGTATGCGACCATTTGGATGAGATGTTATACTAAGGCCCCATCTGTCTGAATTTGTGGCAGATCAGATGGATGTACAGTATCTCACAGCACTTATCAAAAAGAGCTGGGAAGTTCCCCAGTGCTTTGGCCAAAGTTACCCTAGTCAGTATAATACCACCTCAAGTCTTTTCTGCAAACAGGCCATTGGCCTAGCAGGACTAACTGGTCAACAAAAAATAAAATAAATAATTAAAAAGAATAAAAATATGCAGAGGTAAATACTACACAAGGAAAATAGCAGTAACAATCAGTTATATGGATAGAATATGTATAGAATGAAACATCTTACTAAGGTGAATAAAAATAACATTCTCTAAGTGAAAAAATGTTTTCATTCACCGTTGTCAGTTATTAAAAATATTATTCCTGTAAATGCAGATTTCACAACAATATAGAGCTACTTACCACAATTTTCCAAAAGACAAATGACTTTACACTGGTTTGGGTTCAAAATACTATTCCTGTAAATGCAGTTTTCACAATAATATAGAGGTATTTACATCAGTTATTCAAGCAAGACAAATCACTTTGCATTGGTTTTGGTTCCAAATATATATTTTTGTTCATCATTCATTTTCCTGTAGAAATCCAGGGTATTATATCAAATTAGATCACAGTAAAACGTGTTTTCTGCATTTCTGATTTGAATATTCTCTATTACTAGTGTTGCAGGCTTTCTCTGTGGCCAAAACTAGAACCAGACCACATCCCCTCACACCTCCCATAACCATGCCTACACTCTGCCAACTTTTCACCCATTTTGTGACATCACTGTCACATCAGGTGAGGAAGAATGCCTTCTTTCCATTTCCAATGCTTTTTTTCTGCCAAATTACTATGCTTTTCTGTTAAAAAATGCATAGCAAATCTGCTGATTTAACAGACTCCAATAGGCTGTTTCTTTTTTGAAACAGAATACTGGAGTTTCTACAGTGTTTTCTGGATTACTGGTATGGATAATTGGTTTGATTTCTGTATAGTCTGGAAAAAACAACTGACAATGCCATCTACTACTTTCATTGAAGAGTCTTATATTTGTGGCACTTTTGCTTTCGGACTGCCAATCCTAGTGTGACTTAATTGTATATAAGCAATTAAGTTCTTGAAAAATTGCAAAAGTTACACCTTTCTTTTCTGTTACATGCTTCATACATTTCTCTTTTGTCTTTCATCTGCCTTTTTTATTCACAGAGGAAGGTCACAAGATTACATACATTTTCATAACAAAGGAAACACACTGATTACTGATTAAACAGAGCTCCAATATAGCTTATAAAGTGCCAACAGTGTGAAAAAAGAAATCAAAATACACTATTACATTTTTAAATTGTTTTTTTTTCTTGTCTGACACCATAATGCCAGTAACGCCAATTATCAGACGTTTGATACTCATGTATGAAACTTCCATGCCCATGTGTCACAATCCCAAGATACCCATGTATGAACCCTCCATGCCCTCGTGCCACAATCCCAAGAAGGACCTTATGCAGTCTAGTCTTCAGTATTTGAACTGGAATATTAATGTCAAAGTTAATCAGTGATAAAAGTCTATAATTACCCATATCCACTAGGTTGCACAGATTGCTGGATAGCAGAGTCTCCCCTGACCTCTTCAACACTTTTTCTCTTACTCTAGAGAACAATGCATGCCTTCAGCCATTCCTTGAACTGGCAGACAATATATTTAGAATCACAGTCATAAGTGACCCGCCACACATTCAATGACCTTATTAACTCTGTTTCAGCCTGTATAACTGCAAGGAACTCTAATTCTGTTCTTAGACTCTTCTCATCTAACTTTAGTTCTGTTTTAGCTTCTTTACTCTAACATTACACTGGGATCATCAAGTCAAGTCATCTCTCAATTTTTGTGAGCAATTATATTTTGTTAGAATTTCTAATCCAGCATTCTTCAGACACTGATTATATTTTAAGAGTCTCTTGTGTGTCATCCCATCATAACAACCCCACATCCTCCTTGTCATTATAGCTATCCTCAATAGACTTTCACCTGAAATGAGCCCACCTCCATCCCAGTTGACCCTTGATTCATGTCAATATCATCAGCAATAAGAATGACAGGGAATGGTCTGATATTCCCCTTTCCTTGTTCTCTATGCTTTTGGGATTTTCCAGAATCTCATGTGGAAGAACAGTACTTGTCAACAGGATATACCTACCATGATATATTTAAATGACCCTTCTTCCCAATTGTCTGTAAGAGAGACCTCCCCCTAATGTGTGATCTTTTCTTCAAGAACTTTCTGTACAGTGATGAGGAGGCAAGATTAAAATCCCTCACAATTATATAGTAGAGGTAATTCCCCCTAGGCAGGATCCCACCCATGATGAAGTCCTGAAAAATAGAAGGAACATCTGTACTGGGGACATCCAGGTTTGTTATAGCCCATTTATGGGAGATAACATTTTTCATATGCTCGCACCTTTTCCATTAGTTATTACTCTGCATGCATATTTGCCCTTTTATTCAATAATATTATGACTCCTGTCTCACCCCTCCTGCCTTGTAATCAGATCATATGGCCCCATAGTCCTTGTTAGCCAGGTTCCACCATCTCTTATATTTAACTTTGTCTCTTGTAGATAAACTATTTTATTGTTCTACCCATTCAGTTTCTGAAAAATTCACTTCCATGCGACAAGCTGTGTGTTTCCCCATATGTTTGTTTATTTATTTATTTATTTATTTATTTATTTATTTATTATCCTTTGTTAACTGGGTAAGTTACTAGTTCTAAACACTGACCATTTTTAAGTCACAACCCGACCAAATGGTAACAGCAAACATGTATAAATGAACCACAACAAATGATAAAAACACACAGCAGTGTACAAGATACATACATAGTTATTAACTTAGAATTTCAGTTACTCAAAACATGTGTAAACTACCTAAGTTTGAACAATAAGCAGAATACTCACTGACAAATACAGCAAAAATAAAGTGATGATGGTGACAACTGTCCCTGAACATACTCCCTAATAAAACAAAGGACTATATATTTTCAAAAACTATGAAGGAATTCATAGAAAACTTGTTTTGATTCCCCTTACCCTACTTTGCCTTTCAGTTTTCATACCAGAAGTTCTCATATGCAACATAATATACATACTCTAGTTCTTGAGTAAAAACAAAAAGGCTATGGAGTGCATCATCGTGGAACTCATTAACAAAGACATTGGGAACCTCCAAACACTTGACCCAACCTAGTTTGGCTTTGTTAAGGGCAGATTATGCCTACTAAACCTGGTTGACTTCTTCGAGACAGTCACCAAGGCCATAGACAAGGGAAAGGTGGTTCACACAGCCTACCTTGACCTCGCCAAGGCTTTCGACACCATTCCCCACTCTCCAGCCTGAACATAAACCCTATGTCATGAGATGGGTTGCCAACTAGCTTACAGACAGAACTCACATGGTAAGAATAACGGGCTCCTGGTCCGACTCTAAACCAGTCACAAGTGGTGTCCGCAAGGCTCAGTCCTGGGACACCTACTGTTTGGCATATACTTCTCAGAAGTACAGGCAAACACAGGAGGACTATGGCTAACCAAGTTCACCGATGACTGCAAACTGGGAGCCATAACTGACTCTCAGGCTGACATGAACATCCTCCAAAAGGGCCTTACTGAGACGGACACCTGGTGTCAAAGTCATGGCCTCAAGCTAAATGCCAAAAAATGCATAGTCATCCTGTTTAGGAAAAACAAAACACCCACAAATTACCACATAGGTGGCAGCCCCCCTTAATACAGAAGAGGTAATAAGAGATCTGGGGACCCAGGTAGATAGTAATCTCTCCTTTGACAATCATACTGCCAAAGTAGTTAGGGAATCCTTTTGTGTGGCCCATCTAATTACTAAAGGGTTTGCATCTAGAAATAAAGAGGTTATAGTGCCCCTCTACTCGTCACTCATTAGACCCATCATAGAGTACAATGCCCCATTTGGGATGCACCTCACAAAACACTTCAAACAGCTGGAAAGACCACAAAAGTACCTCACCAAGAGGATTACTGGTCTCAAACATATGTCCTATGCAGCCCGACTGAAAAAACTCTGGCTGTACTCAATGGCGTATCGCTTACTCAGAGGTGCTCTCTGCCTGACTTACAAAGCCATGTCCAACTCAGAATTGATGGACATGCTCCACCTAAAGAAATCCAAGTCACTGTGAGCCATACGTTCTAGTGAGCTAAACCTCACCACAATAATAAATAGAACATGCTGGAGGGATAGATTCCTGTCACAGAGACTCCCCATGCTTTGGAACAAAATTCCAAACTACATCAGGCAGAGCCCCTCACTAACACTCTTCAAGAGAAACCTTGACGAGTGGATCAGTAACAGAAAATACACCCCTGGGATCACTTCATTGGCTCTGCTTGACAGAGGATCAGTTAATTAATGAATGGGGCGACGAAAGCCGACACACTCTGGCTAGGCTTATAAATACCCTCGGGCAGATAGCCTAGTACCTACCTATGAACCTGATCTTCATCCACCAAAACTCCAGTTAAATGAAGCAATGAACTGCCAAATTCCTTTCACAGGGAAAGGAACCACTTAACCACCATGCAAACACAACAGAAAGCAACTCAGCCCACCAAAGCCCCCCTACACCGCCCTACTTAAATATACCAACTCCAAAATTGCAGTACACGGGGACAGGGCACAGTTAACCATGGTAATCAAGTGGTTCCTTTCCCTTTGAAAGGAATTCGGCAGCTCATTGCTTTGTTTAACTGGGGTTTCGGTGGATGAAGATTGGGTGAGTAAAATTAAGTGGATCGTACTTTCGATAATTGAAAGTAGATTAATGTATATATATATATATATATATATATATATATATATATATATATATATATATGTGTGTATGTATATAGTTTACTTTCAAAATGTGGAAAGGCACGTATGTGAACCTGGGAAGGATGAATGCGTGTTTTCTAGTTTCTGCAATGTCGATTCAAAAATGTTTGAATACTCATTAGTGAATGGTTGTTTGCATTCGCTAATGTGAGATTGATATTCTGATAACAGATCATGGTACAGTGGGGATCATAAAATTTACCCTTTTCTTCACTGTAGTGCAATCTCAGAGTGGGAATATATAATATGCAGAAGGTGTGGGGGTGCAGGCGGGCTTGCCTCCCTACAAAAATGCTACTGGTAATTAGAATTTCAACACTGGACCTTCCGGTGTTTGAATTTCGATTCCATGGTTACCATTTCTGACATTCTGGTAATTCTGTATTACCAGATTCGGATAACAAATTCAGTCAAAAAGTGGAAAATTGTGTTGATTTTCCACTTTTTGATAGTAAACCTATATATACATATGTCTGTGCATTATGAACATCCAACAACTGTTAACAGAAGGAAAAAGGCAACTTACACTAACCCCTTGTCTTCTCCATTACCATTGGTCAAACTTTCCTTTCTGGATCAAGATCCATGGTTCTTTGGTTTAGGAATACGCACCTCTATATTTACATTTACCTTTGCAAAATCTGGTTGTTTAAGAAAATGTGGTCAACTTTTATGCTTCTCAGCTATGGACAGCACTGAAAGAAACTGATTCTGGTGAATGAAAGTCAGCATACCTCTGATAAGCATACATTTTATTGAATAAAACTTATGGTTCCTTGGTGGTAGATAAATCCCTTACATCTATACCTGATAGGATTACATGAGGATAGACAGGTTAAAGGTTAATAATCACTTCACCAGCTAGTAAACTGTACCCCCATCTGTTATCTATATGCCCCTAGGTGTCACGAATACCTAAGTGTTGAAATCAATGTTATAGTGGTTAGACATCAGTAGGGGAGATTTCTAAAGTGATTTTGATCACTTGTAGCAGGCATTAGTGCAAAGAAAAAAAATGTGTTAATTCATAAAGGAAAATCAAAAGTATTTTGTAACGGTATAGCTTTATTTACTTATTTGAACTAAATCTATTTACAGTTATATCAGGTCATGATGTATATAAATACCTATCACCAAAAAGAGAAGCTGTAAATACTAAATTTATCCACAGGAAAAGATCTAGGATTGATGCAACAAAATAGACAGCATACTGAGAAATACTCATGCCATGCTTAGAGCACACATTAAAGGACAATGGGATATTAAAGTAGATTGCTCAACCTGCTGTCTCATTTAGTCCCTGTTCATTGATACAGCCTTGAAAAATCACCCATGCAGCTTTAAAAACTAGGATGGTGGCCTAATAGTTAAGGTGTTTGCTTTACAAACACAGAGTGCAGGGTTTGAGTCTCACAATGGATAATTGGCTAGGCTTAAAAATGGCTTGCAAGGGCAGTTAGCCTAGTACTAATCTATGAATCTATAATCCACTCAACTGTTTTCCCAATTAGGCTTCCTACTTTTCCGTACTGTTTTACTTTCACTTTGAAAACCAAGTTGAAAAACCTCTAGATGGCTCTGAAATGATGATGTCACATCTGCCAGAGCTCTTGCTCTAGCTACCGGGATGTTTCCTCCTCCAAAGTGATGTAATCCCCACCTGATTTGTATGCTGTATAGAAGAGCCAGTGAACCTCCCACATTGTGATGTCAGAGCTGCCTTGCCCAGCCCGCTCTTAACCTAGCAAAAATGTCAAACTATAATCTCACTTTTCTGAACAGCCCTACTGATATGTGACAAAGCACAGGCAGAAGCACAGTAACAGCTGCAAAAACTAAGAGCATAAATTTGCAATGACCATGCATAGACATCATTTGGATGTTTTTACATAAGAAGCAGATGTCTGTCACAATTAATCGACAACACTACATCAGATTACAAGAAGTATGCAATACCATAATTTTCTTAAATTACCACTTAAAAAAAGCATGTGGGTGCTGTCATGCAAGTCTGTGAAATATTTTGTGTTTATAGTGCATAATTTGTTAGCTATTTAACCAAACAGGAAGGAAAAATAAGTGTGAGTTTGATGCTTTGCAAAACAGTGATTATTCCCAGTGCTATGGAGCTTGGTTCTAAATTTGACAGGAAGATTGCAAAAAAAAAATCTCCCACTGTAAGGAAGGAAAGGCTGACAAGAAAACAGTACATTAGTCTGGTCACCTGCTGTGAGCTGTCAATCACATGCAGATAATGGGTCAAATTACCCTTAGCTCTTTGACAGCTCTTTGACAGCTAGTTAAGGTAGGTGTGAAGGGGGAGGGGAGATACCTTGAAGAACTCAATTTCAGCCTTCACAAAAGAAATCAAATTAGCATTTCCAAGAAGAAAGTGCAAGAAAATGCACTTTCCAATTCTGTTCTGTAGCATTTGCACTGCTTGTGTTTGAAGTAGTCATTGAAAAAGGATAACATTTTAACCAAAGGTAGGTGACTATAACACAGCAATGAATGCCTGTTAAGTCAGTGCAATGACAGGAGCTTTAGGGAAAATGTGGCAGATCTGATGCAATTTTTTTGGAGACAAACAATGCATTCTGGGATACTTATAGGCAGACTAAACAGTCAGAATGATTTCAAGATGCCAGACCCCATGAGGTCAGAGTCAGAAATTGCGTATAAAAATATCTAAAAAGCTCTAAATAGTCCCAGAGGGGTGTTAAAATGTAGGAAACACCAAATCATGATGAAATAAACGTTTTTTGAGAATGTGGGTGCGGTTTTCCTTTAAAGTTTGTAGCTCACTAGTTGTGTGCTAGGTCTGTGGCATTGCCATCTGGACTTGGAATCTACAAAGAAAAGGGGCTAATTAGCTCAACATTAATTACTGTTTACACTTAGTTGACATGCTGGGATAATGACACTACTTCTGTTCAATAATGCATTCAAACTATTAAAAATATCCATATTTGAATACATTTTGCATGCTGATTAATAGACAGAATATATTTTTTAAAAGTCTCAGACCTTCAATAATTCCATTACTCAGAAAGTGGAAAATCCTATGAACAAAGTGAAAAAGCTTTCAGCACTTTATGGGAGAACTTTCATAGCTCAGCATCTGTAGCTACTTAGGAGAGCAACAGTACTCATAAACAGAATCCAAGTTCCCTGTAGCCAAACAAACATCCATTTCTCCAAGGGTGTCTTAGAATTGATGGACCAAGGGGGGGTCGGATGCTTGCCATCATGAAGGTCTCTTTCTGGATCTGCTCTCATGAAACCCTAGCTCTTGTAGTTTTGTTCCCACAGCAGAATTCATCCACTCCAAGGCTAAATCAAGACTTATTTCTTGTGAGCTGGAAGTAGAAATCCTGTGGAATTTCCATCAGAAGGAGGACTGCAATTAATTTCTTCAGGTTTACCATTTATTTCCCTCTCATTCTACCTCCTTCACTACTATAACATGTTCCAGGCCATCTGGATTGACGTAATGCACAGTCTGGGTATATGTCAAGCCTCTGAGATGCTACTTTCCTCCTAGGTTTCATCCATCTTTCCTAACACATAGGATGGCTGGGAAGATAATGGTTGTTTGGTAAACAAGCATGGAGAATCATACCTTTATTGGTTCCAGACCCATTATTAACTTGTACATCTCTGCAGAGTGCCACAGTGAATGCATGGGGCATCACAAAGTTTGCAACTGGTAAGTGCTTGAACATGACAATTAGCTTATCCTCAAATTATACAGACTTCAATTTTTGCATCATACCCTTATCTATATCTACTAGATAGAACAGTTAGAAACTTACATTTCAGTGGTTCCTGAAAACAAATTAAGTTTCCATTTTCTAGGGATAGCCACACCTGTTTTTTTTTTTTAAGTATTGTGGTCTACTGGGATTGAAAGATCATTTCTTTTCTTTTTTACTATGAAAGTTGTTTTTCTGCCACATACCATGCATTTGTGATTTGATGAATAGAGTTTTTTTAGTAAGTTCTAATTTTGTGTCACCATTCTTTTTGTATCTTCTTTTTGTATTTTCTGATTAGCCCTTGGTGTTTTCCACTAATTTCATTTGTCTGTGTCATTGGAAAATGACAGGAAACTGAATCACCTAGAAAAAAAAAACATATAAACACAGTTAGAGCATGCAGACTCCATAAAGAAGGTACCTCAGCTGAAAACTAAATCTCTTGCTGTGAAGAAGAAACGCTACCTGTTACACCATAACCTTCATTTTTATATCCTTTTTACATACTGATCTAGATATTCACAAAGTTTTTATGAGGCAATTTGTCCTTAATTATTTTACAAGCTTTCCGTTCTTATTTAGACATACTTCTTCTTTTGGCTTTTAGGGGGGTCATCTGTCTGCTCATGATTGGTAGTGGAGTTTTACAGCGATGAGTTGCCAGCCTGGCGCCCAACCTTCCACAGAAGGCACACACATGCATTCAGTCACACCTAGGGCCAATTTAGGGTGTCCAATCCACCTACAGCATGTCTTTGGGATATGGGAGGAAACAGGAGCAAGCCCACATGGAGGACATGCAGACTCCACACAGAAGGCACACCAGCCGAGGATCGAACCAGAGAACCTCTTGCTGTGAGGTAGCAACACTAACCACTGCACCACCATGGCCACCCCTTTATCTGACACTGATTATTAGATGGAAAAAGTTTGATTGTGAAGTGCTAACCTTTTTTAATAAACAGATTCTTTGGATTATTTAGTTGTGTGCTGGTTTATCCTGCCTCTACTTTTCCAGTTATACTTTCTTGGAGGATTTACGTTCTTCCTTGCTGGTTTGTTTCATTAGTATTCACTGATAATTAGGTGTCTAAATGCATAATGAGTAGTTGTAGCCAATTTAACTTTTTTTATGTTTTATACAATTTTTCAAATTATTTTTCTTATTATTTATCACCTTTACCTATTTCATCTGGATTTTTGTTTACCTCATAGTTTAAAGGTAATTTATTTGCATTATTATACTCAGTTTGAACTAGATTTTACCTCAAAACAGATTCCATAAAACCTGGAACATGACTTGTACTTGTTTATTTTCTATTTAAAGTGTTTGTGCTTATTTTAAACATCTGTTCTTTGCCATATGGATTTTCCGTTATTCAAACTTGTCTAGCAGTTTACAGCCTGCAGAGAGAAAGGAAGGACTGCTGATATTGTTTCCAGGTGAAATCAGTACTGATAACATAGTACTGCTTGTTTTTAACTGACCTGTGTACTCTGGGGTATTTATTTATTTTTTTGTTTGTTTATTGGTTTGTTTGTTTGTTTGTTTGTTTGTTTGTTTATCACATTTATTTATTTATTTATTCATTCAAGTTGTTAACCAAATGGACCTGTTTGGTCTCAGCTTAAACTTGGTGTATTTATGGACATCACAGTTGTATGTGTTGGGCTGTGACTAAACAAACAAATATGAACTGAACTGCTGGATTTTAAATCAAAACTAACCACACAGCACCTGGAAAGTCATTTGTACTTGTTTTCTGTTTAGAGTATTCCAGTGCTGATTTTAAAGTTTTCTGTTCTGGAGTGACTATTGAAATTGGTCATAAGATCATAGGAAGTTGTTAGGCTAATGGCCCTAGGGCCCTTACAAGCCTAGCCAAGTTCTACCCTTATTTCCATGATTGTCAGCTATTTCCCCTGTCGTAGAGGGACACAGGTGGATCCCTTGGGGTGAATTTATGGTTACCCATCTAATTGGTCAGATTGCATTTGAAGAGGGCCAATGAGGTGCTCTGTTTGACATGAAGTGGGAATCTGTTCTAAAGGTGTGGTAACATCTGGAAGACGTATCTGTCCCTCCAGTAGGTTCTATTAATGTCACATACCAGAATAAGGTCTTTAGCGTGAGTAACCCATGTACCATTTGACTTGCGGATATGCATGATTTCCAATAAAGCAGGGTCAGAGATTGCCTTTTATGTGAGGCAGAGATCTCTTTTGAGTAGTCTGTATGACACAGAATAAAGTGACAGTGATTTCAGATGATTCACATAGGACAGATGCTGAGGACCTTGAATTTTCCTTGTGAGGAACATTTGTGGTCTCTCCATTTGCTTGCAGGTGCTTGTAAAGGGACATACCAAAATGGGTGTTGCACTCAATTATTGGCCTGATGAGGGAAGAGTACAGGGAGGTTATAACTTCTTTTTTCTGGAGGCAATGCCCATATTTATGAGATGAGCAATATAGAATTCCCTTTGCATGGTATTCAAATGTAAGGTTGTTGTCAACCTGGGTTCCTAGGTTTCTCACCACTGAGTGCATGCTTAGGGTGTTGCTATTGATGTGGTAGTTAACAGGAACATTGCTCTTACCAGAAGGAATGATAATACATTTTGTTGCATTGAGTTTAAGGCCATGACTTTGGCACCAATCATTTCTTTGTATAAGACCCTCTTATAGGATGTTGACATCATTTGGAGGTTATATGTCCACTCCCAGTTTGTAGTTATCAGCAAATATTGTCAGTCATAGACCTTTAGTTTTTGCTTGCACTTCGGAGAAATAGATTCCAAACAGCAAAGGTCCCATGACTGATCCCTGTGGAACACCACTGGTTACAGGTCTGCTGTTGAAGGTGGATTCGCCTATTTTGACTATATGCGTTCTATCAATGAGCCAATTAGTGAACCATCTAACAATATAAAGGTTGATACCTAGCTGGGTGAGTTTGTCAATGATGCCTGAGTGGGGGACAGTGTCAAATGCCTTGGCTAAGTCCAGGTAGGCTCTATGTGCAGATTTCCCCTAGTCCAGGGCCTTGGTGACTGTTTCAAAGATGTCCACCAGGTTTAACAGGCATGATTTCCCTTTGACAAATCCAAACTGAGTAGGGTCAAATGTTTGGAGATTACATATATCTTTGTTAATAAGGTCTATGATGATTCACTCCATGGCCTTGCAGATAAGGCTAATCAGTCTAATAGGTCTCTAGTTCCAAGGGTCATTGGAAGCACCAACTTTGTGCAAGGGAATAACAGTGGCTGTTTTTCATTCAGCTGGGACAAAGCCGGTGCTTAGACTATGACTGAACAGAGTATTCAGTGGTGTTGCTAATTCTTGTTGGAGCCCATGTAGGATGCAGCTTGGGATGTTATCATGTTCTTTAGATTCTGTGTTTTTGGCCTTAGATATGGCATTTAGAATCTGCTCTTTAGAGATTCAAGGTAGGGGACAGGTGGTAGGGATGTCATACAGTATGTGTGGCAAGGACAGGGGATTGAGGTTTTCAAAGAACTTGTCAGCCAACATGTTAGCTATGTACACAGGTTCTGTATATATGGTATGATTAACTACCAGTTCAGCAAAAATCTGGGCCTTTCCTTTTAGGTTACGGATGTAACTAAAGAATGCCTTATGGACATCCTTAGCTGAGGAAGCTAATTTGGATTTGTAGTTTGATTTGGAGGACGTCTCAAGAAGTCTTATTTGCTTGTTTAAGCTGAGGAGGAAGTGTTTCCAGTTTAGGGCTCGCTCCCTCTTACTCTTAGACAGCAATTTCTTCCTCTTATTGTAAAGCTTGTTAATGGCAGTTGTCCACCAGGCAGGTTTGCTCTTCCTTTAGGAGTTTGTTTTGGTCCTATCAGGTACAGCCGAGTCAATGCAGTCATGCAGGTATTTGTATGAAGCAATGGTGTAGAACTCGCCATAGTTGCCAGTTACATCTGAGGGGGGAGGTGCAGTGAAGCTATTTATACCATCCTGTAAGAGGCTACAATCTGATTTGGAGAGGTTTTTTAGTTTAGTTGCTGATAGGGGGGGGGGGTTCAGGTGTGATAGTTACTTTGAATAAGACTAATTTGTGGTCAGATCTCACCAAGGGCGATTTCACAGTGGGGGTGCTACAATGGTCCCACATATTGGTAAGCACCAGATCCAAGATGCTGGCACCCTTGTGGGGGTGTCAACCAGCTGGTCCAAGGCACTGGAGTTAAGAAAGTTGAGGAACCTTTGGGGAAGTGAGTTTGGGCTGAATAATTTACCCAGTCAATGGATGGGTAGTTAAAGTCACCCAAAACCATGGTGTTCTGATGTATCTTGATAGATTCAAATAGATCCAACTAGGCAGAGTGGATGTCTTGATTCATGAAGGGGGTCCTGTTGCCGGCAATGAGTTGAATAGGTGTCCTACCAGCAGTTAATTGCACCTAAGTATCTCCAGGGAATCATACTGTTTAACCAATCTGGAGGTGTATTTATCTTTAATGAATATTGATACACCATCTCCTTTAGTTTTCACTCCTTCAGTTTGTGATCTGAACATGTGGAAGGAGGTATAACCTGGTATGGCTGGGCTGCTGTCCACAGCCTTGAACCAGGTCTCCATGACTGCACAAATGTCTGCGTCTTCCAAGGTAAGGACTGCTTCCAATGAGCGCAGTTTCATGTTAAGACTGCTAGTGTTTAGCAGCATAACTTTGAGGTTGTTTTTAGATGGAGTTTTTAACATCAGGAATTTTGTCCTTGAAAAACTGCCTAAAAAGGCACTATGGTTGTGGCAAGTGCCTTAGCCAGTAGCCGAAATCCCAGTGCTGACACATGAAGGTATTTCTCTAGCAGGACATTTCCTGTTACAAAAAGTGGCTACTGCTATTGCTTCTATGCGACATTAGTACTGGTCACATAGCAGGTTGAGTTTTAATTGACCTGTGCTGTTTTTTTGTTTGTTTACATTTGATGAGTCTGTGAACATCACTGCCCTATTGTGATGGGCTGTAACTAGAAAAACATGTCTGACCTGTTGCTTTTGACCTCAGAACTGATCCTGCAACACTTGGAAAGGATTGTGTCTTACAGAGCTTGGTTTCTCATTGCTGAGACTTGTTTTTGACAGCTGCAAGTGTTGACACCATCTAGTGCTACAGCAGCTTTATAGGAAGTAGTAAGGGTTAGAGATAATGGTGGGCTAAAGTGACACCCCTTCTTATTAGCAAAAGTCTCCCGACTGCTCATTCTGCAATTTTTGTGATATACCCAAGTCAGTGACATACACATTTACACTCTTTAGTGCAGTTTTGCACCACTGTGCACTACTGCTCTGGACTGAAGAAACACTGTTGTATGTAAATCATTCCTGGCCATGAGCACACATACTGTCACTTATCAAACCCAGCTGACATAAGTTGACTGTATTGTTGTAAAACATGGTGTTAAACCAACTGGTGTTAGGTCTGGGCTTCTAATTACTGTTGTGTTTTTAGTGGGGTCAGCTCTTGTTACTTTACTGCTGTTTTGTACTTTGTCTTAACTGTGCTATGATAATATTGTACCTCTAATGGGGCCATCTCTCGTTAGTTTACTGCTGTTGCAGTTTGCCTTGTCTGTGCTATTGTGGTACCTCTAATGGGGCCTTTCTTTTGTTAGGTAACTACTGTTTTGGATTCTGCCTTGTCTGTGCTATTAATTAATATTGCACCACTAATGGGGGTCATCTCTTTTGTTGGGTAATTGCTGTTTTGCATTCTGTTTTCTTTATTCTAATTAATATTGTACCTCAAATGGGCCCTCTCTTTTGTTAAGCAACTGCTGTTTTGCATTCTGCCTTGTCTGCGCTATTAATTAATATTGTCCCACTACTGGGGCCTCTCTTTTGTTAGGTAACTGCTGTATTGTGTTCTACCTTGCTGCATCTGAGTAAGATTTTTGTTCCACTTGCTCTTACACACTGTGCTATTTTGTCATCGGAACCAGATGAGTATCTTGATTCACTACTCCTTGTATGTTGTACAGTTGTGGCATCTGAGCCTGATTGTTAGTTTGTCTTTAGTGATTTTGCAGCATCCCTGTCAGGCTGTAAATTCTCTTCACTGCTTTTTTTTCTCCAAACATCTTTATTAAATTTTGTGACATCTCGATCAGGTTGTGATTCATCTCACTACACTTGTGTGCTTTGTTGTTGTAGCATCTGGACCATTTTGCTAGCCTACTCTTTGCTCTTGATGTGGCATCCAGGTCAGTTTGCTGATTTAGCAGCAGCAAGCCCAGCATGGATAAAAGATCCTTTAGAAGGTTCATTAACAAATTCACACTTTTATCTGTGCTGGACTTGCTGCTGGTTTTCTGTTGGTCATTCACCATTTGGTTTAATTACTGATTTGTCACTTTGCTGATTTGCCTTCCTGTGCAATTCACCACAGTTGTTGTACCTCTGCTAATGCTACCAGAACTTGTACTTGATTTCAGCACCAGTGAGGTGCTAGATAAAATGATAAGACTCATTTATTATTAGTATGGTAATCAGTTCACCGCTGTTCTGGAAACCACGAGGTAGCTGTTTGCACTTGCACCAGCTGCTGCAGCCTTTTTGCAGTATTCACTATTCACACTAAGATGGTGCACTGACTGCATTATGCTGATTGACAGCCACTTACTGCTACCAGAGACTTAGTCTTTCAATGAGAGGACTAAACACTTATTAAATCTATAGGCCAGACTCTCATCAAGACAGTTTGTCAGCAACCACCAGGCTGTCAGTTCCACCATCCACCTCATTCCAGCATGCCACACATCAACAGAAAAACCTTATTATGCTGAGGTAGTCAAGAATCCTCATACTAAACCACAAAGGATTCCAATATGTAGGAAGGCCTGTTAAACCCCTCAGCACCATACTAGCGGAGTAGTTGTACATACAGCACCGTCCAGCATTATCACTGAAAAAAGAGCTCAATCTGCTTTTAGGCTAAAGTCCTTGAGGCTAGGTGGGCGTGTCACTATGCATTATAATGTCTTAGTAATAGGTGGCTCCATTATGAGGCACACAGAAGTACCAGTCTCCACGCTGAGGAAAAAAGGATGACAGTGATTTACCTCTCAAGTGACAGAATTCAAAAGGTCAGAATAGCACTCACATACCTTCCCCAGGTATATATAATATGGTTGTTTTACATGTGGGAGTGGATGATTTGAGACATACATCCTTTCCTTATATGCAGAGAGACATGATGGAGCTGACTGAGTATGAATCTAAGTGCATAACTAGTCTTAAACAGCAAGCTAACATCTCCAAACACTATGCCATAATATAAGCAAAAGATAATTGCCTTCAACAATTGGCTTAGTTATTGGCATCATTCCAAGGGTGGAGATGGGGGGCCAGTGAGGAGATGACTGACAGTCTAACTGTCAACCAATCAGGGACAAATTTCAACAGATTCAGGGACAAATCCACAAGAAATCAGAGACAATCAGGAACACTATAAAAATATTAATGCTATTAACTTGAGACAGTAACAGAATCAGAGCATATGAATTAATATACATTTTCTGAAGTAAAAGAAGTCTATAACTCTTAATTATCATCATTATTCATTAAGTGAAATTCACCACCTTTCCTCCAAAAGTCACTAGTTTTAGGAGGGATTAAGAGGGACAGAGGTAAAATTCAAGTCAAAATCAGGGACTTCCCTGAAAATCAGGGACAGTTGAGAGGTATTTTGCCAGTGATGGCCTACATCTATCTGTTCATTAGCCAAAACCTTCTCCAAAACTATAGTGTCTTTTTTCTCAATCAGTTTTCCTCATCTACCAACCCACTCCAACAAAATTAGCACTGTATATGAAGGTAATGGTACTCAATACTAGAAGCCTAAAAAAGAAATCATGCTCCGTAGAAGTCTTACTGATATAAAAAATAGCAGTATATTCATCACCACTGAGCTGTAGTTTCAATGCTACAATAACAATCCCTAACTGAATTCAATGCCTGCTAATCATTCAGATCTTGCTCTGGGAAAGACTGTGATAAAGGTGGTAGAGTGCCCATATTCCTATAAAATCCATTCACTTCAAGACTTATACAGCAAAAGAATGGCATTGAGCTTTTCTAAATCCTAATTACTGCCAATAAGATATCTTACCATACCGTAGCCATCTGCATAACCCTATCTATGACACCTACAGTCCATATGGCATAATTAAACAAACTAAAACCCGTCCCGATCCAACCTAACACTATTCTTCTTGGAGACCTTACCTATCCATCCATAAACTGCAAAACTTATGCTACTAATAATAAGTAAATACAATGTTTCTAGATTTCATCAATTTAGTCTCTCTACATAAAATAGAGCACATCAAAACTAGGGACTTATAAATATTGGATCTGGTTCTCACAAAAATAGACCATTGTCCACCAATAGTTACCTTATCACTAGTCAGATCTGACCGCCATTCTGCAGTATTTACCACAAGGGATAATCCAACCTTTCTGCAAACCTTATCATCTTTAGAGATTTTTCAAATGCAAATCTGCAAATGCAACTGATGATATAATGCAGTTTAAGACCCACATCCTTTTGATGACCATCTAGCAAACAATACTGCATTTACAGATAGTTTCTACTCACACATTAATGGTATGCATTGAATCACGAATCCTTATCCTACACAAATACAGTGATAAGTTTAGGAATAAAAGAACCACCGTATAAACAAACTGTTTAATAAAAGGAAAAAAATAATTTTCCAGAGAAATAATCTGAATGCTTTACTCTGCAGAAGTGAACTTAAGAGGTTAAACTAAGACCTTGGGTACAGAATTGATCCCTCCAAGGATAAGTGTAAACTGAACATATTCACCCTTGTAAATGATAAACATACAGACTTTCAGCTCTGTTAGAAAGCTTAGGAGTAATACCCAGCACAACACTGAACTAATACATAACAAGAACCTCTGCTCAGCCCAGCAGAACACTGAACCGATACATAACAAGAACATCTACTCAGCCACTGATAGATAACAAGAACCTCTACTCAGCCCAACACACCACTGAACCGATACAAAACAAGAACTTCTACTCAGGCCTTGAAGAAATAGTAGATGTACTAGCAGATAAATTCCACTCAGACATTATTCCATATCATCCAAAAATGTCCAACTGCATGCCATCACATCAGCACCCAACAAAAAGATAACCTTGGGTCAGGTCATACTAGCAATGTCTAAAGCCAAGAATACTAGTTATATAGGGCCAGACAATGTACCTGGATATTTTTGTGTCAGTATGAATACAGTCTCATCAACTTTCTACTAAATGTGTTCAGCCTCAACTTTGAAACTGTGGCCAACCCCCTACTCAAAGGTAGATCCATGATCCTGACAACTACAGACAATAAGTCTTACAGCCTTATTTGTAGCAGTAAGAACAAATTTAGATAAAGTAGAATCAGCAGCCGGCGTTAAAGGCTACTTTTATAAGTTGCCATTTTAGGAGACAAACTAGACTCTGAGACCTGAGTTCTTGTACTGGCAGGGAGGAGACATTGCCTTCTGCCTCACAACTGACTGACTCTGAGGAAAGCCCAGAGCTAGCTGACCTTCAAGTAACCCAGTTATATTTTAAAAAGGCACAGTGGAAAGATGAAACTTTGAGCAGAGACTAAAGAAAAATATAGCTATGGCTGAGGGAATGAAGCTGAACAAGATGTTCCTACTTCTAACCCGTACTTTGGGTTACAAAATGACTTGTTAAGCCGAGTAAGTAAATATAGACAGGAAAGAATATGCCAGCTGTTAGTAAAAAAGCCTTTCAGAAACATAGTGATGAGATTAGCATGTAGCCATGTGTCTACTTTTCAGCTAGATGACACACTACAAGCCACAGGAAAAAAAAATATTTTTGGTCCCCCTTCCACAGTATGTTTACTGGCCCAGCACCGAATGCCTCATGTCCAGACTGAGTATACCAACTAGTCTGCTACCCCACTGGGCTTACTGCTGAATTTCTGGGCCTGGTTGTGGATCCTAAGCGTGTCCTGGGGGTTAGCTGTCAGTGCTTCCATTGGGGAGTTCTTTTTTATATCCTACACACTTCCATTTTACCACCTCTTCACTCATAGACCACATTTAAGGACAACTCATTTCTATGACCTCACCTCCCCGTTAGGGAGCATTATCAATGAGCACCCTTCCACCCAGGACAGGCATACCCCTTCCTCCCTGCTGCTCCGTCAGTCACTCAAGCCAATAACTGAGCATTGGTCAGCTTTACCATAATCAGAGTTTTATCCACACAACAAGATCAGAATTAGAGAAAAAGATTTTTTGTTACAAAACAAGAAAATATTTTCAGAATTGCCTGGCAGAACAAAGTTGATTCAGCACCATACTGAAACTAATCCAGGAAAGAAGGTTAGCTTAAAACTTTACAGACACAGACAGTGCAAGACAAAATGTGAACGATGCTTAAGATGAAGACAGGAGACTAAGGGCCTGATTCCAAAAGACTTGCTCTTGGTGTGACTGACTACTTACACTGAGATCAGGTCTTTTGTAATCTGACCCCCAGTGTAAGCCCATTTACAAATAGGCTTACTCCAAACTAAGTCACTCACAATGAAACAAGTATTTTGGAATCAGGGCAAATTTACACTGACAGCATTTATTTTGGAATCTGGCCCTAAAAGTGAATAGAAAAGCCCCATGGTGTCAGTTACAAACGTATTGGAAACAAACGGTTCTATAGTGACATCAAAAGGTTGAACTGCATTTTTATATTTGTCAGTTACCCCATGCCTGGGTTAGCTGAATAAATAGACAGACAGATAAGGAAAAGCAAGATTCTTCGCTACTCTATATTTTAGAAACAAGTCTTTTTATATTCTCTTAACAACTGAAGTCAAAGAGAAACCAGCCTTTTCCACATGTGATAGTTTATTTCAGTATACTGTCATTCTTTCTGGGTTGCATTCCTCGACCTAACAAATAGGCCTAAAATCCATCTGTTAACCCATAAATACTTTAAACTGAGTGCTGTTTTCAGTCCTACTATCTTCTCTAGCATTTAACATACAGTCCCCTCTAACACTTCATCTACGCACAGATCTTCCTTAGATAACACCACCATTTATGGCATTGATTGACTAGTTCATCCTTTTTCACTTCCTAAGCTCTCTCACAATTTTGCCAGACCTCATCTTTCCCCCACCTCACTTTCCCCATCCCATTTCTACCAACAAAATTAGTTCAGCCATTTTTTCTGTTCTATTACATATATGCCTCAGTTTGCCCTTAGTAAAAGACTGCAACTGCTACTCTAATTAAATTCCCATTTACAAGCATGGTCTAGGGAACCATCCTCTAAAATGTATCATAATACATCTTCCAGAGTTTCCCTTCTACTATTAATAGATATCTTAACTCATCTGTGCTAAGACTTGTTTACAAATATTGTCTTAAGAACTGCACTTTGATATGTATCTTAAATGATCTGTCCTAAGCTTGCCTTGTTCTTTCAATACCTATTGCTAATGATGTGTCCTAGGTTTTACTCTGTTAGAATAATACTGTAGCATAGTCAGTACTATTTATACATACACCTTCTTAGATACTATTATCTTAATTTGTTAATTTTGTTAAGCTTATAATAGCTAATGTAAAAATATCTGTCATGCCTTTTTTGTCTTTTGACAGCCATATCCTGCTGACCAACAACTTACCTTCATGGCCATCCAGCTGGCCTATTGATTTCCCTTTGGCCAGTAGAGGCAAGGGTCAGATTAACCAGTAGAAAGTGTAATATTGCAGTCTGACAGTTTGCATCCTAGCTTCCCTGTGCCAGTTTCAGACTCACTATGGGCATCAGCATGTAAGGTGAATTTCCACATTGCTATGCTGATGGAGCTCCCAACTCAAGGAGTGTGCATTGGGGTACTACAAAGCAATTCCCCACCTCCACAGTGTAAAATTACCTCCAGTGACCTTACCTCTCTGATCTGGCATACACTCTGATTGTGTTATGCAATAACACTAGCAAACAGTGGCTACACTGGTCCTTGGGACCAAGCCCCCATCCCATTCCCCAGAGAAGAATAAGTGGGCGCAGTCTCTTCAGTCCTTTCCCACCTGTTGTAATTTCATCTAATTCCAGGGCTGCTAATTGAACCCCAGTCACCAGGGTCATAGAAAGGTCTTTTTCCCTCTACACTGCAGAGCCAGCTCCTTAACTCAGTTAACTGCAGTCATGTGCCACAGTACCACAGTGTGCTTCCATGAATGTCAGTACTGCATTTTATCCTCATTTGTTCCTGAAAAGGGCCTTTGGACCAATGCACTTGCCTGGTAAACAAATGTAAAAATAAAACTTAAAAATTAGATAAATAAGTGGTGCTCCTACAACATTTCAGTGACTCATGGACTGGGTTTTAAACCCCAGTGGTAAGTATGCTGCTGCTGCTTACATCAGTTACATGAGTTTAAGGATACAATGCAGGTGCTAGATGGGGAATCGTTTAAGAAGCCTAGTGTGTACATGCCAATGGTACCACTGCTAGTAGCTGCCTTCAGTAAACTAGCTGAGAATGATCAGCATGACATGGAAAAGAGAGTGGGTAAGTCTAGTAAATGAATGGGCAATTTAACTTATGCACAGAAGAGAGCCCTACAACAACTGAGGAGTGATCCCTCCCGTGTCATTAGACCTGCTGACAAGGGGGGGTGCCCTGGTAGTTATGGATTCTGAGTTCTATGATGAGACAATGAGGTCTATGTTATCACACCAAAGGTTTTACAGTTTGGTGGAACATAAGATGGTGGATATACATGTCCATAGAATACAGATGGTTTTGGTTGACTTGATTAAGACAAATGTCATTACAAATGAGTTGTATGAATATTTGTTTGTTGGTGATCCCCTCCTGCCATTGATACAGGGTCTTCCTAAGATCCATAAGGACAGTGTGTGCCCACCCATGAGGCCCATTGTTGTGGGCAGGGGGTGTGTCACAGAACCATTTTCGCTGTATGTGGAGAGGTTCCTGCACCCAGTGGTTGACGCAAATGTTTATATTTTAAGGGGCATGAAACAGTTCCTGTTGGATTTGTATGAGTCTGTGAAATCTGTCCCTATTGATATCCCATATTACTTAGTCATGATGGATGTTCAGTCCCTATTCACTGTGATACCAAACAGAGATGGGGTGCAGTTGGTGTCTGATTACTTGAAGGACAAATCTGGATTAGATAGTGATGCAGTGGATCTGTTAGCTTTGTTTTTGGAAGTTGTTTTAGAGAATAACATTTTTTGTTTTGGCTCTCAGTGCTATTTATAGATGGAGGGTGTGGCTATGGGCAATTCTTGTGCCAATAGCTACGCCAACCACTTTATGGCTGCATGGGAGACCAAGTTCTTGTTTGCTCTAGGTGATTTTTCGAGGAACGTGATGTTTATAAGCGTTTTGTAGATGATGTGTTTTTCCTTTGGAAGGGCACGAAAGATGAGTTATCTCTCTTCTTGGAGAGAGTTAATGGTTTAACGCAATATCTGAAATTTACCCATGAGGTTTCTGAGAATTGGATTTCTTTTTTGGATGTTTACGTTCAGAGATTGGAAAGTGGCCTATTGAACGCAGGAGTGTATAGAAAGGAGTGTCAACGCAATTCCTATCTCCATAGACGCAGTATGCATCCAGGTTACATCTTTGGTAATATTGTGAGGGGTCAGGTATATAGGACATCATGGTATAATCCCAGTCAGGATGGTTTTGAGGCAGATGTTAGGGATTTATGTGAGAGGTTTAAGAGCAGGGAGTATCACACATCTGATATGGAGAGAGGATTGGCAGACCTCATTAATTTGAGGGAACAAGCTGCTGCACCCTTTTTCTCTGAGACTGTAGTGGACCATGATGGCCCCTCCTGGGGTGTTCTGGCAGGGAGTAGAAATCATGGTTTCAGAGTGCCCTTATATTATACTAAGGCTGTTGGTAGGTTGAAGGACGTGATTAGATCACACTGGGGTGTGTTAACACTGGACCCGAATGTGAGGGAAATTGTAGGTACTGCCCCAGGTTTTGTCTATAAGAATAGATAGAATTTAAAGAAATAGCTGTGTTATCCTGTTATGGATGGTGGAGGTGATAGGGTTGTTGGTACTGTTCCCTGTGTAGTTGCAGCTATTGTTGCTCTATAGACACTGATGTCCATTTCTATCACCCTGTTTATGGCACTAACCATGAAGTTAGAGTTCATGCAAACTGTGAATTAAACATTACATTTCTGTTAAAATGGTACTAAAGGGCAAGTATACAAAAGATAATGTGCCTCAATGGGGTAAGAAAGAAGAAAGGGAAGGCCAGGGGAAGAAAGCAAGTACAGAGTTGGTTGTGTACAAAGGAGAAGTAAGCAGTGGCGGCTGGTGACTTCAAACCAAAGGGAGGCTGCAGGAGACAGCTGAATGGGTGGGGCCAATGGGAAGGGGTGTGGCCATCTAGAAAGGGGTGGAGCTATGCAAAAAACTGCAAAAACTGGGACTTTAATTAAATAAATCCAATCAAGACAAAATTAATCGTAGAAGAAAAAAATATTTTAATGCATTGGCCACATGACAGGTTAATTAATATCTAGATAAAAACAAAAAGGTTGCGAGGCATGAAAAAATAAATTACTTTTTAAATACATTACTGGAATGCCAGTCTAAATCAAGTATAAAAAAATAAGCAGCACTCAGCTCAAATCAATTCTCCTTGCACTGCAGTTCTAATTATAATTTATATTCACATTTATAAAAGTACCAAGTAACATGCTAAAAGTAGCAGTACCCCCACTTGTAAAAGTGTTTCTTATCCAAAAAAGACCTGCTGCCTGACAACAACTATCTACTTGTTTCATGGGGAAAACATGATCAAAGTAAAAAACGAACAGCAAACAAGAAAGAAACTCAAGATAAATTGCTTAAAGGATTACTGTACAGGTTATGGACCGCACATGATAGATTGGCATTCTGTTTAGTTTACTGGTAAAGCCTGCAAAGATGACTACAAGTCTCCAACAAATGTAATGAGCTTCTAAAAATACTGAAATCCTGTCCTTTATTACAAATACTGTCATATGCATTTCAATACCTAAGGCTTATACGTTATCTAGTTATGTAAATATTCTATGCATGGCAACAACAAAAAAGCTTTCAATATTGGTAATTCTTTAACAGTATGCTTATTAAAGCTTATTTGCATCTTACAGTCTCAGACAAGCTTACCTGATGGTCATTAAAGCATTGCTACTTAAACACAGAGCAACAGGCACTGCAGTGACATGCATTTTCTGAATAAGAACCATAAATCAACAGTATAAAATATGACAGAAAACCAGAACATTCTGCAAAATCAAAGACAGATGAAAAGGCACTGTGCTACTTGTGTCTACATTGAATGGGGGGATACTCTGCACACCTACACTGCATAACTGATCCTTGCCTTGCTTGGACACATCCAGAGTCACTATGTGAGGGAGTGGGGTACAACAAGTATGTCACAATTTGAAATGTTTCTGGCTGATGGCGATGGCCCTGACATGTTTGTCATACCTCTCAGCCTCACAGAAAATGATCTGGACAAAGCCATAAACAGAAGTGAGACAAAGGCCAAAAATTAAGGACAATTTTTAAATATTGCTATTATAAACTTAGAAAGATAATAGAATAGTATGTCTTGCATTAGTATGAATTTTCTGAAGGATATGAAATCTGAAACTCAAATGTCTATCATTATTTTCTAACTTTAGTCTGATTTGCCATTAATTTGCCAGAAAACCACAATTTTATGAAAAACAGACCAAAAATATGATGCAAAAATATAAAATAGCCACACAATATTGCTGGGAACATGTCAAAGAAGGGGCACTTTTTAAATATTAGTACTGTTAACTTGCACAGCTGACAAAATAAGAGAATCTACATGCATTTCTGAAATTAAAAGTAATCTATAACTCTGATCATTACAATTATTTATTAATTGTAAGCCCTCCACATTTTCTTCCATATTTGCCATTTTGTGGAGGGATTATTAGGGGTGAGCAACATTATGAGACAAAATCAAGGACAATTGAGAGGTTTGTATATACCTAATTCTATAAATTGATTTATTAGTGCATACCTCTCATCTCTTAATGCGGGAAATCTGGACAAGGCCAAATATATTGGGGGAACATACAAACAGTACTAAAAATTGCTCTTGTATAAACTTAGTTGACAGAACAACAGGTCTTGCTTTAGCATGCATTTTTCTGAAGAGTATGACGTCTGAAACTCAATGCCTGTCTTATTTAGTGACTTCATTCCTAAATGATTTGCCAGAAAAACACAAATTGTATGAGGAACAAACCAAAAATAAGAAACAAAAATCTATTCATTCTGCAAAAATCTGGACAGTTAAGAGGTATAGTTCAGCCAGGGATGTCTGAGTTTGCCACCCTCCCCCCTTCACAAAATCATGGTTGAATGGGGCCTCCCCCCTGCAGCTATTCCAGTGTCCCATTACTTGGCTATTTCGCCCCATTTACCATAAACACTGTAATGTGCATACTGCTTTACTTCTACAATGATTAGGATTTCATTTAAAAGTTTTATTTTACATTTTACAGCACAAACACTAATAGACATCTGCTAAACAAAGCAATGCAGTCTCACAATGAAAATATACTTAGCATTAAAACTTCTCTGCCCTTGAAACTCATATTCATTGAAACAGCACTGAAACACACATTCAAAGAAAATACATCTGGCGAGTTGCAGATAAAGATTCACTTTGGTCTGTTTTCAAATCATAGGCCCCTTGCACAGGAAACATACATGTGTTCTTTGATACACCTTCCTGATTGTATCAAATTATATTCCTCGTATAATATAGTACAGCTGTTAGAAGGCATTTTAAATTTATTGTTTTGAGCATTTTTCCAGTAAACAATGAAACAAAATGTATGCACTAATAATGACAAAACTGCCCAATTCAGAACATTTCCATCATAAAAGTCTACTCAAACTTCTACAATCCACCAGTATCAGTAAATATCCACAATCTCTGCAGAAGTAAAAGTCATCTAAATAATTCCACATTAAAGAGATCTGTAACTAATGAAGAGGTTGCTGCTAGAAAACAACTTTATTTTGCATTGTTTCATCTACAAATAAAGTGCCTGTTGCCGTTGAGAAATAAATTGCATATGTTACAATAAAACAACGATAAGCTAGTAATATTGCAATAGGGAGTGGATGGCAAACTGATAACAGGTTCATTGTTACTAGGTATCTTCACCAAAGAGGACATTCTCAGGACTGCAGCATCCACCCCCTTTAAAAGTACAACACAGTAGAGTATCAGCAATGCATCTATATACTGTGGGAGTACAACCCACAGCCTTCTGCATCAAAAGGAAGAACACTACCTGTTGTGCTATTAACAAAACAAGCAGACTTAGCAGAAGCAGCATTAAGCTTCTCTTCAAGCTCTCAGCTCCTTGTAAAATCCACTTGACACTCAATTGTATCTCTCAACTTTGAAGTACAACAAATCTGGAAAAAGCCAAAATGTATTGGTGGGGAGGACAAAACCCGAAAAGTAGGGACACATTTTAAACATTGCTTGTATAATCTTGGAAAGTTGCTAGAATAAAATGCTGTGTTACCAACATGCATTTCACTGCCAAGTCTTGAACCCTGGACCCTGTGCACTATAGTAAGAGCAACACACCACTATGTCAAATCAGCTGTTTCTTAAAAAAAAGTAGACTGAAACTTAAATGGCTATTATTTAGTGAATTCAGTTCTTACCATAGCTCTCAACTTCTTAGCACAAAACACCTAGACAAAGCCAATAATGGGGGAATACAGTTTCCAAACATATTCAGTGAATTCAGTTCACTACAGCTCTCAACCTCTTAGCACAAAAAACCTGGACAAAGCCAATAATGGGGGAATACAGCCCCAAAAATAGTGGCAAATTTCAATTATTGATCTTATAAACAGAAAATTGCTAGAATAAAAGGTTTTGTGTTACCATGTACTTGCTGAAGAATATGAAGTCTGAAATTCAAATGCCTGTCATTATTCAAAATGCAGAAACCACAAATTTCACAAGAACAAAAATTGAGGCAAACATTTCACAAGTGGTGGTGGGTAGGGAAATCAGGCTCTTGCTACCTGCTCCCAAGGTACAAGGTTTGAGTCTAGCCACCGGGTATATTTCCTGAGTTCTCTCTAGCCACCAGGTACATTTAACTGGGGCATTACACACACACACACACACACACACACACACACACACACACACACACACACACACACACACACACTCCTGCAAAGTCCATTGCCTACCTGACCCCAGCTCCATTGCTGCAAAGTCCATTCAAAGCTTAAAATCCACATTTCCTTCCAGCAGTAAAATCCATGTTCATCCATCCATTCCTGCAGTAAGCCTGTGAGAGCAAGCTGCTATCCAGCCTGCAGATGTTGCAGTCCATAGACCTCTTGATCTCTGCTGTCTTCCTAATCTGGATTGCTGGTGAGACAGTCTGGATTCTGTGCATGCTCTGGACTGGTTCACCAACAGTCGGGATATTGGAAATACCACTAGTGCATGAGTGATGTTCTTGGACTCTTGTTTGTTTTACTTTTATTTTATTTTTCTTTTTACAGCTGGGGGGCTGCAGTCCTGCAGCCCAATAGTATGATCTGCCCCTGGAACTAAGAAAGAGGGGGTGACATAAAAGGGCCCCAATAGTGAAAAATACTATAATGGTCAGACAATATAACAAAAGAATAAAAATTTAAGTTACTGGTGTCATAAGGAGAAAGAGGAGTAATGGATGAAGGAGGACACAATGGCAAACCAAGAAGATGGGTACAATGTTATTTTAAAGAAACAGAAACTATTGCTTTTTTGTGATAAGCATGCTGGACAAAGTGGGATATGAAGAAAGGGAAACTGGCTGACTTAAAGGAAAAATGCTGGATCAGAAACACAAGTTGGAGATGATAAAGGAGCAGGTGCAGATGAAGGTGACATGAAGATGGATTATTGAAAATTATGTCCAAGCTTGATGAAGTGAGTTTAACAACAGATGACCTCTAAACTAGATCCCAAAAGGATAACAACAGAATAGTACATGTGATAGAAGAAGTGGATGAGAGAGACATTGCATGTTTTGTTCAACATTTGGCCACTGAGGTGGCACAAAACGATTGGGCACATAAAGTTAGAAAACCAAGCAAAAATCCAAGTTCAAGTGACAGGCTAATTATTGTCAAGATGCACTACTATCAAACAAGAGTGGATCCCAAGAGGCAGTCTAGAAGTGGGGCTTTATGATGGGGCATATAAATGGGAATATAGTAGATGGTTTTCAGTGTTTGTACATCAGCAAAGAGTGGAGATGGGACTCATGCAGTGGCAGTTAAACAGGAAGGGTCATAATGTCACCTAAAAATGTATTGACATAGGATGGCACTTAATCATAAAAATTAAGTGTCATAGGAGGGCACATTACAGTCATAATAGAAAAGAAGACATTATATTTTAAAGTGATTACTTTAGTGCTGGTTACATCAGTAAAGAGGGGAGATAGGGGCAGTGCAGTGGCAATTGAATCAGGAAGGGCATTATGTTATTGCCAGGTAGTTATAAACTTTAAGTGACATGGGAGGGCACCTTACAGTTATAACAGCGAAGATGACATTAAGCTTTATGTGGAAAGAATGGTATAAATGCTGGTAATGAATAAGCACAAGGGGCAGAGGAAGGGCAGCACCAATGAAGGTAGGCCAAGAAGGAATTGCAGGGATATGGACTATGTATGCCTCAGCAGCAAAGAGAATGAAGACATCAGTAGAGGGGGAAATCAGGGTTGAACCTTCCTTGCCAAAGGGAGACAGAGAAAGGCAGAATAAAGGAATTCAGGGGCAGAGTATTATTTATAACCCCTTAAACACAAAAGAGAAGACTGTTGTGGACCACATGAAGTGACAAAAGGAAGACAAAAAGCAGAGAAAAGATGAGATGAGGAGAGAAGAGAAGAGAAGAGATGAGATAAGATGAATGGACTGAAATGGAGGAAAAAGTAAAGCATGAAGCACTGCAATTGAAGAAGGAGGAGAAGTGGAAGGGGGAGGAGTACAAATTGAGTTTGGACAGAGCCAGACACAGGCAGATGAGGGAGATAGCACTGATAAGCAAGTGTTGTATAAAAGGTGCACCAGGCTCAGACCCTGGAAGGTATGCTAGGCATGGAAATGGAGCCCAGGAATGACCTATTAAGGAAGTGTGTTTGTGCTTCTTTCTAGTTCTCTGTGCATTTTCCAGGTAAAAAGGAAAAATAGAAGAAAAAACATTAGGAAAATATGATTATGAAGAACAAAAAGATCAACTGACAAAGATCAAGAAAAGGGAAAGTTGAAGTGTAATGAGAGGTAGAAAGATGGAGTGGCAGAAATCTGGACATAAGAGTGAGGTAAGAATTTCATAATTTGGAGCAGAAAAGGGAAAGGAAAGCTTATTATGGACATAGGGCCAATGGCAACCCAGTGATGTTTCCTGTTTGGAAAAATGTTGATTTATGTGTTTTATTTATGAGAATCGTTATACTGATGTTATTACAGAAGATACAATAACATCCAGGCTCATTGGGATTGACAGCTAGACCTATGGTATGGATAATGTGAATGCTATTATGTTGTAAGTTAAATAAGACATTACAGTGGACTCAGGAACAAGGAATTGTGTATGTTTAATATAACTTTATTATATGCAATATTATTCTTAATAGACAAATTATTCTGTTTTGATGGGAACTAGAATGCAAGGTAGCTTTTGGTGATTGCCCAAATAAACTGATCATAACTATGACTGAGGGGAGTTAGCTAAGATATTGCAAGATATTAGGCCTTTCATAAATCCATCATTAATATGTAAAACACAACTACCACACAGACATTTTAACAATCCCTGTTTTGGAGGAACATTCCAGTTTTCTAGCCTGATTTTCCCCTGCACAAGATGCACCTATTTTGGTGGTAGTTCCCTATTTTCAGATTTGATTTACTTCTTCACACAATTTTCTGAATCCTCCCTCATCACAAGTGTGTTTTCAAGCTGCCTAGTGCACAGAAAACTAAACTACATGTACAACATACTAATGACAGCAATAATTTAAAGAAACAAAAATAAATGATCTCATGTAATATAATTTTGCAATACTGTTAAAAGTCTACAGATTTTATATTGTCTCTCTGATAATGAGGTTATATTTTTCCATCATTTTGTCACTTTTCTTTTATTCATGTTATTATGAGTAGCATCCCGCATTCCTACTGGAAGTCAGGAGACTGATGTGCTATTGTTATGCAAATTGTATGCTATGCTAATTAGATGCCCAGATTTTTGGCTAGATGTACCTACTTTACAAGGGTCTTTATACCTATTTTAAATGGTATTAATACCTGTCTGAGTAAATGATGTTCTGACACATCTGTGATGGTATATGTTTATGGGGCCATGGTATATAGATCCAGGGTGTGAAACCATGCAACACAACTTTAATGGTGGGATGGTACAGAGGTTGAGGATGGAGAGAGTAGAGAGTGAAGAGAGAGACAGAGATAGGTAAGAGAATCTGAAGGGGATGTTAAAACCCGGGGAGTAATAACCATGTGATTGTTAAGGTGAATGCAAATCAACAAAAGCTTTGATCTGTCTTGCCTGGGAGGAGATATGCACCCTTGTGGCATGCTCAACAACACCTGAGGTCCACACCCTTTGGAGCAGAGAATAGATCAGAGTTGGGGAACAGAGGTTGAGGTGGAGTTGGAATGCAAGGGTGTGAATTATCCACTCAAACGAGAATGTGTATTGAGCAGAATTTAAAAAAGTGCTGTACATACCATGCCTACAGGAGCTAAAGTTGCTCACAACTGAGAAAGAGAGGCTATAAAAGAAAGATTATAAATGGGTGAAAATGAATTATTTCCTAAGAAGAAGTAAAAAATGGAGCAGGAATACTACAGAACAGGAATACTACTGCAAGATGAGGGTATCCCAGGTATGAGTTGTAGCGGGCAGCGTATAGAGGTGTTTTTGGGGATAAAGGAGTGGTGTTGGGATCTTCTTATCGACCAAATGGAGATGAAGTAGAAGACATGATATGTTGTTCAGCGGCAGCTGAAAGAGTAATTCTTAGAGGAAGCAAAGTGATATCGGCAAGGAATTTTAATGCTGTATTAGAGCTAAGTATAGATAAACTATACAAGAATGCAGAGTTCAGTGTGAAATGTCAGAAAAGTTGATGAAATGTATGAAATGGATAGGAGTGTCAGGTCCATGGAGAGAAAAACAGCAGTGGGTAAAGCAGTTTACATTTTGCAAACAGAAAGGTAAATGGATAAATAGGTTGGATAAAGACTATTGACACATATGAAAGAATAGTATTGGATTGTTCCTTAGTTTCAATGCTATGAAAAGGGTGGTAAGGAGGGAATGAAGAGGAACAGGTGGAATCCAGGTAGGTGGAAAGGTACTACTCAGGTAGAGCGGGTACAAAGTATGGCTATGGCAGTAGTTCAAAGGAATATGTCAGAAATGGGAGAGGTAAGACTTAAAGAGTAGGAGGGCATTGAGGCTGCTTGCAAGCAGATGTTATGAGGTGTAGAAGGTGTCAAAACAAGTAATGTCAAGATGGGACAAAGAAACTAGAGCTGGAACTGCAGCAAGAGTAGATAGTCATGAATGAAAAAGATGAGGACCAATGAGAAGAGGTGGTGAGTAGGCGGGAGGATTAGGGAGCTGCAGGAGGAGTCAGAAGAAGAACAAGTGGAATGGAGAGGAGATGAATGGAGAAATAAGGATGAACATGTGAAGCTGTTATTATACAAGGTCAACAATTCAAAGAAAAGCACATGGATAACTGGAACAGAGATAGAGCGAAGTAGGAAGATTAATAAGAACAATCAAATAAGAGAGGAATTTATAAAATTCTAGAAAAATATGTATTCCTCAAGGGAATCAGGTGTGAGGAAGTCTGAAAACCTGGAAGGGCTGTAATTTAGACAAGAATACAGGAAAGTGATACATGAACAGGTGGCAGCTGCAATTAGGCATATGACAAAAAAGTAAAGCAAGTGGTCCTGGTGGGTTCTTAGTTTTTTGTAATTATGTGGACGGTAGAGTATTTAATGAACTGGTTTAACTGTAAAAGGGAAATCAGAGCCAGAATCAGTGCGACAGGCAGAAATGGTGGTGTATAAAACAAAAGAATGAAAGAAAGGGTCAGCTAATTGGAGGACAATTATATTATATAATAGTGATGTGAAGCTTATGGTCAGGATATATGGTGGTAGTATGGATAGTGGGGGGAGTCCCAAGTAGTTTTCTGTAGGGCAGGACACCTACGGATCACTGGATATTGTTGTTATATTTTTATGCGTTATTGTGAGATTGAAAGGTTAAATGGCACAGGTGGTATTCTTGGACATTATGAAGGCTTCTGAGCTGGGACTTTATGTCATAGATTTGAAATAAGTACTAGGAGAAAGAATGTCTCTACAGAGTGTATGAGTGTGTTTTTAATATCTTCTTCTTCTTTTGGCTTTTCACATTTAGGGGTCGCCACTTGTCCACTCATGATTGGCAGTGGAGTTTTACGGTGTCGAGTTGCCAGCCCCGCGCCCAACCTTCCACAGAAGGCACACACATGCACACACTCACAAGGACCAATTTAGAGTGTCCAATCTACCTACAGTATGTCTTTGGGATGTGGGAGGAAACCGGAGCACCCAGAGGAAACCCACGTGACCACAGGGAGGACATGCAGACTCCACACAGAAGGCACCCCAGCCAAGGATTGAACCAGAGAACCTCTTGCTGTGAGGTGGCAACACTAACCACTGCACCACCGTGGCCACCCTATGAGTGTTTTTTAATATAATATAATATAATATAATATAATATAATATAATATAATATAACATAATATAATATAATATAAATACATAGATGTATATAGAAAGAGCCAGAAATTCAAATCAGGGTAAATGGAGGTCTCTCAGAAAAAGTAGCGTTAGGGAAAGGAAAACAGCAAGGATGTTTGCTGTCCCTGAGAATATTTTTTTTTCTAGTGATGGAGAAGATGGTACAAATAATAAATATATTGATGGAATGCGCAGGAGTGAGAGGCAAAGACAATAGCATAACTTTGTTTATGGATGACTGTATGTTATTATTGGAAGATGTTGTAGGGATTTTGCCTGAGGTGCTGCAGACTTCTGGGAATTTAGAAAGGAATCAGACTTATCATATCATCCCAAAAACTCATGTTTTATAGGGATAAGAGGATGGATAAGATGCTTGCTAGGGCTGACATGGTTAAAAGGAGAAGGAAATACATAGCAGTGAAAGTGCATCTGACATAAGGCAAGGTCAGGAGGAAAAGCTGATATGAACTAAGATACACAATAAAGGGAATGTTAGACAACTTGATTATCATGGTGAACATACTGAGTGCTAGAGCAAACTGCTGAAAGTGATGGTGCTGCCTCTAGTAATTTATATGTTAAGGCATGTGCAGATTAAACCAACAGTGGTGTGGTTAGGGAAAATCCAGAAAGTATGTGATTGGGTCATTTGTAGAGGAAGAAGTGTGATAAAGAAGGAAAGGGTGAGGGGCCCAAAACCCGCTAAAAGGGTGGGCCATGCCTACGTTTAATAAATATGCTCTGGTGGTGAATATCGCCAAATACTGAGTGGGCTTGAAAATGTATTTTTATTTTATTTATTTTGCATTTGTTGACCGGGCTAGTCTAACTGCATATATGTCCATTTTCAGTTGAGGCCCAGGGAGAAAAGCTCCACATCAAACAGTTAGTTACAACTACAGATACAGTACACTTTTCAGACAATACAGTTGTATACATAGCATCTTAGAAATCATGAGAGATAATTTTTTTTTAAAAGACAAAACAATAATAGAAGAAAAAATTATTTAGAAGGCAGTGACACATTCCTAAAGTCCAAGTTGGATATACATCACAAAAAAAAAAAAAAGTTATTTACAAGGCAGTGACACATTCATAAAGTCCAAACTGGGTTAACATTGTCATATCCTATAATAGTTTGCAAGAAGGATGGAATTCATAGTCTCAAAATAGCTTAAATGATCAGATTAAAAGAGGTGTAAGAAGGAGATGGACTTAATGTAGCAGTAAAGAAATGAGTATTTAGTGTGAGAACATAATATAACAGGAAGGGGATTCTTAGTCTGGGTTAGTACATGGGCATAGCCAGTGAGTTGTAAGGTATAATTTGAGTTTCTTTTTGAATAGTGGAGTTGAAGAAATAGACATAAGTTCACAGGGAAGTAGGTTCCAGGTTTTTCCCACAGTGTTAGAGAAAAGTGAATCCCCTGCTTTATTGTTGTGTTTTTGTCTGGATACTAGTAGTTTATTTGCTGAGCGTAGGTTTGTAAGATTTTTATAGGGGGTGATTAGACTAATGAGTATTGGTGTATTGCTAGGTTGATAAATGGTCTTATGGGCAATAATAAGTTGGTGGAATTGAATCTGATTATGCAGCTCCAGCCAACCTAGCTGTTTTAGATTTTGACAGTGGTGGGTTCTAAATGGGGATCCAGTGGCAAATCTGGCAATGTTATTGTAGGACGTTGCCAGTTTGTTGAGGTTGTTTTTAGATAGATTAATGTAAATAGGTGAGGCATAGAGGAGAGTTGAGATAAGGTGAGTGTGGACAATAGTAGTTCTAGCTATGGGAGTAAGGAAGGGTTTAATCTTATAAAGGGAGCCTGATTTTCTGTTAACTGATTTTATTGTGGTATTGATGTATCAAAGTTAAGGTTGTGGTCTATTATTACTCCTAAGAGTTTGGTGGCAGTGTCAGGAGATATAACAGTGCTGTTATTAGATTTGATAGTGAAGTCAATTGGGTGGACTTTTGTGTGGGAGTAAAGCGCAATAATTTTGTCTTTTTTGGGGTTAAGGAGGAGGCAGCACTGTAAGAACCATTTTTTTACTATTTCAAAGACATTTTGGGTGAGGGACTGCAGTTCAGCAGGACCAGTAGTGGAGCATATTAATGTGGATTCATCTGTGTATTGTATGCAGGTAGCTTTCGGGATGTTTACATTTAGATCATTGATAAAAATTGAGAATAGAAGAGGGCCCAATATAGAACCTTGAGGTACACAAAGGGTGACAGGAAGGTGGTTAGATAGATTATTATCCCAAAGCACTGCCTGTTGGCTATTATCTAAGTAGGACTTGAACCACAGTAATGCCTGTGTATCAAGTGAGAGGGACTTAAGTATATTCAAAAGTAACTGATGGTTGACCATGTCAAAGGCTTTTGAGAGATCAATAAAGATTGTGGAGGAAAGAGTATTACTGTTACCGTTTTGTTAATGTGGTCAGAAAAGGATAGGGGGGCAGTGGTGGTGCTGTGGAAAGGCCTAAAACCATGCGGACAATGGTAAGTGGAATTAAAGGTCTTGGAGGATAAAGATAATGACAGAAGGGCAAACAGAACATTTTAGAGAATTAGAGAAAGCAACAAAAGCAGGGAAGGAATAAATACATTTATGAAAGGGGGGACAAGCAGAGTGGAAAGCAGGAGCAAGTATTTATAAGTGTGTTGAGACAGTGGGGTGGAAAAAGATTGTAATTTCTAGTATATATTATGGATGGGGGAAGAAGAGGCTGATATATGTGTTCTTTCAGCAAGTAAGGGGGACTTTTAGGCAGAGAGCAGGTGACTGGCTAGTATACAGAGGAATAGTTAGGAGTATTAATGAGGAGAGAAAAGAGAAGGACCAGAGAGGAGCAAAATGTGATTGATGACATAGAAAAATGGAAGATAGGGTAGATCAATGAGAAAAGAAAGAAAACATAAGCTTTAACAGTGTTAGAGTTGGATAAAGGAAAGTAGGATATGAAGGAGTGATGAGAAGTGAGGAGAAGCATGGGAAATGCTGATGTTTCTACAAGTATCAGGGCCAATTAAAGATCAATGCATGACAGTACTACACTGATGGCATAGGACCACAAACACACTAGAAGACAATGGCTAGAGAGAAAGACCAGAAAGTTGGAGACATTAAGAAAAAAGAAGTAGATAATATGCATACGGAATGAGAATGTAATGTGTTGCAGAAAACATGGCAGCCAATAAAAGCAATATGGAGCGAGTCATATAACAGAGAGATAAAGAAGGGCTAGGTACTATATTTGTTCAGAGTGGATGAAAAGCAGAAGGCATATTGGGTAGCAGAAAGGACAAAGATCTGAGTCTACTCTTCAGTTTTCCCTTAGTACTAGCCAGTTCATCCAGATTCAGCACTCAAATCAGCGCTTTCAGACTAGCACTTGCCCCAAAAAGAGACAGAAGTACTAACAAACTATAGTACTCGATCCCCAACAGTTGTTTTGTAGGGAACAGTCCAATTACTCTCTATAAGAATAACCCATTCAGGCATGTCCAAAAGCCAGCTCCCAGAGTGTTCTCCTGTGCACCTGATGAATTTGGGCATCCTGAGGCAATGTCACAACTGCCTCATGTACACAGACAACCCTCTCCTCCTACCACAAGACACCAAAATCTGCGAGAGATGCATTTACATAGCTAAACTCGAAGCAAAGCTCTCTCCAGTCACAACTGGAACTGACAGTTAAGAGGAGAAGGTACCAACCTGCAGCACATCACTTACTACACATAGACCCACCATACATGCAACTGCTATCCCCACACATAGATACAAAAATACATATTCAGAGACTCTAAATAAAAATCTGTGGAAACAACAGAGACCTCCAAAGCAGACATGCAAGCAACCAACACCCACAAACACACTGCAATCATCACATAACTACAAAAACCAGTGTGCTGCACAACCACAGCCCCTAAGGCAAAACACCATACCTAACACACTTGTAATAGCTGACTCCAAAGTCAGGCCCACCGATGTCCCTCTCACCAGGCTGGATAAAGAGAAAGTCACTGTCAGTTGCCTGTCGGGCACCAGAATCCACCACATTACCCACACACTCAGGTCACTCCACAACAAGTACAAATACGACACTGTCATTGTCAAGGTTGGTGTGAATGACCTGAGATGTACCTCCCTGGACTACATGAAAAGAGACATAGAAGAGCTCTCTGATTATGTAATCAAGGCAGGTATGACCCTAGCCCTGAGTACCATCTTACCCTCACCAAGTATGATACCACAGTACAAGGAAAAAATGATAAATTTCAACAATTGGCTAATTTTTTGGCGACATTCAAAGGGGATCCAGTATCTGTCTACCTGGGATGACATGCTCGACAAGCCTCGATGCTTCACTAGAGATGGCTTGCACCTGTCACCCCTGGGATTCAGGATACTGGCAAAGGCTCTTGCCACTCCCATAGTGCCTTTTTTAGGCAAGCCTCAAAAAACAAATCTACCACTGTAACAAGTACTAGCGATAATAAACTGAGGGTCATGCTGCTGAACGCTAGGAGTTTAAACCTCAAAATGCACTCCTCAACATGGAGAACATTGGTATTTGTGCAGTAACTGAGACCTGGTTCAAGGCTCAAGAGAACACCCCAGCGATTCCAGGCTACAACTCATACCACACATTTCAAAACCCAGACCGAAATACAAAGGGAGGAGGCGTATGCATATTCATCAAGGAAAACCTCACCTCCAGACTAGTTGCAAAGTATGATGTCTCGGAGATCATCCAAGTGCAACTGACAATGGGCCAAACTGCAATACAGATTGTAGCTTGCTACAGATCACCTTCCCAGCCCCAGGACACTCACTCCGCTTTCCTCTAGGTAATGGAAAACATGAGAGTCCAACCAAACACCCTTATACTAGGTGATTTCAATTACCCAAACATCAATTGGGAAAACTACGAAAGTACTAATACCTTTGCTCAGTGCTTCCTGGAATACATTAACTCCAATGCTTTGGACCAGCTTGTAAACACCCCCACAAGAGGTAAAAATATACTTGACCTGGTCATCACCAACATGGGGGACAAATGCTTCACACCTGCAGTAAATTCCTCATTGGTCAGATCTGACCATAAACTCATCACCCTAGATATCCACATACCACCCCCATCCTCCATCCCAAAAGAAACCATGGTTAAAACCTACTCCAAAGCAAACTTTATGTTACTCAAGACTGAGGTGGCAAACTTCGTTACTCCCACGTGGAATGTCAGTATGACTGAATCTGCTATATCCTACACAAAAGCCCTCTACAAGTACCTACATGAGTGCATGGACTGTGCTATCGCAAACAAGGCCAAGACCCACTCCTCCAAAAAGATGAAACCAGTCTGGTGGACCCTGGCCAAGAACAAGCTCTATAATAGAAGGAAGAAATTACTGCAAAAAAAAAGTAAAAACCCAGGAATGGAAGGGAATCCCTGACCAACCTTAGCAAAAAACTAAGAACCCTCATAAAAACTCTTAAGGCGAGCTTTGAAAGAAAAATCACAACAGACACCAAAGACAATCACAAAGCATTTTTTAGCTATGTCAAAAACCTTAATAGCAACTCTCAGATCTGCTCCGAGCTACAGCATAATGGTTCAAAATTCATGGAACCAACTGATATCGCCAATATATTGGCAGATAGGTTCAGTGCAAACTTCACCCCACCCTCTCCTCCCAAAGGGCTCATATTCATACCAGAAGATTGTGCTGCTCCTAAAATCACAGACACCCAGGTGAAAACAGCAGTCTCCAAGGCAAGAAATACAGCATCCATGGAACCAGACAGCATCCCGGGCTGCGTACTACATGAGCTCCAAAATGAATTAACCCTTCACCTTAATACCATGTTTAACCACAGCCTCACCTCAGGCTATGTGCCCACGGAGTGGTGCATGGCAACAGTCATCCCACTCCATAAAGGAGGTGCAACCACTGACACTGTGAATTACTGCCCCATCAGCCTGACGAGTTTCGTCTGCAAGGCCATGGAGCGCATCATCATGGAACTCATAAACAATGACATTGGTAACCTACAAACCCTAGACCCTACCCAGTTTGGGTTTGTAAAGGGAAGGTCATGTCTCCTAAATCTGGTTGACTTCTTCGAAATGGTCACTAAAGCAATAGATGAGGGAAAGGTGGTTCACACAGCATACCTTGATCTTGCAAAGGCCTTCGATACCATTCCCCACTCGGGAATTATAGACAAACTCACCAACCTAAATATAAACCCCTATGTTACAAGATGGGTCACTAACTGGCTTATGGATAGAACCCATTCGGTAAGAATAGGAAACGCTAGATCAGACTCCAAACCTGTGACTAGTGCTATACCACAGGGCTCAGTCCTGGGACCCTTCCTGTTCGGTATCTATTTCTCTGAGGTACAAACAAACATGGAGGGACTATGGCTCACAAAGTTTGCAGATGACTGCAAACTGGGTGCCATAATTGAGACTCCTACTGACCTAGACATCCTTCAAAACGGTCTTATGGATACAGATATGTGGTGCCAAAACCATGGCCTCAAACTAAATATCAAAAAGTGTATTGTTATCCCATTTGAGAAAAATCAAGTACCTATAAACTACAACATAGGTGGCAGCCCACTTATCACAGAGAGTGTGATAAGAGACCTAGGGACTCAGGTAGATAGTAACCTCTCCTTCAACAACCACATTGCTAAAGTGGTTGGAAAATCCTTCTACATGGCCAATCTTATCACAAAAGGGTTTGCATCTAGGAATAAGGAAGTTATGGTTTGCATCTAGGAATAAGGAAGTTATTGTCTCCCTATACTCATCACTCATTAGACCCATTATTGAATATAATGCCCCATTCGGGATGTACCTAACAAGACATCTGCAACAACTGGAGAGGCCACAAAAGTACCTCACAAAGAGGATAACGGGCCTTAAACAGATGCCCTATGCCATGAGTCTAAAAAAACTGAGACTGTACTCGGTCGTGTACCGGCTACTCAGAGGTGATCTCTGCTTGACATACAAGGCTATGTCAAACCCCAAATTGCTAGAAATGCTCCAACTAAGGAAAACTGAATCCACCACAAGGGACATAAACCTGATATCATCAATAAACAGGATGTGTTGGAGGGACAGATTCATGTCCCAGAGACTCTCCCTTGCTCTGGAATAAGGTCCCCATATATGTGAGGCAGAGCTCCTTGTCGGCACTCTTCAAGAGAAATCTTGATGAGTGAATGGGAAACAGGAAATTTACCCCAGGAATCACTTCTGTGGCCCTGCTCAACAGGGGCGCAGGTAACTAAACCACTTGGGACGGAGGCAATAGCACAACATTTTTGGCTAGGCTTAATTATGCCCTAGGGCCAATAGCCTAGTACCTACATATGAACCTATGAACCTATGAGATGCTCTTAATAGGATGGATAAAACAGGAAATTGCAAAGGAATGCAAAGCAGAGGATTCAGCAATATCAGGGAAGAAAATTGAAAAGGAGGAAAAATGGGGGATTCACTATTGTAATGAAAAAAAGATAAGCCAGTGAATGAAATAAATTCTGGTAAGTAGAGATAACAGAAGTTGGGTAAAAAGATTAAGCAATGGGGCATGGTATGGTGAGGTAAGCAGAAAAGAGTGGGTGAATGATGGGAGAAGGCAGGCAAGGGGGTATACATTATAACCTGAGGAGAGAGAATGTTTGTACTGGATTGGGAGAGAAATAGGATGTAAGAATTATATTTGTAACATGTAGATGATGCATATATCAACAAAAATACAAAAAAATCAATTTTGTTTACTAAGATATGTTGTAAACAATGGACTTTGCTGTGTTTAGATGGGTTGAACTAATTAACTTTGATACTGTTAATGAAGACCTCGATAAAGAAGATTTAGGGAAAAAATAGTTTTGAAATAGCCCCTCTGCTGCCATGTGATTCCTAGTATAGATACAGAGTAGTCTTAAAGTTCCAGTAAAAGTCTACCTGGGTAACCAGCAGTTTGGCTTATACATCCAAAAAATAATTCATTAAAATTTGGTACAGCCAAAGATCTCAACACACTTTTCTTATGGTCTGTTGCAATGCACAGCTTTGCTTAGGAGAAAATCAAGAATAATTATTTAGAACATACCCATACACACACATAAAAGGACATTAATTACTGTATTTACTTCTGCTAGTGTCTTTTCAGTTTCAAACATTATTCACTCTTTTTTAATTTCTCCAGATCTTTAGGGTTTCTAATACCATGACAGGAATAGACCCCATTCCGAAGTCAAAGTACGATTAAAGTTCATGAAATTAGTATTGTTTTACTCTTTGATATCAGCCAAAAGTGCTCTTTGCAGCACCCACAATGTGCCCAGTAATGACTCCTTCTGCAATTCATATGGAGTTACATGTATTGGTAGCTTATTTAAATAGGATTGTAGACTCTTTTTTTATAAGACCCGTTGCTTCTACTACTATTGGAACTATATGGGTATCTTTCTTCCACATTGCTCTTGTTTCTGCTTGCAAATTCTGATATTTTATGACTTTGTGCCTGTCTGTGTGCAGGACATTGTAGTCACTGGGTGTGGTGATTTAAATGATCAATGCTACCTTTTTTCTTCTTTTCCTGGACCACTATATCTGGTTTTCTAGCATCTATCTTTTGAACTGTTGGTAATAAGTGACCCCATGTGATGCTGACTTCATCATTTTGTATGATGTTTTGTGGCTCATATTTCCAGTGTTTTTCAGCCACTTCAATACCATAATGTTTGGGCAATCCCCAGTGCAACAGTCTCGCCACATTATTATGCCTTTCAGTATACAGTCCTTCTGTCATTAGTATGTCACAACCAGCAATGAGGTGTACAACTGTTTCCAATTCTGTTTTACAAAACCTACATTTGTCTGTTTCTCTCACATGTTCAATGGACTTTGTAAACCAATGTGTATGTAGCACACTATCTTGGGCCACCATTATTAACCTTTCATCTCTTGGTTTAAATTCACCTCTCCTTAACCATTCCTGCATTCATTCCTGATCAACATGAGGCTCTTCAGAAGTTTTCTATACTTGCAACTATATTTATGCTTTTTAAACATTTCTTACCTACTCGTCTGTTCCTTTACCTTATATTCTTTCTTTTGTTTTTTGGCACATTCACTTGCTGCCTGATTTTTATCTACTTCTGGTTTGATTTCCATTCCTGCTTGACACCCATATGCTTCTGCTAGCCTAAGCAGGGAAGTCATCTTAGATTTATTCTCCTCATGTTTCAAAACTTTCACTACAACTTGGGTCCGCAGATATGTGTACAGTCTCACGACTGCAGATCTATACATGTAATCAGTTTCAAGGAGGCCCATCCCTCTTTCAGAACAAAGAATATATAATGTTGGTATGCACTGAGTTTTGTAAATCATTTGGTGAGCATGAAACATCCTTCTTGTTTTCCTATCTAATCTATCCAGCACATTTTGGGACCAATCACTCCAAAACTGTAAGTTAGGACAGGAAGAGCAAACTGGTTTATAGCTTGGATTTTGTTGGATGTCAACTCTGTTTTCAGGATTAATTTAAGTCTTCTGAAGTACTCCTTACAAGTTTTATTCGCATTTGTTCATGTTTTATTGTTGATCCTTCATCAATTCCCAGATATTTATACACTCCCTCTTGCTCAAGTTCTTTTTATATCACATTCTTGTCCCAAACTGATGTTTTTTTGGTGCTGCAGTTTTCCTGCTTTAAAGGTTGCGTTTGCACTTTTATTAAGACCAAATGACATTCTTATATCATCTGGAAAAGTTTTTACAACTTGCAGTTGTGCTTTCAGTTCCTCATCTGATGAGCTATACCGTTTTAAATCGTCAACAAAGAGAAGATGACAAGTCTTTGCACTTTGTTGTTTTCAAGGAGCCAAATTATAGCCATGGCCTAAACTGTTAAGTAGACAGCTTAATGGATTAAGGGCAAGGCAGAATAGCAGCGGTGACAAAGAGTCACCCTGGAATATCCCACTTTGGATTTTTTTCCCCTGGAATAATAAGTTGTCCTTTATGATGGCTTTATTGCAAAGTGGTCTTCCATTGTTTCATGGTCAATGTAATGTAATTGATCAGTGTAGGGTGTATCTTATACATTTTTAAGCACTCTTTTATCCATGAATGCGGGATACTATCAAATGCTTTTTGTAGTCAATCCAGACCATAATTAAATTCTTCCCCTTTTTACAGTTCTCCACTATGACTTTATTTAACAACAAATGATCCTTTGTTCTGTATGACTTTCTTTTATTGCCCTTTTGTTCTGTTTCCATAATTGAGTTTTCTTCTAAATGATTATAAACTCGGTCTGCATCAATTCCAGTGTATAGTTTATACATTGTCTGAAGGCAAGTTATCGGTCTGTAGTTTTTAGGGTCACTTGCAGGTTCAGTCTTAAGTAGGAGCATTGTTTTTCCTGTTGTTAGCCAGGTTGGTGTTTGGGATGTGCATATAAATAATTCTTACTCATGGCTAAATCTTTTTGCAAAGATGTTAATACTTTTAACCAGAAGTTAGGTACTGCATCTGGGCCTGGGGTTTTCAAATTAGAGGCTTTTCTTAACTTTGTTTCACTCTCTCTGGTTATTACTTCATCCCAGTTCTTATCCTGTACCTTTAAAGTTCTTATTCTTTCTTTAACTTCTTCTATCCAATTACGATTTCCATTATGTTCCACAGGATCTTGATAGATACTTCTCCAAAATTTAGCTAGTTCTTCTTTTTTTTGTGGTCTTTCAATTCCTTTTACCTTATTTCCCAGTTCTCTATAAAACTTTTTTGGGTCATCAATAAATTCCTTATTTTATAAATTTCCTTTATATTTGTCTTCATATCGTCTTGGTTTTTCTGCCTGTGCTGAGATTTTTAGTGTGTTATTTGCGATAGTGCATGATAGATCCTGATTTGTTGTAATACTGTGGATTGCTTTCAACACGTCTATCTTTCTGAGTATTTTTGTTGATCTGGTCCCTCTTCTATACTCTTCTAATAGTGACACTTCTTGTCTTGGTTGCTTTATAGTTTTCTCTATTCAATACTTCCATGATGGTATTCAATTTCTCCCCTTTCTCTCCTTCACTACCCTGTGTTCTTGTGGTAGAACTATCAGTTATTAATTTAGCTGCACAGTAATATATCCTGTTTACTTCTGTTATATCTCATGAATCTGTATGGACAGTCCTAATTACTGTGTTCATTTGCTTTATCAAACTTCTGAATTTTAAGGTTTTATTGACATTCTGCTGTCTATGTCTTTGTGTTAAACTTTCTACACCAAATCATTCACTTTGCAGGCACTCCATAACTTCAACTTTTATTTTTTTAACTTCTACTTTACTGATCTTCTTTTCTACATTCCCTCTTTGTGATATTATTTTATTTATTGTGAAATTTTCCATATCTGGATGCCTTTGCCTGTATTTCTCTTTGAATATCTTTCGGGCTGCCTTCTTTATGTTGATTAATTTTGCTTTCTCCTTTGCATAAATATTGCACCATATCAAATCTCTCTTTCTTTCTCATTTCATATTTCTATTTTATACTTTTCAAAAATATCTAGGTTTTTGTTGTTTATATGTTTATACTTCTTCAGATGCTCCTTTTTCCAAACAGATCAAAGTTTCATACTGATTTTCAAAAATTTGTTGTATTAATGACCCCACATTTTTATTTGAAGCCTTTTTTCTTGCAGAAGTATTTTTCTTTCCTCTAACTTATCTCTTAATCTTTTTGTATATCCTCTGTCTGGAAATTCTGGGCTTTTTGCATAATACTAACAATACATAACTTCTTTTTTATCCTCAGTAGTCCACTCTATCTTCTTTATGGCTCTTCTTTGTTCCATCGATTTTTGTGATTTCTGTGGACTGCTATGTCCTTCTACAACAGGGGGGCCATCCTCCCCCTGGGTCTGGCCTGGCCCCATTGTAGGAATGTTTCCGTATTTTAAGAACTCTACACTGTCATTTTTTTCCATTCCTGGCATCAGTGCACCTACCAGGATTGGGCACTTTTTTATCTTGGGTCTTGTGCACCCAGCTATCTTTTTTAGTATCTGACCTATTCTGTCCATGATGTATGCTATACAAAAACAGTGTATATATCAGTATCGCCTTGGAGATTTTGTGAAAAACAGGGTCCACCTCATGAAGGTACTCACTAAGACTTGAGGATGAATTCAATTTCAACACTACTACTCTCCTTTGCTTGCTGACTTTTCATCTCCCCATTCAGACCCCATTATTCACCAATGTATTTTTCCTCTGAGGTAGGTTAATTAACTAGAATGAATTGCTGCCCACATCCTTCACCATATGTTACACTGCTTAGGGAATTGAGTTGCAGTTCTCCATGTTCCACTAGCTTTTGTACCTTCATGGCAAACCAGGAAGCATATGTTTTAATGAACTTTACAAGGTCTATAGTTCTTTGCATACCTCTCAACTTCTCAGATTTTCCCAGAATGTCCTGATTTTTGGCTCATATTTTGGTCTGCTCCTCATAAAATTTGTGGTTTTCTGGCAAATCAGTGAGGATTGAATTCATTAAATAATGACAGGCATTTGACTTTCAGACTTCATATCCTTCAAAAAATAGATGGTAACACAAAACCTTTTATTTTAGCAACTTTCTAAGTTTATAGGAGTCATATTTAAAATATGTTCCTATTTTGGGTCCTTTGCCCCCCCTCCTCGATTATTTTTGGCTTTACCAGATTTCTTGTATTAAAGGATTGATTTTGTTTCTTGGCAACATAAAAAAATAACTTCAGCACATGCACTCTTTGAGAAACATAAATGGCTTTCATTATCCAATTTATGAACTCAGTTCTGTGTTAAATAGTTCCTTGCTCACAAAATCAGTCCATGTACAGCATTTATCTCATACAAATAAAAGAAATGCAGTACCTTTCTTTTGGCCCAGTAGTCCATTACATCCGAAGTAAAAATTCCTTTATAGGAAAATAGTTTATATTCATATTAGGGAAAAGTAATTTCCTTCTCACAGTTTGCACATTATCATTCCGTGAAGCCAGGAAACATAGGACAATATCTTCCAGTAGCACTGGAAACTTCCTTTCCTTCCAACAGTAACCTAGTGTTTAAGTCCTGCTAGCTGCTTTCTCAGAATACACTTTCAAACTACAACCTTGGGATACACACAGTGCAGTCCTTCCTCGACTGCACTCAGTAGTTTCTACTTGTGGCATAGCTGGGAGGCGATATTTGTGCAGGAGATATTGTGTGAGTGCTGCCCTACTAAGAAACTTATAATTTGAAACAAATGCTATTTACTTCATGGTTGCTTTGCATTTTTACAATTTATGGCATTGTGCTGTTGTGGTATAAAGAACACTACTAGACAGGGGTCCAGGGAAGTAAATATTGTGGGAAGAAATAGCCAGGGAATTGTTATGGCTAGGTTGTATAGGCCCTATGGCCTATAGCCTAGTTTCAGCCTATGAACCTATGAACTGTGTTTGTACACAAAAAATTTTGTGCAGACAAACATGCTACATGTAATAGTGCTGCCATTTTATCAAATGACATTTTCTAGATTTACTTTTGCTAATATTTATCACAGAACTATTTTTAGATTTAATTTTTATCAACCAAAGATAGAGTAGAAAGGTTTTATTGCATTGTTTTTGTTAAACTTACAGAAAACTTGGAGATTCTACTGCAGTAACTTTGTACTTTACAGATGATGTTTAGATATGTGTAATGTGAAAGGATCTTTTTTTATAGTGATCATAATAGTATGGTTAGTAGATGTTTTCATAACTGAATGATGAAAAAAAGGTCTCATATAATCATTAGACCAAAAAGATCCTATAACTATACCAATAACACCCACTTGTTAACCAGGTAGGCCTGAGGGTCAAACATTCCTTTTTTAGGTGCAATGTCTGGTTAAATGACTTGCTGTTATTCACATCATGGGCAAACAAGGGTGGAGGGAATCAGACCCTGTACCACAGGAATAAAGTGCATAACCTTAACCCTTATGCCAACTATCAGACTAGACTAGACTATACTATACTATGGTATACTACACCATACCTTACCAGAATGTAAAATGGTACTTGTGATGATTTTATTGTTACATTTAGTTTAAAATATTCCTTGTGTTACGGTCATTAAATTCTTTAACTATATGATTTGTATTTGCTGTAAACAAAACACATCAGTTAATGTTTTATGATATTGTACAAAATTAAGTAATTCCATGGACTTTTTCCTCCTTATAAGCAAATTATCAAACTATGGTAGTTTAAGACCTATCTTTATGAGTCTGTACAAAATAGCCTTCAGAGTTAGTCTTGAAAATGTTAATGGAGTTCTAGTAATGCACTCATTCAGTATGTGTTCATGATATATGTTAAAATCAAATTAGTATGTATTATCAGCAGACAAAATTCTCTGTCATGCATAGGCTATGTGATTATTTAGGATCTGTAATATAATAGTTTACTGGCTTGATTGTTTTTAATCTGTTATGTAAGTGATATTTTTTAGATGGAAATAACACGTAAAAGAAAACCAGTCTTATTTTGCCTATCTTTTAAGAGATCTTTAGCCTCCACTGTGAATTGCAGCTACTGTTTAATTTCTTTCTATGGTAATCCATGAACATGACAAGATTGCATTTTAATGAACTATTACTAGGGGCAGCATGCCAATCTGGCAATTTCACAGCACATTTATGGCTTTTTAACAGTATAAAAATAACAGCCTGAAGTGCAAAATTCTCTTATAAGATTAGCTTTGTACTATGTAATTCAGCTTCTTTTACAGACTGCCAAAATAAACACGTCTGCATCTTTTCATTTTACATCTTGGAGCAGTGCTTAATTTTAACTTAGCGCCTAACTGTTGATCAGGAATATGACATTTGAAATACGTATTCATGATAATGATAACATTGATAGTATTACAGAACCATTTATTACATTATTGTTACTGTGACCTATGTTCTTTTTGACTTCAAAATCATTTGAAGAGCAAATTGTAAAACCACTTGTCATAGTAACACTTTCAGACTAATGCTTCAAAACCATTCCATGAGTCATTATAAAAGTACAACATTCATTTTCTGGAGGAAGTGGCCAGAAAGTATCTATTCACAAAATGCATCAAATGACACCTCTGCCCAAAAGTGAATATTTTATTTTCATGAAATGCCTTTCTTTGCTGGAGCTCTTTGCTGCAATTTTTTTCCACACTAATCCAGCTTCTTCTGAAATCACAAACCCATACCTTCTCAAAACTGTCACATCATATGTGTTATGAAGCAGACAGGCAGGAGTGGTCATATATCAGCTTTTTTTACAACTTTACAAAAATAAAGTAGTTGGACAGGTCGGCGATTGTAGCTAGAGAGTCAATTAAAAAAAGAAAGAACTTTAAACCTTGGTACTTACTGCATTCAGTCTTTTTTATATGTGTATTATCAGTCACACATGGATAGGTTCAAACCTAAGGCTGAAAACTTACATTCAATGTCAAAAAAAGCAGTGAGTTAATCTTTCAAATTTAAAATTCAAACATACCTTACAATGTTATGTAACTGTTGGAGACAGACAATTTCAAAGGACATTTTCAGAAAACAAACTGAAATTCCTGCCAGAGGCTGTCAAAAAAGTAAGAAATCAAGCAAGCTCATTGTAACGGAATGTGCTGATTACACTTTGAAACGGGCAAAAAAGCTTATCATGCACCTTCCTGATGTTAAAAAAGTACATAAGGTTTTTGTCTAGTCTCGTGTTGTACCATATGCACACATTACTGTGGAGACATGAGACGCAAATATCTTTAAATGAAGATTGTCAAATAAGCCAGTTTACACAGTAAGAGCATATAAAACAAAGAATACTTTCTACAACAATTTCAATCATCCCCAAGTCACAAATCTACAAAAGTGCTAAGCTCCAACAAAATGAGAGAAAGAAAAAATGTATTAATAAAGTACTTTTTGAAGAGGTGGCACTGCTGAGGTACACAGCAAGATGAATGGCGATTTTTTTCTGCTACTTTTCTGGCTGGCCTACTGAGTGGAAATGTTAGCAAACTGATTACATTCCCATGGCATAATATAGCAGTTTATGAAGTTACCTGGATCAAGGTGGGAAAATATGGAAATGATAGTGAAATTAGCATAGAGATTAAGACAGATAAAACACCTGCAGAGCCTAACCTATGAAATAGGAGTCTTGAGACAGGAGATGATGAAGTGAGGGAGAGGATATAATGTCTCATGACATGGCAACTGTGCTAGAGGAGAGAGAGAATCGATAAGGTAGAACAATATGTGCTCTAATTGTAAGGTAAGAAATAGGACCTTAAAATTCACAGGGGATAGTGGCCAGATGTGAGGACTTGGAAAACAGAGGTTGTAGGAAAACTACATGAGTTATTGGGCTGTTGAGAGGGAAAGAGGGCCAGAACTGAATTTATTTACAGAGCATTGAATCAAGAAAGTTACAGTGGAGGTCCTCTATCTTGACTGTTAAGTGGATATAGTACATTTAGGCCAAAACAACATCTATGAATGTGGAATCATTTAACTCATGTCCATACTTCCTAAATCCAATAACCTTACTTTAAAAACACTATATAATGCTGCCATGCACATCGGAATTGGTAATTTATTCAATAAAATTGGAATTTCGTAAGATAAATGATTATCTTATTTCTTTGGTTTACATTTATGAAGTTTAAAAAGTGGATGTCTAGGCCACATATTCTCTAATTCAGGTTTTTCTTCAAAGCCAAAGTCAGATCTTATTCCAACAGAAATAACAGACATGAATGTGTGACACTGTCTTGCCCCTAAGGCATCTTATACCCTAAACAAAATAACTGTATTGTTTTGTGCTATACCACTACATACTTGACATTCGAAGTCTATTGTCCTTTTGGTAAAGTTCCTTTGTATGACCAATATTCTGTACATTTCCTTATGTTAAGTGGCAAAAGGTCAAGTTATACTCAAGAACCAGCATTAACATGGATTTGTACAAAGGACATAATACTGATGCCTGTCTTTTTTCATCATTCTTAACAGTAATTCTAGCTGCCTCATTGCCTTGCTATTCAACACAACTTTTATGTATTAATTCTTGGACAATTTGTAATCCAAGATTTTTGAAAGAATTAACAACTTCAAGTTGATAGTGTTTCAGGATTATTTAATTACATTTGAACTTTCCAAATGTCATAACTTTGCAATTATTTTGTATTAAAATATAAACCTGTTTTGGAAGCCCATAGAATTATCTCTGTCAGATAACTACTGAATGCAAGATAATCTTCATTATACCATATAGCTCTTCCGATTTTATAATTGCTGGAAAATAATTTCCCAAATAAAAGTCTGAAGAAAGGCAGAGAAAATTTTATTAAACAATTCTGGTCCCAGGACAGATCCTTGTTGTACCTTAAATTTTACTTTTATCCAATTCTTTTCCCATATTACCACTCATTGTTTTCAATCATATAGTAATATATATATATATATATATATATATATATATATATATATATATATATATATATATATATATATATATATATATATACATACACACACACACACATGTCCAGTAAAAAACATTGTCTATAATAAAATTATGTGCAACATACCAAATGCCTTATTTACATCTAGATATATAACTACACTATTTTCCCTTGATCTAGATTTTAGGACTGAGGAAACGAGGTGAAAAGAAAAGAAAATGTCTGTTAAACCAGATAAGCAAAGACAGGAAGAGTTTTGCCTACTGGATAACTGGATGAAGATGAGCCAAACTAGAACCCCCAGAGAGAATAACCACAAACGGACTACTAGCAGTAAGAAGTGCGTTCAGTGGGAGATAGGGTGGCAAGTGATCTGTTGCGGACTGCCAGCAGAATGCTTTTTTTCCTTTGTCCTCTTATGATAATCTTAGAATACATAGTGAGAAAGATAAAGACCAGGATGTAGCCAAGGCACCTGAAAGTGCAGAATTAGCTGTATTGGAAATGGGGGCATGGATAGAACAGATGAGCAAAAAGGCTTGTCCATTGAGAAAGACAATACAAGAGTACATGGGCAGGGGAATTAACCAGTAACAGAAGGTAAATGGACCTAGATGGAGAATGCACATGAAAAAAAAAATGGTGTGGTGTGTTTCTGTTTTACAAATGAAAATACACTTTCAAAAACTTGTAGGTCAACTGTGTAAATATAAAGCATAAAGGGTAGCAGTTATAAATTCAAATGAAAAAAAGGGGCTCAGTCAGCTGAAAAATAATCAGACATTTTTGGACAATACAACCACAGAATACTGGAGACAATGAAATCTGAAAACGTGAAGAGGCTCAGATTAAAATCTGGGAAATAATTAAAGATTTACTGATGCATGGGGCTCATGATATAGTAAACAGTAACACAAGTGCAAATGTTTTGTAACAACAGTATATTGTGAATTTGCTACACCTTTTAAATAAGTGAAAAAAATTTACATATTTTGGAAATGAAATATGACGCTTTGCAGAAGAATTTTATAAAGGGGGATTTAACTGTTGTAGGCACTGAAATATGCTACTTAGCAGATGAATTTTAAAAATAAGAATTTAATTGTTGTTAATTATTGTTGGACAGTGCTACAAATTCAGATATTGAATGTTTTCACTGTTTTTCAATATTAGACATAGTTTAATTGCCAGGGAGGCAAGTGTGGACTCCTGTAAGCTGCCTAATGTTTTCACCAGCAAGTTGGTAAGCCTACATATGATAACAGGTATGAAATGGGGAAATAGGGAAAGTAATGTTAAAATCCTACACCACTTCTAATGCACAAGCCCAGAGATTCCTAAACTTTATTAATACCAACATCCTGGAACAGTTGGTCCATTCTCCTACCCAGGGGTACAAATATCCTTGACATTGAGCTCACAAACAATGGAGGACAATCTTCTTTACCTAATGTAATGTCTAAATGCTCTGTAATAAGTGACACCTTTGCTAAATTCCAAGCACCCCAAACATAGCAAAAACCACAGCATATGCTAAGCTATTCACAAAATCTTTGTGCAGCCATATTGACAGCTGTATAGAGTGAGCTGTGCCCACTTGTATTCAGAATAAGACAAACTCAAAAGACAAGACACCCTGGTGGAATCACAGCATCAGTCTGCTATAGAACTAAAGAAAAAATATATTGGCCAAGCATGGGAGGAGCAAAGCCATGCACACTAAAAGCCCCCTGACCAATCTAAAGAGGCAGCAACAATGCACAGAACTTATTGTGAATGGCATCACCCACTCTGTAATGGAAGCCATTGCCAACCTTTTGGCTGACAGTTTCAGCTCAAATTTCTCCCCCCAATCATCCCCAGATACTCCAAAGGAAATACCACAGTCCCCCCATTCATTAATAGGGAATAGGACATCAACACACTTTCCAAGGCCAAAATCACTGCATCAGTGGGCCCCAAAAACATCCCAGGATGCTTACTAAACAGCATGAAACATGACCTCTCTGGTCCACTTGAATCACTTTTTAGCTGAAACCTACAGTCAGGTTTTGTGCCCAAGGAATGGAAGATGGCTACAGTCATTCCCCTGTTCCAACCACTGATCTGGGTAAATACAGGCCCATACGTCTGACCAGCCTCATAAGTAAGGCCATGGAAAGGGTAATCATAGACATGATAAAAAAGACATATGTAGCCTGCATATGCCGGACGTATCATAGTTTGGCTTTGTTAAAGGAAAGTCTGGCCTGTTAAATCTGGTGTACTTTATTGAGAGGGTCACCAAAGCACTGGATGCAGGCAAGACTGTGCACACAGCTTACCTTGACTAGGCCAAGACCTTTGATATAATACCACATTTGGGCATTGCAGACAGCCTCACTAATTTAGGTATAAAACCTTTTACCGCCTACTGGATAGCCAACTGGCTCACTGATATGACCCAGAAGATCAAAATAAATGAGGCCATCTTCACCAAGAGGCAAGTCACTAGCAGAGTCCCTCAGGGCTCGGAACTGGGCCCACTCCTTTTTAGCATTTATTTCTCTGAAATGGAAGCAAATACTGTAGGTTTAAGGATGACTAAGTTTGCAGATGATTGCAAGCTGGGGGTTATCACTGATTCCCCTGCAGACAGTAGCATTTATCAAGAACACCTATCTCGGATTACAAATGGTGGCAAACCCATAGTCTTAAACTTAATGCTAAGAAATGCATAATTGCACCTTTTGGGAAGTTAACCATCCTGGATAATTACCATGCTCATGATATGCCCCAAAGAGTTGACCCAGTGGTCAGGGATCTAGGTATGCACATAGATAGTAGCCTTACATTCGACTACCATGTTACCACAGTGCTTAGGAAATCCTTTTATGTTTTACAAGTTAAGGAATGGCATCTAGGCCCAAAGAGGTCATTACCTCACTGTACTCTGCCCTTATCAGACCAATCATAGAGTACAATATTCCCTACAGTATGTACGTGATGAGGCATATACAGTAATTATAACAACTTCAGAAGAACCTTGCAAAAAGAATACAAGGCATAACAAACCTGCTTTATTGAGGGTGCATCAAAGCCCTTCCCCTCTATTCAGTCTCTTATAGATTGCTGAGGGGTGATCTGTGCCTGGCTTACAAGGCATCCACAAACCCCTACTTATGAATCCCCTGCATATTCATAACTCAAACAGTAAAAAAATACAATGTCTGGGGACCTGAAGTTTGTCTGCGACTTAAACAAAGCATGCTAGAGAGATAGATATGTGTCCAGAGACTGGACCTCCTGTGAAACAGGCTTCCCATTCATGTGAATCTGAGTTCATCTATTTCTCAATTTATGTGCAAGCTAGACCAGTGGATGGAAAATACAAAATTTGCGCTGTGTCTGGCACTTATGTCCCTTATGGACAGAGTTATCTTACAAATGGCTAGACCTCAATGTCTTATTTTGATATAGGATATCATTATTATTTTGGGTAAACTTGGCTATGCTTAAAAATGCCCCTTGGCCATTAGTCTAGTAACAGTCTGTGAATATATAAATCTATTAAGATGTGGGGAAGGATTTATAAAGGGTAAATGACATGTAAGATTAATAATGGTTAGAAGCAGTTGGGAGACTAATAATGATTAGAAGAGATGGGGAGAAATGTTTTTATCTTGTGATATCCTTAGGGTGCTATAAGCAGCATAAGAGAAATAGGGGACACTGTATACATATACAATATATTTAAATAAATAATTGGTTCCAGCAACAAAGGATGAGTGAATATATTCAGTGAGAAAGGTATGAAAGAATAGGGACTGTATAATCATAAGTTAGGCTGTTAAGATGATCAATAGGAGATCATGGGATCATAGGAAGTTACTAGGCTGTTGGCCTTGAGGCCCTTACAAGCCTAGCCAAGAATTTAGCCCATGTTCCAACAAGTCAACACCCTATGCCACTGTCAAGCAGGGTTACAGGTGGAATATCAGGGGTGTATTTTCTGTTCCCCATCCAGTTATCCAGATTGCACTTAAAAAAGTTTAATGAGGTACTCTGCTTTACGTGGAGAGGAAGTCTATTCCACAAAAGGGGGAGTCTCTGGGACACCAATCTGTCCCATCAACAAGTCCTATTGATGTCACAGACCAGGCTGAGGTTGCACATGTGGGTTACTCAAGTGGAGCTTGACTTGTGTATATGCAGCATTCCCATCAGGGTGGGGACTGGGATTGCTTTATATGTCAGACAAAGGTCACCTCAGAGGAGTCTGTAGGAGACTGAGTAGAGGGACAGGGCTTTTAGCCTATATGTGTAGGGTAGATTTTTGAGGCCCTGGATTCTCTGGGTGAGGAACCTCTCTGGTCTCTCCAGTTGCTGCATATGCTTTGTCAAGTACATGCCAAAAGGGGCATTGTACTCAATAATGGGTCTTATAAAGGAAGAATACAGGGATGTTATGACCACCATGTCCCTAAATGAGATACCCTTACTAATGAGGTGGGCCATGTAGAAGGCTTTACGTACAATGGAGACAATATGGTAGTCAAAAGTCAGTTATCTACCAACCTAGGGGGTTCAAGTCCCTCAAGAGTGATTGCATGCTAAGTGCCTTATTATCAATGTGATAATTTGTGGGGACATCATTCTCCCCAAAAGGGATGATGATGCATTTTTTGGCATTCAGTTTGAGGCTATGTTTCAGGCACCAGTCATTTGTTTGTGTAACAGCACCCAGCATGCAGCCATCTGCAAACATATTTATTTATTTATTTTTATTTATTTTACATTTGTTGACCGGGCTAGTCTAACTGGATACATGTCCATTTTCAGGTAGAGGCCCAGAGGATAAGCTCCAAAAACACAATTACAGAAATGTTTTTACAGTACAATATTATAACAGATGACATTAGTAAAATATCTTACTATTTAACAATCTTAACACAAACACTAAAAAAAGAAATATACATTAGAATGATGTTTCTATATACATTAGCTTAATTTACAAGATCATGGTCTCTTTGGTTAATAAGGAAAAAACTGGAGTTAGTATAGAAGAGTAATAGGTAAGCAGTGTCCGGTAATAAAAGATAGTGAGTTAGTCAGGGTTAGTACAGGGGCATAACCAATGTGTTCTAAGGTATAGTTTCAGTTTCTATTTGAAAAGTGATATTGAAGACAGTAATGAAAGTTCACTAGGAAGTAGGTTCCAGTTAGAGAACAGAGAGTCTCCTGCCATGTTGTTGGATTTACTTATGCAAACAAGTAGTTTATTTGATGAACGTACGTTTTTTAAGATTTTTACAGAGGGAAATGAGGCTAGAAAGCATTGGAGTATTGGTAGGTTGGTAACGGGTCTTATGGACAATGGTAAGCTGGTGAAATTGAAGCTGATTTTGTAGCTCTAGCCATCCTAGCTGCTTTAGATCAAGACGGTGGTGGGTTCTAAATGGAGTGCCAGTGGCAAATCTCGCAATATTATTGCAAGAGTTTACCAGTTTGTTGAGGTTGTTTTTTGACAGATTAGTATATATAGGTGAAGCATAGAGGAGTGTAGATAATAGATGAGTGTGTGCTATAGTGGTTCTAGCTAATGATGTAAGGAAGGGTTTGATCCTATAGAGGGAGCCCAGTTTTCTATTGACTGTTTTTATTGTGTTGTTAATATGAGTGTCAAAGTTAAAGTTGCTGTCTATTGTTATTCCTAGGAGTTTGGTGGTTGGGTCAGGAGATATGAGAGTGCCATTATTAGATATGACTGTGAAATCAACTGGGGTGGACTTCCAGGTATGAATGAAGAGCAAGAGTTTTGTTTTTTGGGGTTTCAAGAGGAGGCAGCATGAAAGAAACCATTTTTCAACTGTATTAAATGCATTTTTGGGTTAGGGACTGTAGTTCAGAAGGTGAAGTGGCTGAGCATATTATTGTGGAATCATCTGCATATTGTATACAGGTAGCTTGAGGAATTGCTGAGTATAAGTCATTAATAAAAATGGAGAATAGGAGCGGGCCTAATATGGAGCCTTGAGTGGCACCAAGGGTAACGGGGAGGTGGGTAGATAGATCATTATCCCATAGCACAGCCTGCTATCTATTGTCTAAGTATGATTGGAACTATTGTATAGCCAGTGCATCTAGTGAAAGGGATTTGAGCATATTTATTAGTAGCTGGTGGTTAACCATATCGAAAGCTTTAGAAAGATCTTTAAAGAGAGCAAAGGAAAGAATGCTGGTGTTACAGTTTTTGTTAATGCAGTCAGTAAAGGATAAGAGGGCAGTGGTGGTACTGTGGAATGGTCTAAATCCATGTTGATAATTAGTAAGTAAGTTGTTTTGGATCAGGTGGTGTAGTAGTTGCCTATGGATGCATTTCTCCATTATTTTTGCCAAAGGAGAAAGTAAGGCTATGGGGCGATAGTTTGAAAATTAATTTGAGTTACCACCTTTATGTAAGGGATAATGTGAGAGATTTTCCAGATAATTGGGATGGTGCCTTCATTTATGGTTCTGTTAATCGGTATGAAAATGGGATAGGCTATGGCTTTAGTTGGCCTAGACGTAGTCAGCCATAGCCCACAAGATTTGGCCTGCACATCTGAGAAGTAAATCCCAAACAGCAGAGGCCCCAAGACCAATCCCTGGGGTACACCTGTTGTTACGGGTCCACTACTTTAGATGTTTCCCCTATTTTGACTAGGTGGGTTCTATCAGTGAGCCAGTTTGCTACCCATCTGGTAACATATGGAATGATGCTTAGTTGAGAAAGATTATGTATTATACCCGAGTGGTGAATAGTATCGAAAGCCTTGGCCAGGTCTCTGTAGGAGACTGAGTAGAGGGACAGGGCTTTTAGCCTATCTGTGTAGGGTAGATTTTTGAGGCCCTGGATTCTCTGGGTGAGGAACCTCTCTGGTCTCTCCAGTTGCTGCATATGCTTTGTCAAGTACATGCCAAAAGGGGCATTGTACTCAATAATGGGTCTTATAAAGGAAGAATACAGGGATGTTATGACCACCATGTCCCTAAATGAGATACCCTTACTAATGAGGTGGGCCATGTAGAAGGCTTTACGTACAATGGAGACAATATGGTGGTCAAAAGTCAGTTATCTACCAACCTAGGGGGTTCAAGTCCCTCAAGAGTGATTGCATGCTAAGTGCCTTATTATCAATGTGATAATTTGTGGGGACATCATTCTCCCCAAAAGGGATGATGATGCATTTTTTGGCATTCAGTTTGAGGCTATGTTTCAGGCACCAGTCATTTGTTTGTGTAACAGCACCCAGCATGCAGCCATCTGCAAACATATTTATTTATTTATTTTTATTTATTTTACATTTGTTGACCGGGCTAGTCTAACTGGATACATGTCCATTTTCAGGTAGAGGCCCAGAGGATAAGCTCAAAACACAATTACAGAAATGTTTTTACAGTACAATATTATAACAGATGACATTAGTAAAATATCTTACTATTTAACAATCTTAACACAAACACTAAAAAAAGAAATATACATTAGAATGATGTTTCTATATACATTAGCTTAATTTACAAGATCATGGTCTCTTTGGTTAATAAGGAAAAAACTGGAGTTAGTATAGAAGAGTAATAGGTAAGCAGTGTCCGGTAATAAAAGATAGTGAGTTAGTCAGGGTTAGTACAGGGGCATAACCAATGTGTTCTAAGGTATAGTTTCAGTTTCTATTTGAAAAGTGATATTGAAGACAGTAATGAAAGTTCACTAGGAAGTAGGTTCCAGTTAGAGAACAGAGAGTCTCCTGCCATGTTGTTGGATTTACTTATGCAAACAAGTAGTTTATTTGATGAACGTACGTTTTTTAAGATTTTTACAGAGGGAAATGAGGCTAGAAAGCATTGGAGTATTGGTAGGTTGGTAACGGGTCTTATGGACAATGGTAAGCTGGTGAAATTGAAGCTGATTTTGTAGCTCTAGCCATCCTAGCTGCTTTAGATCAAGACGGTGGTGGGTTCTAAATGGAGTGCCAGTGGCAAATCTCGCAATATTATTGCAAGAGTTTACCAGTTTGTTGAGGTTGTTTTTTGACAGATTAGTATATATAGGTGAAGCATAGAGGAGTGTAGATAATAGATGAGTGTGAGCTATAGTGGTTCTAGCTAATGATGTAAGGAAGGGTTTGATCCTATAGAGGGAGACCAGTTTTTTATTGACTGTTTTTATTGTGTTGTTACTATGAGTGTCAAAGTTAAGGTTGCTGTCTATTGTTATTCCTAGGAGTTTGGTGGTTGGGTCAGGAGATATGAGAGTGCCATTATTAGATATGACTGTGAAATCAACTGGGGTGGACTTCCAGGTAAGAATGAAGAGCAAGAGTTTTGTTTTTTGGGGTTTCAAGAGGAGGCAGCATGAAAGAAACCATTTTTCAACTGTATTAAATGCATTTTTGGGTTAGGGACTGTAGTTCAGAAGGTGAAGTGGCTGAGCATATTATTGTGGAATCATCTGCATATTGTATACAGGTAGCTTGAGGAATTGCTGAGTATAAGTCATTAATAAAAATGGAGAATAGGAGCGGGCCTAATATGGAGCCTTGAGTGGCACCAAGGGTAACGGGGAGGTGGGTAGATAGATCATTATCCCATAGCACAGCCTGCTATCTATTGTCTAAGTATGATTGGAACTATTGTATAGCCAGTGCATCTAGTGAAAGGGATTTGAGCATATTTGCTAGTAGCTGGTGGTTAACCATATCGAAAGCTTTAGAAAGATCTTTAAAGAGAGCAAAGGAAAGAATGCTGGTGTTACAGTTTTTGTTAATGCAGTCAGTAAAGGATAAGAGGGCAGTGGTGGTACTGTGGAATGGTCTAAATCCATGTTGACAATTAGCAAGTAAGTTGTTTTGGATTAGGTGGTGTAGTAGTTGCCTATGGATGCATTTCTCCATTATTTTTGCCAAAGGAGAAAGTAAGGCTATGGGGCGATAGTTTGAAAATTAATTTGAGTTACCACCTTTATGTAAGGGATAATGTGAGAGATTTTCCAGATAACTGGGATGGTACCTTCATTTATGGTTCTGTTAATCGGTATGAAAATGGGATAGGCTATGGCTTTAGTTGGCCTAGATGTAGTCGGCCATAGCCCACAAGATTTGGCCTGCACATCTGAGAAGTAAATCCCAAACAGCAGAGGCCCCAAGACCGATCCCTGGGGTACACCTCTTGTTACGGGTCCACTACTTTAGATGTTTCCCCTATTTTGACTAGGTGGGTTCTATCAGTGAGCCAGTTTGCTACCCATCTGGTAACATATGGAATGATGCTTAGTTGAGAAAGATTATCTATTATACCCGAGTGGTGAATAGTATCGAAAGCCTTGGCCAGGTCAAGGTAGGCAGTGTGCACCTTCTTCCCCTCATCTATTGCCTTGGTGACTGTCTCATAGAAATCGACCAGATTTAACAGGCATGACTTCCCCTTGATAAAATCATACTATGTGAGATCAAGTGTCTGGAGGTTGCCAATGTCCTTGCTAATGAGGTTCATAATAATCTGCTCCATGGCTTTGCAGATCAGGCTAATTAGGCTGATGGGTCTATAATTTCCTGGATCGGTGGATGTTCTACCTTTGTGCAAAGGGATAACAGTAGCTGTCCTCCACTTGGCTGGGATGAAACTGGTACTCAAGCTTTGGTTGAATAGGGTGCCTAATGGTGCTGCAAGTTCCTGCCTGAGTTCATGTAGGATGCAGCCTGGGATGTTATTGGGTCCCATGGAGGCTGTATTTTTTGCCTTTGAGAGGGCAGTGATGACTTGCTGCCTAGAGATAAGGGAAGGGGGTCAGGTACTGGGGATGTCCTGTTTTACTGATGGACAGAGGAGTGAAGTTTTCACTGAACCTGTCTGCCAGCAGGTTGGCTATATCTACAGGGTTTGTGTATGTGGTGTCCTTGATCACCGGTTCTGAGCAGGTCTGGGTGCTTCCCTTGAGATTGCGGACATATGTGAAGAAAGTCTTATGATTGTCTTTAGTAGATGTGGTCAGTTTGGACTCGAAGTTTGCTTTGGCAGTTTCACTAGTGCTCTTATTTGCTTGTTCAGGCTAAGGAGAGATTGCTTCCAATTAGACACCTGCTCCTTCTTGGTCCTGGACAGCAATTTTTTCCTTTTATTATAGAGTGTATTTATTGTAGATGTCCACTAGACAGGTTTACTCTTCTTAGAGGAGGATGATTTCATCCTGTCTGGTATTCCTGACTCCATGCAACTGTATAAATTCTCATATAGTACTTTGTTGTAGGTTTGGACATATGTGCCAGTTCTTGTGGAGAGAGACACATATGTCCAAACCTACAACAAAGTACTATATGAGCAAAGGGCTGTGAAGCTGTTTATACCTTCCCTCAAGAGGTTGTAATCCGCTTTGGAGAAGCTTTTTTGTTTGACCCTAGTTGGTGGTAGAGGGGTGTCGGGGGAAATGGTGACTTTGAAAGTCACTGCTTTGTGGTCAGATCTTACCAGGGATGATGACACTGTAGGGATGCTGCAGTGGTTATTCATGGTGTTTAATACCAAGTCCAAGATATTTTCACCTCTTGTTGAGGTGTCAACCAACTGGTTAAAGGCACTTGCATTGACAAAATCAAGGAATCTCTGCGTATTTGTGTCTTGGCATGAGTATTTTTCCAGTCTATGGTTGGATAGTTAAAGTTGCCCAGGATCAGGGTAAAGGGTTGAATTTTGTTAGATTTGAAGAGGCCCAGATAGGTGGAGTGGACATCTTGAGTCAGAGTGGGAGGCCTTTAGCTAGCTATGATTTGAAGAGGGGTCTTGTCAATTGTTAACTGTACCTGGAGTATTTCCTGTGCATCATACTGTTTGACCAGCCTAGAGGTCTGTATGTTTTTTATATATATTGCAAGTCCACCTCCTTTTGTTTTGCTGCCCACAGTTTGGGGTCTGAATGAATGATAGGATGAGTAACCTGGTATGCCTGGGGTGCTCTCCACAGCTTTGAAGCAGGTTTCTGTGACTGCTCAAATGTCAGCTTCTTCCAGGGTTAAGCATGCTTGCAATAAGTGCAGTTTCATGTTTAGACTCCTAGCATTTAGCAGCATGACCTTTAATTTACGTTTTGATAACATTTTCATGTTGGTGGTTTTGACTTCATGGCATTGCCTAAAAAAGGCACTATGGAGGAGGCAAGAGCCTTTGCCAGGAGCCAGAAGCCCAAGGGAGACAGATGCAGGCCATCTCTGGTAAAGCATCGAGGCTTGTTAATCATGTCATCCCAGGCTGACAGGTACTGGATCGCCTTGGACTGACACCAGAAACTAAGCCAATTGTTAAAGTCAATTATTTTCAGTTTGTATTGAGGCATCATTCTGGGTGACGGTAGAATGCTGCTTAAGGCTAGGAACATACCTGCCTGGGATACATACTCAGTGAGCTCGATCATGTCTCTCTTAATTTAGTCCAGGGAGGTACGCCTTGAGCCATTCACTCCAACATGGACTATGACAGAGTCATAACAGTATCTGTTGAGAGACTTAAGTGCATTGGTGATATGGCAAATTCTGGCACCCAACAAACAGCTAACCATGACTTTCTCCTTATCCAGCCTGGTGAGGGGCACATCTGTGTGTTTCACAATGGAGTCTCCTATGACTAATATGTTGGGTTTATGCCTTAGTGGCTGTGAGACACAAATGTGTGGACTATGTGTGGTGCGGTGGGCAGTGGAGTTTGTGTGCATTTATGCTTCAGAGATCTCCTTTGTTTGGGTATTATTTTGTTGAGGACCTCCGCATATGTGGGGGTGTGTTGTGTAGGTGTGGGTGGGGCTTTAATTGTGGTGGTCATGTTGACAACTTTCTCAGTGCCAGATATACTGGTTTGTGGGTGACAGAGCAATGACACTATGTGCTTGATGTAATTGCATCTGTCACAAATTGTGTTCCTAGGTGGTAGTAGTAGAGCATTGTCTGTGTACATGAGGCAGTTGTTACACTGTCTCAGGATGCCCATATTGACCAGACTGGCAGGAGAAAATGTGGGAAATTGTCCATCCATATTTGTCAGAAGCTGAAAGAGCTAAGAGGGTAAAGGGAGGAAGGTCCAAGAGTAGTACTACTAGATGATAACGCAAGTGCTACTAAGGGAAAACTTGTAGCTGGAATACCTCAGAAAGGGTTAAAAATCATCCAGCTGAAGCTCTGGATGCAGCAAACCTGTATCTAAACTATGCTACTCAATTTTAAGGTTAAGAACACATTAAATAAAACTCACAATGAAACACAGATTAATCATTTATAGTCAAAAGAATAGAAGTTGCAGTATGAAAAAATCCAGTTAAACAACAACGAAATGCAGTAAAATGCAGTTAAACAGTAATGAATTGCAGTAGACAGCAATGATATATAGTTAATCAGTAGACTGCTGTGAAAGAGTAACTCACAAATCATAGTAGTAACAGACATCACAAATAAAGCAGCGATTCAGTAGAATACTGCCATCAATTTAGTGAGGCTACCAACAAGCAGTAATAAATATGGCAAACATAAATGAAGTAGAAAGAGGTACTTTTTTATATAACTGAATAGATGGGGGTGAGTGCACAGAGAAAGGGTAATAATATAGTAGATGTAGGGGGTATAATAGTGGGCAACTAACTGGAGAGCTACTGGGTGAAGTCATCTCTTGATCTGGCCAGAAGAGGCTGACATTCTATCATCCAGGGGCACAAGTGGAGGCTTACCTCCTTCCCATGGGTGCCTTGGATCTATCTTTGCAGGGCCAGTGGAAAGGTGTAGATGAACAAAGAGGTAGGATGATAACAATCACCACCTGGAATGTGTGAAGGAGTAGGAAATCCCATCAAGAGAATGTCAGTGGGACGATGCATGTAGGAAGGAGGAGAAGAAGCCTTGTTGCAGCATTTGAAGCTGAGGAAGGCAGAATTACTGTAGATGGAAAAGAAGGGATGTGCTGGGTTAGAAAAGAGTGTGATTAAGAGAAGAATGAAAAGAAGGACAGCATCGTAGTTAAGGAAGAAAGATGGGGAAGAAGAGTCATCAGGATATCGAGAGGAGATGAACGGTAGGAAGGTGGGAAAGAGTGCAGGAAAACAACACAAACTGTATTCTATGCACCAAATAAAGACAGGAAGGGGTGTTAGAGGACTACACGACAACAATAAATAGTCTCAGGAAAGAGGGTGTCTGAATCATACTGAGAAGTGATTCCATGTAGCACTGCAGCCTAGGAAGGAGAGATTCTTTGGTAAAAGTGAATTCAGTTTAATACATCACAAGTTCCTAAATGCTGGAAAGGGGGGCTGAGTTAAAGACTGCAAGGAGTGTATTCAGTAAGAAAGAATGTTGTAATTTAACCTACAAATAATTAAATATGGGGTTCTCAGCCGGGGTGTCTTCTGTGCTGAGTTTGCATGTCCTCCCTGTGTTCACATGGGTTTCCTCTGGGTACCCTGGATTCTTTCCACATTCCAAAGACATGTAGTAGGTGATTGGACTCTTTAAATTGGCCATAGGTGTATGCGCGTGTGTGTGTGTGTGTGTGTGTGTGCATGTGTGCATGTGTACGTGTGTGTGTGTGTGTGTGCGTGTGTGTGTGTGTGTGTGTGTGTGTGTGTGTGTGTGTGTGTGTGTGTGTGTGTGTGTGTGTGTGTATGTGTGTGGTGTGGAAGAACTACAGTTGCAAGGCTAGCCACCTGGTGGTGGAAACCTTGATGATATTGTAAACTGCCTTATTGAATAATCCTAGGATCTGTTACATGAAGAGACTAACAATATTAAGCAGAGATATGGATATCTGAATCAAATTTCTTTTCAGTGAAGCCTGGCCAGTTGAATTTCATCAACTCACCAAAAAGCTTCCTATGTGAAAATCAACCTCCCCCACACACTCACACACTCATGCCCACTGCATCTCCTTAGATGTATAAGTAAATCAATGGTTGTAAAACTGTTGCCTAAGGTATGAAACCTTTCAGTCACTTCAGATAAATGAACTCATATAATTAGACTTTTATATAACACAGTAACTCAGTCACAGAGCAGGATGCTATCTTGTAGCACAGAGGTGTACTACTCCATTCTGTAATCCCTCTGTTATAAGTGGCACAAAAACAGGACAAGAATCAAGGACTGCCATGATTTTGACTACGTTGTGCAATTATTCAGTGAAAATGCTAAACAGAATGCAAGAAAAGAGTACTAAAGTATAGTAATTTTGTACTAAATAGATAGAAGGTAACATATTACTAATGTGCAAGGCTGTAAACTATTTATAAACATAGAGCAGCAGGACCCTGGGTCATTGCACATATGCCATCTTTCTGTAGGATACAAAACTAGTCTGGAGCCAGATACTTCACATTCTGTGGCAGATGATTTCAATTAACCCCAAATGTCTGCCTGTCAGATGAGGGCCACTCTTAGTAACCATGGAGTCCAATATGGGCCATTTTTGTGGCACCCCCAAGCTAACCACATCACCCCTACTCCAACCACCTTCCACCCTGTCCCTCCTAAAATTCAGATTATTTCAAATTAGGTATCTAGAATGCATGTGGCTATGATGTATTAAAACCAAAATAAGATTTTTATTTATTATCTTACATTAAAAAACACATCACTATGCAGGCCATGCTACTTTAAAGTAAGCTAAACTGAAACACGAGACCTGGTAAAACGTTCTGAGTCACCTCAATTCCCTACTCTCAATTCCATGCCCAATGTGCTGGGATGGTGGGAAGTCTGGAATATTAACTGAGTGGGAATGGGCTTGATGGTTACTGGGAGAGAGGGGGCTCAAAAAATTTGGAACTTTTCTAAACTTATTTATACATTCTCATATCATCGTACACCCATCTCCTTCGTGGGTTTACAGTCACCTTCTGTACCTGTTCTGGACTGTTGAAGTCCCTGTCCAGTTAATTCTCATACCTTGTTCCAGTTATAAAACTGTTGAACTTCTTCATAATGACTAATAATAATAACAACAACAACAATAAACATCATCATCTCAAGTCTCTCCTTAGAAACGGAATTACTGACACACTTCCACTCAGACAGAAGTGGTGAACTTCATGACACCCATGCAGATGGACAATACAGTTATGACTACTGTATCCTACACAATTGCATTTTATAAGCACTTACACGAGTGCATGGATCGTGCTATCCCAAACAGAACCAAGATGCTATCCTCCAAAAAAAGGAATACAATCTGGTGGTCCCCTGCCAAAAACAAACTGTACAACAGAAGGAAGAAACTGTTGCAAAAAAGAGTAAAATCCCATGAGTGGAGGAGCTCCCTGGTCAGCCTCAGTAAGAAGCTGCGATCTCTGATAAAATCCTCCAAAGCTAGTTACAAAAACAAAATTGCCACTGATTCTAAAGACAACCAAAAAGCATTCTATATCTATGTCAAGAACCTCAATGGCAACACTCAGATCTGCTCTGAATTACAGCACAATGGCACTAAATATACAGACCCAACTGATATTGCCAACATCCTGGCAGACAGGTTCAGTACTAACTTTACCCCCCTCTCACCCCCTAAAAGGCCCATCTCTATACCGGAAGAATGCAAAGTTCCTGTAATCACGGCTGCACAGGTAAAAACCACACTCTCCAAAGCCAAGAGCACAGCATCCATGGGACCAGACAACATCCCAGGCTGCGTTCTACATGAACTACAGAATGAACTGGCACCTCACCTAAGTACCATGTTCAATCATAGCCTCACCACAGGCTTTGTGCCCACTGAATGGCACACTGCAACAGTTATCCCACTCCACAAGGGGTGAGCCACCATGGACCCCGGAAACTACCACCCCATTAGCCTGATGAGCCTGGTCTGCAAGGCCATGGAATGTATCATCATGGAACTTATAAACAAAGACATTGGTAATCTCCAAACTCTGGACCAAGCCCAGTTCGGCATTGTAAAAGGCAGATCATGTCTCCTAAACCTGATAGACTTCTTTGAAGCAGTCAACAAAGCCGTAGACGAGGGCAAGGTGGTTCACACAGCCTATCGTGACATCTAGAGCTTGCCAAGGCTTTCAACACCATTTCCCACTCTGGAATTATACATAAACTCACTAAACTAGGTATAAATCCCTATGTCTCAAGATGGGTTGCCAACTGGCTCATTGACAGAATCCACACTGTGAAAGTAGTAGACTCCAAATCCGACTTCAGACCAGCGACAAGTGGAGTACCACAGGGTTCAGTCCTGGGTCCTCTCCTGTTTGGTATCTACTTCTCTGAAGTACAGGCTAACACCGAATGTCTTTGGCTAATGAAGTTCACAGATGACTGCAAACTAGGAGCCATAATCGAAACTCCTAACGATGTGTACATCCTACAAAAGGACTTCACTGAGACAGATGCTTGGTGTCAAAGCCATGGCCTCAAGCTCAATGCCAAAAAGTGAATTGTCATCCCCTTTGGTCAAAACTCTGTACCCATGAACTACAACATAGGCGGTAGTATACTTAACACCGAAAGTGTGATAAGAGACCTTGGGACACAGGTGAACAGTAGTCTCTCCTTTGATAATCACATCGCCAAAGTAGTCAGGAAATCCTTCTACATGGCACACCTCATCACAAAACGTTTCTCATCCAGAAAAAAAGAGGTCATTGTTCCCCTCTACTCATCACTCATTAGACCCATTATAGAGTACAACGCCCCTTTTGGTATGTACCTCACAAGACATCTACAACAACTGGAAAGGCCACAGAAATACCTCACAAAGAGGATTACCAGCCTCAAACAGATGCCCCATGCAGACCGTCTCAAAAAACTCCAGCTTTACTCCATCACATATCGCCTATTCAGAGGTGATCTCTGCCTAATATACAAAGTTATGTCAAGCCCAGAGCTGTTGGACATGCTGCACTTAAAGAAATCCCAATCCCTCTGAGTTACATGCTCTAGGGACATAAACCTTGTCACCACAATAAACAGAACATGCCAGAGGGATAGATTCCTGTCCCAGAGACTTCCCATACTCTGGAATAAACTACCTATCTATATCAAACAAAGCTCCTCATTAGCACTCTTCAAGAAAAATCTTGATGATAACTTCTGTGGCTATGCTCGACAGTGGCACAGGAAAATAATTTTCTTGGGTGGCAAAAGCCAGGGTACCTTTTTGGCTGGTCTTGTATGAACCCTACGGCCGATAGCCTAGTACCTACCTATGAACCTATAACTATTTCTGAAAGTTTATTTTTATTTTTATTTTACTTATTTGCTGAATGAGGTAAGTTGGTAAATTCTGTCCATAAGTCTCTTTTTCATTTTACCTATGTAGAACACTGAACAAGATGTACATTTAGCGACATATATACTCCCAGAAGTGTTGCAATTGTATCTACCATGACTATTGTAAGTTGCATCTGTTATAATAACAAAGATGTACAAGGAGGTGCTGTAAAGTTCAAACCCAAACAGCTTTCTAAATTCTTAGCATTATTTTGCCTCATAGCTGAAAAGAGGGTTATTTCATCTTGTAAATTACAATTTGCAGAATTGTAATGCTATGCTTTGACATTGTTTCAGATCATTGATTGAACCATGTCAATGAAAAGTGTGGAATTTGCAAATGTGGAACTCCGAGCAGTCATGAAGTTCCTGTTCCTGCAGAAGAAAACTCCACAGGAAATCCATGAATGTATGATTCAAACACTAAGTGACAAGTGGCCTTCTTACTCAACTGTGAAAAAATGGTGTGCAAACTTTTAGTGTGGAGATTTTGAGACTGAAGATGGAGCAAGGTCTGGGAGGCCTCAAACGGTGTAAGCTCCTGAAATTGTTGACCATGTCCGTGACTGATTTTGGCAGATCAATGAATATCTGCTTAAACTATTGTTGAGATACTACAGACATCCAGAGAATGTGTTGGGTTTATAATCCATGAGCAGCTGGGTATGCAGAAGCCGTCAGCCAAGTGAGTGCTTAAATTTTTGAATGCTAATGAGAAAAGCCATCGAATGGACACTTCCAAGTTGATTTTGAGGCATTTCCATCAAGCTAGTGATAACTTTGTGGAATTACTAATTACTGTTGATGAAACCTGGTTACACCACTACGATCCTGACACAACAGTCCATGCAATAGTGGCACTTAGGTTTACCAAGGCCAAAGAAGTTCAAGACTTAAAATTCAACAGGAAAGGTCATGGCCACAGTGTTTTGAGATCAGGAAGGTGTTGTAATGACTGACTATCTTCCAAGGGGCCAAACAGTTAATGCAGAATACTACTGTGTCCTGCTGTGCTGATTAAAGGAGGCACTGAAAGAAAAAAAGAGAGGGAAGCTGCAGAAAGGAGTTCTCCTTTTGCAAGACAATACACCTGTTCATTAAGCTGGCAAAACGATGGATGTTTTGACAAAACTAGGGTTTGAGTGCATAGACCATCCACCTTACTCACCAGATCTTGCTCCATCTATTTCCTGTTTCCAAACCTTGAAAACAGTACGAAAGGACTGCAATTTTGAGTGATTTGGAGGTGATTGCAGTAGCTGAGCAATATTTCAGTGACCGGACTTCAGACTTTTTTTGGCAGGGTTACAGAAACTTCAGACACAAAGTGCCAAATGTGTTGAACTTTTAGGTCAATATTATAAATAACTTGTATGTTTCATGGCTCCACGTCATTCCCTTCTTGGTCGGGCTTGGTGTAGAACCTTTCAGCATCCCCTCATATCTGCAGTATTTGCAAGTACCACTCTTAAACATACCATTTTTCTCAATATGTGTTCTCTCTTGGATCTTATTATTTCGTTCCACTATATTGCTAATAGTATATCTTGTTCAGAGTTTTATATAGATAAAATGAAAAAGAGACTCAAGGATAGATTTTACCAACATGTTTATAGTATTAAAAAGAATAATTGTAGAAGTGTGTTAGCTAAGTATGCTGAACAATTTCAGAATTTTAATAAATTTGTTTTTTTATTATGGATAAAGAGTGGAAGAATGTCAAGGGAGGTGATTGGGATAATTATTTATTGAATGGGGATCTGTATTAGCAGCTTTTATTTGGAGCAGACACCTCTCCAGGTATTAATGATTTTACATCTATTAGTTGTTTTTTAAGAAAAAAGTAGAATAGTGTGAGATGAACATTATTCATTGGTTACTGGATGTTATGTGATGACCATTCAAGTTTATTTACTCTCCCTTGTCATTATACTGTGCACTTTTGATGAACTTTACTTTGCATCTGGTTAAAAGCAGTAACTCGTGTAATCAAACCAGTTCATGTCTCCAAGGAGAAGTGGAATTTTTATATTCTTTATGTTTGTTAGTTTGGAATGTGCAGCTGGCAAGGCCCAATTTCAGAGAAGTCCCAGGGAGACAAATCTCTTGAACAGAACAGAAATGTAACAGAACTTTACACTGTGTGCAAGTAACCTCCTATTTAGTGTATTCATCAATAACTCCCATAGCACTCTTATTCATGGTACTGCTATCCAATACGCTGATGACTCTACAACCATCTCTTCTGCCAAAACTGTTTCTGACCTGCAGCATCCTACCCAACAGACCTTTACAGACACTGAAGCTTGGATGTTAAGTAACCATCTCGTTCTAAACCCTAGTAAAACTAAGCTTATATTTACCCCTCCAAAAAAATACCCCTCTCAAAAGAAACAAATTCCCTATCCACTGTCTAATACTAGCATTGATTTCATACCAAGTACCAAATTATTAGGTGTCATCATTGATGAAAATCTAACATTCGACCTCCATAGCCATAACAATATAAAAAAAAAACATCAGAAACTAGGTACCCTTTATAGACACAAGCACTTCCTTAACTTCACTGCTAAAAAAGCTCTAACCTCTTCTTTCCTGCTTCCATCTCTACTTTACGGTGTCCCCATCCTCACCAATATACAGTCTTCTCTCAAAACCAAACTTGTGCCATGCTACAATTTGTTTGTGTCTTTCGGCTTTTCCCGGTTTGGGGTCGCCACAGTGGAACTCCAGTCCGCTAATGATTGGCAGTAGATTTTTACGTACTGGCTTGCCGGGCCTAATGCACAACCTTCAACGAAGGAATGCCCATTCACGCATGTCGACACACAGAAGACGCTCTAACTGAGAATCGAACGGGCAACGTCTAACTGTGAGGCGACAACGCTACCGCAGCACCACACCACAGTCTTGCGCCATGCTACAATAAGATCACCAAATTTGTAGCTTAGTCAAAATTTTCATCCCATCACTGTCTATCCTTACATCAATTAAACTGGCTTGAACTACCACAATACCTCACATATCTTCAATTAACTACTGCACATAAATTTATATGCAAACCATTTTTTGTGCCCCTCTCTCTCTTCTTTACTGTCCATTTATCTTTCCAACAGACCTCTTAGATCTAATAACAGATTGTTGCTAAAAGTTGACAAACCAAATCCCTCAGCTGGTGAAATGCTATACTCTTTCACAGTCTCTAAACTCTGGAATGACCTCCCAGCTTCTATCACAACTTTAAGTAATCCTGTTCTCTTTACATCAACCTTAAGAAAACATCTTTCTTCATTCTGGTACTGTTCATGTGCCAAAATTAAAACCTCCTTAAATATTTGTCTCCTTACTATAAAACTCTCTTTATTCAATCTCATTACTCTATAAATCTTTCTCACACTATGTCTCCATAATGACTGCTAGAACTCAAACTCTAGCTGTTAAATCTTTGCTAGTAACACCTACAATCCAAAACATTCAATCTTTTAGGGTTCCTATCAGTTCGTCGAAACTTCAGCAGTTCAAACACCATATGTTCGAACTGTAAAGTTCGAAAACTGATTACCGCAAAGCCGCGGAATACCAAATTCTTTCCAAGGGAAAGAATTCGGTGGGCCATTTCTGTGGCTTCACTATTTTCAGCACTGTGGTGGAAAGTTACGAGTCTGGTTCAGGTAAGTGTGCGATTGTGCGGACATTAGGGTTAGGGCACAGGTTAGGTGAGTTAGGGTTAGGGCGCAGGAGAGGTGGGTGTGCGATAGTGACAGACCTTCAGGTTAGGGCAGGATAGGTAAGTTAGGGTTAGGGTGCGGTTCAGGTGAGTGTGCGATAATGACAGAACTTAGGGTTAGGGTTTGGGTTAAGGTAAGTGGATAGATAGTAGTGTATGTACAGTTTAGTGTAGGGGTAAATGTAGGATTTTAAGTGTATGTGTGTGGATTGCTGTTTTTTTGGTGTGCTTGTGTTGTGTGTGTGTGTTTCTTGGAACAGCAATTTTTTTCCCTGGGAAAAAATCGCTGTTCTAAGCCTTCAATGGTTTTGCACTTCGAGGTTAGAAGTTTGAACATATGGTGTTCGAACTTCTGCCATTTCATCCAAGTGATATAGACCCAATCTTTTAATGCTGTTTGACAATCATCCAATTCTACTATTAACGTTAATAATACTACACAATGTAGAAGTACATGAATATGTACATAACATTGAACCATCATGATTATATTGTTCCTAATGTAGTGTGGCTGTATAAACTATGTATTAGTGTCAACATCAATGTTTTACTCCATTGCAACTGTATTTTATTCTATAATGCATGTTATTTTCTTGTATGTACTGTCATTTTATGTGGAGCTTTTCTCCCTTGGCCTCCACTGAAAATGGGCTCACCTAGGCCCAGTGGACCATCCCAGTAAACAAATGCAATAAATAAATAAATAAATGAATGAATGAATGAATGAATGAATGAATAAATATGGTTACAAAGAGGAGGCTTTTCGGTATGTTTTCCTCTGACCATCAGTCCACTTCTATGGTCACTCTGCTAACTCATTTAGTCTGACGAGGAGGAAGCCATATCATTCATTTGTTTAACTAGCAGCAAAAGTGAAGCATTCCAAGAGAGGTGCCATCATGCCTATGGATGAGTGAGATTTTTACTTTTTACGTTAGTGTTTTCACACATGTGCCCATTGATGCCTCTGGCACTGGGCATACAGGAAGAATTGCATTGGACTGTCACTTGCTTACGTGTGCATGATTAAGTCAACAGACACCCCGTCCCCTTCAGGTAAAATCTTCCACTGCTGCTCCAGTCTCCACGGTCCATTCTCATCATTAATATTCTGCAGCTTTGGAGCCAAACAGCATTGTGAGTTCTAGGTATACCCCCCAGTACTTGACAGCAGTACTCCCTGACATTCTGTAAAGTAGCAGCCAACAAAACTTTAATATCTGACAGCATTACTGAATGACTATACTCCTCAGCGATTTCCCAGAAAATCAAAAATTTTATGAATGGCAGGGCAAAATATGAGGCAGAATCAGAGATGCTCTGCAAAATTACGGACAGTTGAGAAGCATTGTTATTGGAGGAACATCATCTGTATTTAAATATCTCCTGTCTCACATCGCTAAGACATTCACACTTCTCAGATGGCCATGCTACAAAAGAGCAATTACACAAATGTATCTATGTTGTATCAGCAAAGATTATCTTTGAAAAGAAAAATCCAGAGGCAACACCATCCAAAGCGAAGGAGACCTTTATTAAAAATAACTCATAAAAATATATAGAATGTAGTAAGCGCTTTCGCTTTACTGAGAATGCTTCTTCAGACGAGCGAAAGTGCTTACTAGGTTCTATATATTTTTATGAGTTATTTTCAATAAAGGTCTCCTTCGCTTTGGATGGTGCTGCCTCTGGATTTTTCTTTTGAATTTGAATAGTTTCATATCATAGAGGCACTTTACCCCACTGACTGTGCTTATTTTATTCTTAAAGATCATCTTTGCATTAACTTATCTCCTTCACCCCAGGAAAAAAATCATAAATCTACTACAGTTACCAAAAAATAAAATTTTTGGTGACCTCAATGATGACATACTCAGAACCACAGAAATAGTATCATATAAAAGCTAACTGATTTCTGCTTCTACCAAAAGATAAACAGACCATGTACAAACAATCCATCCTCTAACAATACCTTAATTCTTGACGTTATGATTACTAATAACCTAAATAAGGTTTCATTCTTCAAAGCCCAGTCTTCATCATTTAGCAACCACTACATAGTTATTTTATTTATATTTGTTTTCCAGAGTAGAGCACTGATCTCCATGGACCTTTTTCATACTCAGCCCTCGGGAGCTCTGTCTGTTAAGTGACTTGCTCTGAGTCACATAGTTAGGCAACAGAGACTGTAGGAATCAAACCCTGCACCACTGGACTACAGAAAACAGCTTAGTAACAGCTACCTAACCCTCTAAGCCAACTGCCAGACCCATTACCTTATTTATAAACATTCATCTCACCAAATTCACATCAGTACTAGCAGTATTTTAACAGTGAAGAAAACACAAACCAGCTATGTTCAAGTCTCAGCTCCACTGACTAGTATCCTATTTCCCTAACTACTAACACTGACAGAGATACCGACACTCATAATCTCTCTAGTATATAGGTTCATGGGTTCATAGGTTCATACTAGGCTATCTGCCCTAGGGCATTTATAAGCCTAGCCAGAGTGTGTTTGGCTTTCGCCACCCATTTTAAATTAATTTTGCTATGCCTTTTTTTGAGGTTAGTATACTGTGCCTCTGTCTAACAGTGACACAGAAGTGATAGCTGGGGTAAACCTACGATCTCCCATCCACTCATCAAGATTCCTCTTGAAGAGAGTCAATGTGGGACTCTGCCTAACCTGGACTGGGATTTTATTCCAGAGTGAAGGGAGCCTCTGGGTTATGAATCTGTCCCTCCAGCATGTCCTATTTATTTCAGTGCTGAGGTTCAAGTCTCTCGAGCGCGTATCTCAATGGGATTTGGATTTTCTGAGGTGCAGCATGTCCATTAACTCTGGGTTGGACATGGCTTTATACGTCAGGCACAGATCGCCTCTGAGCAGGCGGTATGCCACTGAGTAGAGCTGGGTGTGATGAGGTTGGACAGGATTAAATGACATTACAAATAAATTCATGCCAAGCATTACCAGGCTTCAAAAAACCGATTTATTATCATCATCATCTTCTTTTGGCTGTTCCCATTAGGGGTCACCACAGTGGATCACCTGTTTCCATTTCTTCCTGTCCTCTGCATCTTGCTCTGTCACACCAACCACCAGCATGTCTTCTCTTACCACATCCATAAACCTTATTTTAGGCCTTCCTCTTTTCCTGTTAACTGGTAGCTTCATCCTTAGCATCTTTTTCCCAATATACTCAGCATCCCTCCTCAGCACATGTCCAAACCAACGTAATCTTGCCTCTCTGGCTTTGTCTCCAAACCTTCCAACCTGGGCTGACCCTCTAATATACTTATTCCTAATCCTGTCCAACCTCATCACACCCAGTGCAAATCTTAACATCTTTAACTCTGCTACATCCAGCTCAAACTCCTGCCTTTTTGTCAATGCCACTGTCTCCAACCCATATAACATAGCTGTTCTCACTACCCTCTTGTAGACCTTCCCTTTCACTCTTACTGGTACTCGTCTGTCACAAATCACTCCTGACACTCTTCTCTACCCACTCCATCCTGTCTGCACTCTCTTCTTCACCCCTCTTCCACACTCACCGTTACTCCGAACTATTGACCCCAAGTATTTAAACTCATCCACCTTTGCCACCTCTACTCCTTGCATCCTCACCATTCCTCTATCCTCCCTCATTCACACACATATATTCTGTCTTAGTCCTGCTGACCTTCATTCCTCTTCTCTCTAGAGCATAGCTCCATCTCTCCAGGGTCTTCTCCACCTGTTCCCTACTCTCATTACAGATCACAATGTCATCTGCAAACATCATAGTCCACGGGGACTCCTGTCTGATCTCGTCTGTCAACCTGTCCATAACCATTGCAAATAAGAAAGGGCTCAGAGCTGATCCTTGATGTAACCTCACCTCCACCTTAAATGCATCCGTCACTCCCACCACAGACTTCACCACTGTCATACTACCCTCGTACATATCCTGTACCACTCTTACATACTTCTCTGACACTCCTGACTTCCTCATACAATACCACAACTCCTCTCTAGACACCCTGTCATATGCTTTCTCTAAGACTACAAAAACACAATGCAACTCCTTCTGACATTCTCTGTACTTCTCCATTAACACTGTCAGAGCAAACATCACATCTGTAGTGCTCTTTCCTGGCATGAAACCATACTGCTGATCACTAATCATCACGTCCCTTCTTGACTTAGCTTTCACTACTCTTTCCCATAACTTCATGCTGTGACTGATCAATTTAATCCCTCTGTAGTTACTACTGCTCTGCACATCACCTTTATTCTTAAAAATCGGTACCAAAACACTTTTTCTCCATTCCTCAGGCATCCTCTCACTTTCTAAGATTTCATTAAGCAATCTGGTAAAAAACTCTACTGCCATTTCACCTCCATGCTTCTACAGGTATGTCATCTGGACCAACAGCCTTTCCATTCTTCATTCTCTTCATAGCTATCCTTACTTCCTCCTTGCTAATCCATTGTACTTCATGATTCACTGTCCCTACATCATCTAACCTTCTCTCCCTCTCATTCTCTTCATTCATCATCCCCTCAAAGTACTCTTTCCATCTCCTCAACACATTCTCCTTGCTTGTGAGTATGTTTCCCTCATTATTGTTTATCACCTTTACCTGCTGCACATCTTTCCTAGCTCGGTCCCTCTGTCTAGCCAATCGGTACAGGTCCATTTCTCCCTCCTTAGTGTCCAACTTTTCATACAAATCTTCATATGCCTTATCCTTAGCCTTTGTCACCTCTCTCTTTGCCATGTACCTCAACTCCTTATACTCCTGTCTACTTTTTTCATCTCTCTGACAATCCCACTTCTTCTTTGCCAACCTCTTTGCCTGTATACTCTCCTGTACTTCCTCATTCCACCACCATGTCTCCTTGTCGTCCTTCCACTGTCCCGATGTGATACCAAGCACCTTTCTAGCCGTCACCCTTACTAGCTCTGCTGTAGTCACCCAGCTATTTGGTAACTCTTCACTGCCACCCAGTGCCTGTCTTAACCCATCCTTGAACTCCACCTCACAATTACCCTTTTTCAATTTCCACCATTTGATCCTTGGTGCTGCCCTCACACTCCTCCTCCTCTTCTTGATCACCAACATCATCCTACAAACCACCATCCTATGCTGCCTAACTACACTTTCTCCGGTCACCACTTTACAGTCTCCAATCTCCTTCAGACTGGCCCTCCTACATAAGATATAATCCACCCGTGTGCATCATCCTCCACTCTTGTATGTCACCCTATGCTCCTCCCTCTTGTTAAAATACATATTCACCACAGCCATGTCCATCCTTTTCGCAAAATCCACTACCATCTGACCTTCTGCATTCCTTTGTTTAACACCATACCTACCCATCACTTCCTCATCCCCTCTGTTCTCTTCACCAGCATGCCCATTGAAATCTGCTCCAATCACCACTCTCTCACCCTTGGGTACAGTCATCACCACTTCATCCAATTCACTCCAAAATGTTTATTTCTCATCCATTCCACACCCAACTTGTGGAGCATATGCACTAACAACATTCATCATTACACCATCAATTTCCAGCTTCATAAATATCACTCTATCTGAAACTCTTTTCACCTCCAAAACACTCTTAGCATACTGTTCCTTCAGAATAACTCCTATGCCACTTCTCCTCCCATCCACACCATGATAAAACGATTTGAACCCTCCTCCGATACACCTAGCCTTACTCCCCTTCCATCTGGTCTCTTGCACACACAATATACCAACCTTCTTTCTGTCCATCATATCAGCTAGCTCTCTCCCAATACCAGTCATACTGCCAACAGTCAAAGTTCCGACCCTCACTACCACAGTCCTAGCCTTTCTCCTCTCTTCCTGCCTTTGGCCATGCCTACCACCTCTTCTCCTCCTTCGGCCAACAGTAGCCCAATTTCCGCCACACAGAGCAACATGTCTTGTTCAAATTAAATATTAGCCACTAGAAGGCCTGGAAAACCAAGCATTCCTAATAACAGGGTGTTAACAAGGTATTATTATTATTATTATTATTATTATTATTATTATTATTAATATTTACAGCAAAAAGACCATCAGGTATTACAAAAAAATCATTCTACAACAACAACCCAGCCTCATATCTGAGTCAACTAGGAACTTCTGTAAAAGATAAACTTTATCATTTATAAAGCCCCAAAATTTACCTAGCTCTAACTCTGCCAGTGCTTCCAAAGTTAAAACCATCTTAGATTGATTGCCATCCAAATTCTTAAAAATATATTCAACAAGTCTCCCTAATATTTAGCTTTCCATCTCCTATAACAGCTGCCTGAAACAACTACCAACCATCTTCTCCCTTTCATTTTACAGGGATCCTACTGCATGTTATTGAAAAGCTCACACTTTAGTTCCCTGATTATAGCCACAAGGAATGGAGAACTCTTCCCTAACTTTTCAGCCACTTCTTAGATTATATTAGTAAACACTTCACAACAGATAAAACATATTACTTTTCAAGTCAATTTCCTACATCTTTGGAAATTTGTACTGATCCACCAACTCACAACGATCACTTCCCCAAACACAAAAAGCTTTGATCCATCTCACTTAGCTAAAGAAAAATGACTAAGAAATTAATTTCACCACATTTTTGAGAGCTTTTCTCATAAAAGCTGTCTCAGTCTCACCCAAATGTTGAGTAGTTTTCTCAAAGAAGTTTTACAATACTTTGGGACTGACCAGCAAGAGTCTGACTGGCTATCTGGATAGCACCATCACAGGTTCTTCAGCTACTTCAGCTAAAACTGGATCCTTTCTTCCCTAAACATTCTTAAAATAAAGAGATTTCAACAAAAATCTATTTTAGGTTAATTTCTCTCTCCTTTGTCTATCAGCCTCTTTCTCTCCTGCATCACTGAACTCAATGTAATCCTAGAGTAAGGCAACAGAATCTCAACCATTTGAAGCCATTGATCTACAATACCCAAAGAATAAATCCCAAAGCAGTGATCACTCTTTCTCCAGGAATCTAGGACTCATTCCTTTCTCTCCTCAAAGGACTCTGATTTTAACCAATCACAAAATTAACTAGTATAACACTTTTCAGTTGGTTCTACTATATCTAGCCATGCTTCAAATTGCCGAGGAGACTAACCATACACAGGCAGTGATTTACCTAACATACTGAGCAGTGGTGGTGCTGCAGTAGCATTGTCGCCTCACAGTATGACGTTGTCCTGTTCGATTCTCAGCTAAAGCATCTTCTGTGTTGAGACATGCGTGAATGGGTGTACCTTTGTTGAAGGTTGTGCGTCAGAGCTGGTAACTCGGTACATAAAAATCTACTACCAATCATTAGTGACTGGAATTCCGCTGTGGCGACCCCTAACCGGGAAAAGCCGAAAGATACAACAACAACTGAGGGTGCAAGGTAGTAAGACACAGCCATTCAATTGCAGAGCCACTCCTGTTGCTTACCTCCACTCTCCATAGTCAGTTATGTGATGAGGAGATCTGTAAGAGTGCACAGACACCTTCTTCTGTTTAAAGCTGTAGCAGACAGATCCATTCACACAGACAGTATTCAGAGGCTGAAGTAATCCAACCATGGCTGCAGGCAGTAACACATATAGAGGTCAAATGCTTAATCTTCAGTGCCAAACAGCAACCTGTGTATCTCCAGAGGATCTATTGAAAGTGTGGAACTCATGCAAAACGTATTGGGGTGTAACATACCCAGAAACATGCACTCAAATTTCCTAGAATTTTCCTACTTATCTAACCAAAATGTCAACATCAGAAGACCACGAAGGTATAAAAAGAACAAGGAAAGTATAGACTGGTGCTCAGTTTTGTCAGCTTCATTAAAAAAATAAATAAATCATAGGCAAAAACCTGTTCAGAGCTGGTGAGACAGCGAGGACATTCCTTCCCAATCCCTCCCTCTTCAGCTCCTCCAACCCCCAGTCACTAGCTGATCTTGGCTTATCTTGGTCATATTCAGTAGTGGCCTGTGCACATCTGCACTCAGATCTTTTTTTCCTACCGTCTAGGTTCTTCTGCAAATGCACAAGAAAATTCTGAGTGCATGGGAAATGTGGCTATTTTATAGTCTTAAAACATGAGATGTAGTGTTTTTGTTTTCGATCACCTGCTTCACTAAGCTGCTGATGGCTCATTGAGTCATGGTAATTTAAACTGCAGGAGCAGTTTCATTTGTCAGTTCAGTACACTGGCCATTTCTCACTCAGTGATGGGTAGAGAACCTTTTCCAAACAAATGTAAATATTGTTGCTTTAATACTCTGTCCTCTGATTTCTACTAGGATGCCAGTCCTATAAGCTATACAGTTTTATTCATCTTTGTTATATTAATTTCTCAGTAATGACAGTGCTCATTCAGGTATAATATGTGCATAATGATTTTGTTTAAATATATCAGTTTAATGTCTGTTCCATTATTTGTTATGTTTTGAGTGTCTGTCACAATAACGTTAATACTTTGTGTAGCTAACTGAATACTATATTCACTTACATTGCATTACTGTTTGATTATCTGCATGTTTTTAAACACCTTTATTAATTATCTTATAATAACATATGTGCACATTAGAATCATCTTTTTACCACATTCAGTACTTTAGTTACAGTTGGTTTAGATTGTAAAATATATGCTTTTACTAATTTTTTTTTTTGCAGTCAATAACATTAAACTTAATAAGGCCTTACAATATTTGGCCAATTCAGATCCTGTATCCCAGCTCAGAAGAATAATTTTCTTAGTTACAACCATTTGCTGCCTCAACATTTCTGATTAAGTATTCTGCAGGTTTGTTTATAAAATATGCCAACTCATTACTTTCCAAAAAAATTTGTTCATAATTACCTCTCTCTATCTCATCGCACCTCCAATCATTTGCTACCTACCTGAAGAAAATGCTCTGAAGTCTGCATGGGCATTTAAAAAAACATGTCTAAACAAAATATCCTAAACCTTATGGACTTTGTTGCATACTTAGGAACTATACAGAAGTTCTACCATTATTCCATTATATATTGTCTTTATGTTCTCTCTCTCTCTCTTCCTAGTCTTGCACTAAGCTCCTCTGATACTAGCACCATAGTCCAACTATAAGGGATCCATCTGTAAATATGAACTATGGTACAACATCACATCATTTACATTCGTTTAAAGCCTTCTTTACAAATTCTTTAACAATGAGATATGGAGTCCCATAACTGAGTAAAATAAAATCTAACACACTCATAAATTTACTGCCATCTTCTAGTAGCCCCATAAATGGTAGAGTAATTGGTAATAGTAATTTTTTGTATCCATGCCTGAATTATTTCAGCCTAAACACTAGAAAATCTAACCTTAACATATTGTTAAATATCCATATATGTAAACCTAAGTCATAAACGTATACTAGGCATGATCATTTAACCCTTAATATGGAAAGGGAATCCATTGTATATTAATGGAAAATAAAACAGTGTGAGGTTTTGTGAAAATAGATCATGCTTGCACAACCTGGTTGACTTCTTTGATTCAGTCACCAGTTCAGTGGATGAAGGTAAGGCAGTTCATACAGCCTGCCTCGATCTGGCCAAGACCTTTGATACCATTCCCCACTCAGGAATTATTGATAAACTCAGCAAACTAGGCATCAACCCCTATATCATTAGGTGGGTTGCAAATTGGATCACAGATAGAACCCACAGACTCCAAGTCAGACTGCCGACCAGTCACGAGTGGAGTCCCACAGGGATCGGTCCTGGGTACTCACCTGTTTGGCATCTACGTCTCAGAAGTCCAGGCCAACATGGAGGGACTCTGGCTGACCAAATTCACAGACAACTTCAAGCTGGAAGCCATTATTAGCTCCCCAAGTGATACAGACATCCTACATAAAGGCCTCACTGAGACCAGTGACTGGTGTTGAAACCATGACCTTAAGCTTAATGCCAAACAATGCGTTGTCTTCCCCTTTGGGAAAAACTCAGTTCCCACTAATTACCACATCCATGGTAGCACACTGAACACTGAAGGTGTTAAAAGAGATCTGGTGACACAGGTTGATAGCAACCTTTCCATCGACCACCACATTGCCACTGTGGTCAGAAAGTCCTTCTATATGGCGCATCTCATTACCAAGGGTTTTGCATCCAGAAAGAAAGAGGTCATCATTTCTCTCTACTCTTCCCTCTTTAGGTCAGTCATCGGGTACAATGCCCCATTTGGCATGCACCTCACCAGACACCTGCAACAACTGGAGAGGCCACAAAAGTACCTCACAAAGAGGATCCTAGGCCTTAAACACATGTCCTACATGGACAGACTCAATAAACTCCAGTTATTCTCTGTCTCATATCATCTACTAAGAGGCCATCTCTGCTTGATTTACAAAGCCATGTCTGACCCAGCTCTGTTAGAAATGCTATATCTAAAGAAATCTCAATCCCTCCACACCACATGCTCCAGAGACCTCAACCTCATTACCACAATCAACAGAACATGCTGGAGGGACAGGTTCATAACCCAGAAACTGCCCATGCTCTGGAATAGACTTCCCATACATGTCAAGCAGAGCACCTCACTAGCCCTCTTCAAGCAAAATCTTGATGAGTGGATGGGTAATAGTGCACCCCTGGGGATCACTCCAGTGACTCTACTTGATAAAGGCACTGGGAACTAATGACGAGCAGCACAATGCGAGGGCACTTCCATGGGCTAGGCTTGTAAAGGCCCCATGGCCATTAGCCTAGTACACACCTATGAACCTATGATGTGAGGTAGTGCCAGCTGTGCTAGGGGGAGTAGGGCAGTGCATGTGTAACTATGTCAGCATAGCTAGCTGGAGTTTTGTAAAGAATTAAATGTCATTTGAATATGAAACTGATTTGTACAGATGCTTTTTGTTAAAAGTGTATTTGTAAAGCTGCTTGTGTTAAAAATGTATCAACAGTGGGTCCTGCTGGATAGAAAAGAAATATACATGTATATCAGGGTATATTGTTGTAACTGCTGAAATGTGTATATTTTAACAGAGGATACTGGTAGGGAAGGGGTTAAGCTCAGCCAGCTAACCTTAAGAAAAATAGCCTGAAATTAAATGACTTAGTTTAGGCCATAAAGATTCTATCTCGCAGGTCTGAAGACACAATGACTATGAAAAGCATTTCTGCAGGAAGGGTAGAAGTACTGGCATTGTTTTATAGCTTCCAAATGCTGTATTAAGCTTTAGCAAAGTTCTGTGTGTATTGTGACACATTGGTGGCAAATCCTGGCTCAGTTTCTAGTGAGGGAGTAGTATGGGAACCACAGAGTCAGGTGACCAGATGCAATGTCATTCTGTAGCCAGCACTGAAATTGTATTTAGTGAGAGATGTGATAGAAGCACTGAGCACTCTGTTTTGGGGAACCTGAAAACAAGACACCCATTCACCTTCATCTTGCCTTGCTTTAGTAAGTAACTATGGGAACAGTAATTCTTCAGTAAATTAGAAAAATATAGTGAGATTAGCTGAAAGTTGATTTTCTGTAACTGTATGAGTCTCCATCTGTGCTGCTTTTTACAGTTCCTGTGAACTGAAACTCTGGTGTTTATTGTAAACAGATATTCAGTATTTCATGTTTCCTGTTTTATTATTTATTAAATATATCTATGCCTTTCATTGCAGCTTCTCTTTTAGGAAATATTTAACCTTTGAGAGTAATTGCATTTATTTAGTGGCATTGTGGCTCCATGTTACAGAAAGTCTTGCTGCTTGGCTTGCAAATGGTACATATCCCTGTGCCTGGCTTGGACACCTGTGAATACAAGACCTGGATTGCTTCTAAAACCATCTGGACCTACAAAACTGATACAATTATTTTTTGCAGTTGCTCTGTCTCAGTACTATTTAAAACTTCTGTGCTGCATTTATTGATTTGGTTGAATTTATCACTGCTTTTTTCAGTCTGCACTTGTTAAATGAACACCATTTGTTTGTTACTGTACTACTCTTAAGTTGTTTTAACAGTATTATAATATTCCCTAACCTCCCCTGATACTGCAAAAGATGTTCGCAGTTTGCCAAATTTCTCCTGATCTGGGAAAATGTTCTCTAATATTGTGCACTTTTTCTGTAGCTTGTTGAACATTTCTCAGGGTTACTGAATTTATTTCCAAGGATTACTGATACTTCAGGAAATCTGTAAATCATGTGTTAGTGCACTTAAGCTTAAAACCAGTTCTTTTACATTAAGAGGGTTCTTTTGTGGCAACAGAGCTGAATTCAACCCACCCTGGTGGGAAAATGCTGATTTAAAGTTTACTGTGTTTTTATTTGTTTGGACTGAGTGATCAATTGTGAAAAAGTCTTTCATTCTGCTGGTATAAAAGCCTCTCCCATGTCTTGTATATATGCAAACCTCTTCAGTTTAAAATCCTCTATAGGAAATGTTCTCCATAGTCTCCCACTGTTCACAGCTCCTCGAAGAGCTGCCAGTTTGTGCAGAAAGCATTATCACCGCAGGTCATCCAACCGGAGCTGCTCAACATTTGGCAACTTTTCCCAGAGGTCTGGAGAAATTCAGGTGACATCCAAAGCATCCACTGTTACAATAAAAAAGTACTCTTTGAGTTTTCTTTGCACTTTGCTGACTGCATTTTGTCATTTTGCTGATTTTTACTGTATTCTTCTGCACTTTAAAAAGCTGTTCTGTTGCCTTAAGTAGCTAGTACATAGCATAGACTAGATTCAGATCTTCTGAATCTAGACTGCATCATTACACTTGAGCACTATTCCATTCATCTTACATTAAGAGGGCCCTGCCTATGCCCTTGTGGCAAAAGTGTATAGTCTGAGCCTCATCAGATTTGGAGATTACTGGAAGAATGCTCATTGTGTGCTTTCCCATTGGTAGTTTAGCTTAAAAGTGTTTAATTTCACCTGCATTTAAGTCTCACATTTGCAGTCAGCTGCCTACCACTCAACAGTCTTCAGCGGTGCCCTGTATAGATGCAAACGCCTTGAAAGACAATTTTCACCTAGACATATGTTAGTGAACCTTCCCACACTTCCCTGCTGCATTGCAGGAAACTCAGTCGCGCACTTTGAAGGATTTCCCTAGTTTTCACCCCTAGCCTTCAATAGAATAAGTCTCTTTGTTAATCCTAGAGCAAAATCTGGTCAAACTAGCCCACTCCCCAATAGTAGCTAGGGTAAAAACCTGCCATAATGGATGATCAGTTTCCAACCATTTCTAAGGCCAGGCTGTTTGACATGGGCATCCTGAGGTAATGTAGTAATTGCCTCACATATACTGACAACCCCTTACTCCTAAAGCAAACATAATATGTGAGAGATGTAATTACACTATGAATTTGGAATCAGTTCTCTCACATAACAACAAACTGGACATCCAACAGGTTATTAGCACACACATATCACTTCTCACACAAAACAAGGTCACAACACATAAACCTATGTAGGTGGTGGTACTCAGTAGAAGCCTACCAAAAGATCAGAGACCTCCCAAGAACAAACCACTTGCACATACTACAAAGCAAATAGAATCCACTACACATAACAACGCACACACCAGTGTCCCAGCAAATAAGCCCATAATGCAAAACACCTCAAAATAAAATGTCCTGGTCATAGGCGACTCCCTAGTGAGACACACAGATGTCCCTCACACCAGGCTGGACAAGGATAAGGTCATGGTAAGCTGCCTGTAAGGTGCCAGGATCCATCATATCATGCATGCACATAAGTCACGCAACCGATAATTACTGCCATGACTCTTTAATAGTACATGTTGGGGTGAATAACTTGAGATGTACCTCTCTAGAATATATGAAGAGAGACATGACTGAATTCTCAGATTATGTGTCCCAGCCAGGCAGGTTTGTTCCTAGCCCTAAGCAGCATTCTATTTTCACCCAGGATGATGCCACAATATAGACAAAAATGATTGACTTCAACAATAGGCTTAGCTTCTGGTGTCATTCCAAGGGGATCCAGTATCTGCCAGCCTGGAAGACACGGTTGGCAGACCACACTGCTTTACCAGAGATGGTCTTCACCTGTCTTCTCTAGGCTTTTTGATACTGGCAAAGGTGCATGCCTCCCCATAGTGCCTTTTTAGGTACTGTCAAAACAACAAAATTTCCTATGTAAAAAAATCCACTCAAGACAAACTCAAGGTTGTGCTTCTTAATAACAGGAGCCTAAACAGGAAACTGCACTTCCTGGAATCACTCCTCACATTGGAAGATGGTGATGTTTGTGCAGTCACTGAGACATGGTTCAAGGACGCAGACAGCACCCTGGCCATTCAAGACTAGAATGCCTATGGCACATTCAGACCCCAAAATGTGTGTGAAAGAACAAAAGATGGAGGTGTTTCCATCTTCATTAAAGCCAAATACTAATCAAGACTGGTTAAACAGTATGAATCTCTTGAACTGCTCCAGGTCCAACTAACTGTAGGTAAAGCACCCTACCACATCATTACTAGCTACAGGTCACACAAAATGAACCATGAGAAACACACCACCTACCTGGACTTAATAGCATCACTCACTATACAGCCAAACACTTTGGTCATGGAAGATTTCAACTATCCTTCCATTGATTGGGCGACATACATGAGCATAGGCACGCTCGCCCTGAGGTTCCTGGACTTTATCAATACAAATGCCCTGGAACAGCTGGTCTGCACCCCCACAAGGGGTTAAAATGTCCTAGACTTACTACTTACCAAAATGAGCTATCACTGCACTTCCCTCTGTGTGTTACCATCCTTGATAAGGACAGACCATAAATCTGACTCTTTTGAAGATCATAGACTCGCTTTGTGAATAACGACCATCTATCCAAGGTCAGTTAGGAACATGGGTTTAACGTGGCTAGGCTTGTAAAGGCCCTAGGGCCGTTAGTAGTAAAAACGAGGATTTCAACCACTATAGCCACCAGTAATAGAAGAAAAACATCTATCTCATCTATCATTTGGTTCCATTAAACCTTGAAGAAACTGTGAACCTGAGTGCTTCCTTCCACCCTAGGGCCATTAGCCTATTAAACCCCTATGAACTTATGACCCTATAAACATGCATATACACACACACACACACACACACACACACACACACACACACACACACACACACACACACACGGGGAGTTGCAGGTTTTCAATACCTCCTTTAATTTTAGTAGAACTTTTTTTCATAGCCACCACAAAACTGGTATTGTTCTGTTTCAAAAATGTATTATTTTCACACCTATGAGCTTATATGTTAAGATAAGATTACTTGTGTTTTCCCACTGTTTGCTATTTCATATAAAGTTTTCAGAGAATAGGTATCTGGAATTTGCACTGAGATTTGCCAACTTTTTAAACTTTATGACTTACATATTAACTCTGGTCACAAAAGCCACCAGTGTTATCCAGTGGCATTCAGATAACTTCACCAAGTTACTGATATGTTTTTAAAAGAATATCTTGCTTATCAGCTATGAGTGTTAGAGTGTGTTACTACAAACTTTCCACTCATATCACTGTCAATTGCCCAGTTCCATTTAAATTGGGATGGATCAGACTTGCTGGCTGTGCAGTCTCCAATACTGCACATGTTCACAAGGATTGACTGCAGTGTGCAGCCAGTGTTCCTCACTTCGCTCCTCTCCTACACACTACGTGTGTCTTTTCTCTGGGTACTCCCCTTGTTTTCTCCGGGTACTCCCCTTGTTTTCTCTGGGTACTCCCCTTGTTTTCTCCGGGTACTCCCTTTTCTGCCTATGTTACAAAGACATGCATCTGGAGTGTTTCTCCCTGGGTCCCTGAAAATTGGCTTTGTCCCAAGTTGGACATTCCCAGTAAACAAATGTTAAATAAAAAAAAATAAAATCTGAAGCCCACTGTCCTAGCCAAAGCCAGCACTACAACAGGCACAGTTTCCAACTGAGTAATCCTAAAATTAATCACAAGAAAAACAAACCTTTACTTATTTCAGAAGCATGTCTACTTCCTCATTCATATATTTCGAAGTCTAAATCAATAATCTCTGAAATAGTCTTAGCAAACAGCTTCAATAAGAAAGGTCTCTGCAGTAAAAACAAAACATCTGATTATCCTGGGGGATTGTAACATTAACTTTGTCAGGTCCCTTCTCAGATGACATATATGAGTTTCTAGCTAACAAGGATCTCTCACAGTTAATCGCAGAACATACCCACCCAAGTCTGCATTCCACCAACCACTCTTGTCTTGACCTACTAATCACTAATGAACCATCAACTGTCTCAAACATCTCCATTCTTCCCCTACCTTCAGTGACCACACACCAGTAATTTTTCAGAATAGAAATCTCTCTTTAATCTCCACCCAAGCTGATCTCCTTCAGTCCCCAGTCCACATAAAATTATCACCAAGATGAAAAGTCATCTGTCAGTCTTTAACTGGTCTACCATACTAAATGTCTAAGAACCTAAAGTGTAACTACTACCCTGACATAAATACTTCTGCAAGTTCAGGACAAATTCTTCCCTGTGCTAAAATGTCTTTTTAAACAACAGCGAACACCATGGCTCACCAAAGAGCTTAAATGTCTTCTCAAGCTAAGGCATGAAGCCTGGCAGTCATGGAAAAACAATCTAACCCCAGACAATCAAGCTACCTTTGCCAAACTCTGGAACTTTGCTAATCAGTCTATATGTAGGCACAAAACAAACCATCTTAAAACCAAGCATCTTTCTCTCTAAAATAACCCGAAACACTTATGATATGATGTCAGTCTGTTAATTTGATGCAAATCCTTTGACAACAAATCCTGTCTAAATCTAATCCAGGCTAATCAAGGATCGCTCATCTGCTCTGACTTTGTCACAGAGTTTATCTCCATCCTGAAGTCTATCAGCAACTTTTTCACTCCCATATCCTCTCTCCCATGGTTTACAGCCTTCACAGCCCCCTTTCTACTTCAAATAAATCTCATATAAGCAAATCAGTAACCTACTTAAAGACATGCCTACAAACTTGCCCCACATTCAGATCACATCTTTCTCCAATTTATTTAAGACTGCAGGGAATTTCTAACCTAGTCTGTTCACCATACCATTAACCTTTGCTTGGCACAAATGATGATGTTAAATATCTGAAATAAAGCACTCATTACACTCCTCCCCCCGGCAAAACAACCTAGACCCCAAAACACTTCACACTTTCATCCTATTTCCATGTTACTCACTCTTGGCAAGGTGTTAGAAAAAATCATCTGTAAACAACTCTCAAAATGCATTTAGCAATGCAATCTAGTTTCCCTAAAACAACATGGATTCTGGACAGGTTGTAGTACAATGGCGGCACTTCAGTGCTTAAATGAAGACATTCTTCTCAACATGGACAAAGGTAACTTGATGGGAGCAATATTCATTGATGTCACAAAACCTTTGACCTTATCGACCACCAACTCCTCCTTCTCTCTCGTCAGAATATAGACATTAGTAGCACATCAATCAACTGGTTCCAAAACTTCTAAGAAATAGATTCTTCACAGCTAAAATAGGCTTTTCCTTTTCTCGGCCCACATGTCTGTCAGTGAAAGCAGCCCAAGGTCCTTTTCTCTTCTCTTTTTTCATTAACAAACTGCTTTATGTCCTTCTTGCTCTACAGCTTGTCCTCTACAGTGATGATATGGTACCCTTTAAGTCTGGTAGCTCTCATTCTACAAGCAAAACACAAAAAGATCTTAACTCCTCAATTCCTAGCTCTTTAATTACAAACTAGCACCTACACCTACAAAAACAAAAATCATGGTATTTGGCACTACCTAAGAACATGAAAAATCACTATAATTACTCAATACCCCCCCCCCCATTTGTGGCACACTAATGGAAACTAACAACTCCTTAAAATACCTTAGTTTGTGGCTAAACCAGTCACAAACATTTAATACCCACAGAGAAAAATCAAAGGCAGAAGTTAACCCTCTTTTCTGGGCCAGGAAAATCTCACCGTACCTATCAATACCAGCCAGAGGGGCAGTAGACAAAGGAGTCTTTCTGGTCCAAGTTGAATATGGATTACTCATAATAACCAGAGCCTCTAAGAAAAAAATCCTTCACATTACAGACTATCAAAAACAAAATCTATTGCTTCTTCACTATCTCACCTTCTAATGAGCACCACTGCCTCACCCTCAAAAATGCCAAACAGGTCCCAGTGCAGCACGGAGTAGACCCGTTATTAGGCTCTCATCTTCAAACTTCTCTAACCTAACTTATTCCCAGTGCTAGTTGCCAAAAATTACATAAACACAATCTACAAACTCAGGCTTTTCCCAAGCAATCCCCATTACTGCCTACAAACCAGGTTAAGCTGTGCTGACTACTCCTTCTCCATCCTTGTTCCTTAAAATATGGGAATCCCTTCTCAACCACATAAAGGAGCCATAATCCCCCTTCTCCACCTTCAGAGCTGAAGTTGAAAGATCCCTTCACATCAGATCAAACTACTCTTGCCACACAGTAGACCTCATCACATAAAGGCCTCTCAACATTTAGCATTACTCTCTTTAACAACTAAAACCTCCTAACTCCCCCACCATCCCCTGTCCTGACTCTCATTACCTCAAACTATATCCACCATGATGTAAACCTGAAATATAATCATATAAATTGTAAAATCTGCACTTTTCCCATAATTGTTACTACATATATTAATTGCTACTGTACACTTTTTGTTATATATTGTTACTTTGTGCTCTGTTTTTTGACATGCACAGGTTACCGCCTCTCTGTTCTCTATTTCTGTTCTTTGTGAATTATTTCACCTAGGCAGTATCTGCAAATGGTCATTTGTGATCAGTGTGCCATCCTGGAAATCAAATGTAACATAAAATAGAATAAAAATAGAATAAAAATGCCCATCTACTTGTAAACTTTTTTTTTAATTTATACTACACAATAATAAATGTTTATACACCTGGACTGTAATGGAACACATAGGTAAACAGTAAAATTCAAATCTTTAGACACAAAAGTTGAATATTAGAAATTCAGTCTTCATTGCCTCTCCCACTACCTTAGTCTATAAGTGAAAATGCTTTCAGAAATGTTGGATGCTAATATACCTACACATGTTTTCTGCAATGTTTTAAAAACATGCATCGAATTTTTTGAAAAATATCTGTCTACTATCTATCTATCTATCTATTATCTATCTATCTATCTATCTATCTATCTATCTATCTATCTATCTATCTATCTATCTATATCTATCCATCTATCTAGCTAGCTAGCTATGAGATGGAACTACAAAACTGACTTATTTGCAATAGTATACCACACATTCTGCAGACATTAGAGACCAAAAAATGCAACTATTTGCATTTTTCCATGTTGTATAATACCACAACTGACAAAGTATTATTCCACTAATGTTCATTTTAAAAGTAGATGTTCTTTGTGTAGATCATTGTGGCAAGAAAGAATTTAAGATGGTGCAAGTAGATGCCACCTATATATCAGGTACACAGGTATGTGTGAGATGAGGCAATGACAGACTATACATGGTGGATGGGGGGATCATCACTTAAATTCATGCAGGACATTGCACTCAGACAGGAGCAGAGATCGTAAAGTGCTGACTGCAACAGTGAATACGCTCAGGCATCTGTACTTGTGATAAGTTGCTTTCACAACAGTAGTTTTGTTTAACATTTATGAGTCTGCTAGTCACAAATATTTTATACACTTCTGTAAATGAGAGTTGCACTGGGTTGTTGGTCTGTGGTATGGATGTTCTACCATACATGATCAATAGATGTCCCTGGGGTGGACTGCCCACTGTAGGGACCCTCAGTTTATATGTACCATAAGTGTCTGTCATCATCCAGATATGAGTGACAGTGTCATGCAATATGGCTGATGACCGGTGATGGTTTAGCCCTCACAACTGATGTCTGTATAGCTAACATATTTGTATATGCAGCTGTGTATACATGTGACATATGCTATCTGAATTAGACATTGATGACCCACATTTTGGGGTCAGTCAATCACTCCAAAACTGTAAGTTAGGACAAGAAGAGTAAATTTGTTTATAGCTAGGATTTTGTTCCTAGATGTCAGTGCTGTTTTCAGGATTAATTTAAGTCTTCTGAAGTATTACTTATTAAGTTTTATTTGCATTTGTTCATGTTTTATTGCTGATCCTTCATCAGTTCCCAAATATTTATACACTCCTTCTTGCTCAAGTTCTTTTGCATCACATTCTTGTCCCAAACTGATGTTTTCCTGGTGTTGCAGTTTTCCTGCTTTAAAGGTTGCTTTTGCACATTTATCAAGACCAAATGACATTCTTATATCATCTGAAAAAGTTTTGACAACTTGCAGTTGTGCTTTCAGTTCCTCATCTGATGAGCTATACAGTTTTAAATCATTGACAAAGAGAAGATGAGAAGTCTTTACACTTTGTTGTTTTCTAGGAGCCAAATTATAGACATGGCCTAAGCTGTTAAGTAGACAGCTTAATGGGTTAAGGGCAAGGCAGAATAGCACCGGTGACAAAGAGTCACCCTGGAATATCCACCTTTGAATTTTTATCCCTGGGATAATAATTTGTCCTTTATCGTGGCTTAATTGCAAAGTGGCCTGCTACTGTTTCATGGTCACTGTAATGTAATCGATCAGTGTAGGGTGTATTACTATGCAGCTAAACTAATAATAGATAAAGTGTGACCACAAAACGGTAGAGTAACGAAGGAAAGGAAGGGGACAAGTAGAATGCCTCCATGAAAGCATCCGGCAGAGAAAATATAAACCAACTAAGACAAGAAGTATATCTGTAAGAAGACTAGAAAAAAGGGAACAACAGATCATTAAACATCCCTATAAATATAGATGTAATAAAAGAACTGTATCAAAACAGACCAGGATTTATTAAGCACTATTTCTAATAATAAACTAAAATATTCAACACAAGTAAAAAAGGAAGAAAGTACACAGATAAACATAAAGGAAAAGAGCGAAACAAGCAATTCATTGATGACCCAATATATTTTATACCAAATTGGGAAACAAAGCAAAAGAAATAGAAACACTGCAAAAAAGTTACATTTTGGAGAAGTATTTAGGAAATTCCTGTTGAATACAACAAAGACACCAAATGGACAACAGAATTAAAAGAAACAGTCATAAGCTCTTTGTGTCATCTTAAAAGTACTCAATTATATTTATTACTGCTTGGTGGAACTCATTCTATGCCTTTTAGTTTAAGCACTTGGGCTTCAGACCAGTTGTTTTACATTAAGAAGGTTTGTGGTCTGCACTGTAGTGGCAGAACAGATAGCTTACATCCTCCTAAGTTGGGAACTGCTGATTGAGGGCTCAGTGTCTGTTATTCTAAAAGTGTATTAATTCTGGTTAAGCACTTGGGCTTCAAGCCAGTTATTTTACATTAAGAGGGTTCGTGGTCTGCACTCTTGTGGGAGGAGAGGCTGGACTCTGCCCTTCTGAGCTGGGAATTTCTGGTTAAAGGCTTATAGAGCCTGCATATTTGAACTGCTTCTTACCGAAATTGGTACACCTTGTTTGCTGTAGCATAGACTAGATCCAGGCCTGCTGAATCTAGCTTTGTTTGTATAACATGAGCACTAATCCAGGCATTCTTTAAGGTATTCAATTGTATTTATTACTGCTTGGTAGTAACTCGATTAAAGTGTAGCTATCATGCTAAGTCTTTTGGATTAAGCACTTGGGCTTCAGACCAGTTGTTTTACATTAGGAAGGGGCCTGCACTGTGGTGGCAGGACAGGTAGCTTACATCCTTCTAAGTTGGGAACTGCTGATTGAGGGCTCAGTGTCTGTTATTCTAAAAGTGCATTAGTTCTGGTTTAAGCACTTGGGCTTCAGGCCAGTTATTTTACATTAAGAAGGTTCGTGGTCTGCACTCTTGTGGAAGGAGAGGCTGGACTCTGCCCTTCTGAGCTGGGAATTTCTGGTTAAAGGCTTATAGTGCCTGCATATTTGAACTGTTTCTTACTGAAATAGGTACACCTTGTTTGCTGTAGCATAGACTAGATCCAGGCCTGCTGAATCTAGCTTTGTTTGTATGCTTGTTGTTTGTTTGCTTGTTATGTCCCTGAAATGCTAATTTCACCTAAAATGCGGCTTTTCAGCGCTTCTGTGGATCCCTAGTGATATCTGCATTGCTTATTGTACTTATTTCCTTGTTTCACTTGAAAGAAAGTTACTGTTTGTCGTTTTTGCATTTAAGTTACCTGTAACACATTGCATTTAAGTTACCTGGCACTTGCTCACTAAGTCAGCACTAAAAAATTAAAAGCACTACACCCTCACAAACTCCCCTTGAGTACCTTGTTCCCCATTGGCCCTTTTTTTCAATTATAAGGGAATTCCCAATACTATTCTAGCATGTCCAAAGGTCAGTTTTCAATCTCCTCTCCGGTCCAGCTGGTGAATCTGGGAATTTTGAGGCAATGTTACAACTGCCTCATGTACACAGACAACCCTCTCCTCCTCCCAACAAATTCCAACACATGTGAGAGATGCAACCATATATCCAAACTGGAGGCTAAGCTCTCTCAACTCAGTACTGGCGTAACCAGTCAGGAGAAGAAGGAAACCACACTCACTACAATTCCAGTCTCACATAGACCTACCACGACAGCAAACCAAACACATAAACACACAAAAACATACTCGGAGGCTCTAAATAAAAATCTGCCTAAGCAGCAGAGACCTCCAAAGCAGACACCCAAGCAACCGCTACCCCAAAACAAAACACATGCAACACATAGCTCACAAAGCCAGTGTGCCGAACAGTCACAGCCCTTAAGGCTAAACAACACACCTGATACACTTGTAATAGGTGACTCTATTGTCAGGCACACTGACGTCCCCCTCACCAGGCTGAACAAGGAGAAGGTCACGGTGAGCTGCCTGTCGGGCGCTAGGATCCACCACATAACACAAGCACTCAGGTCACTCCAAGGCAAGTACAAATATGACTCAGTCATTGTCCATGCTGGTGTGAATGACCTGAGATGTACCTCCCTGGACTACATGAAAAGAGACATAGAGGAGCTCTCTGAGCATGTAGCCCAGGCCGGTTTGACCCTGACCTTGAGTAGCATCTTACCCTCACCAAGAATGATGCCACAATATGAAGACAAGATGATCAATTTCAACAATTGGCTTAAGTATTGGTGTCATTCAAAGGGGATCCAATGCCTGTCAGCCTGGGATGACATGCTCGACAAACCACGATGCTTCACTAGGGACGGCTTGCACCTGTCACCCCTGGACTTTTGGATATTGGCAAAGGCTCTTGTTACCCCCATAGTGTCATTTTTAGGCAAGGCTCAAAAGACAAACCCACCTTCATAGGTATCACAAGGGATAAGAAACTAAGAGTAATGCTACTCAACGCCGGAAGTCTAAACCTCAAGATGCACGTACTCGAAACTCTCCTTAGCATGGAGAACATCGATAACTGTGCAGTAACAGAAACCTGGTTCAAGGCTCCCGAGAGCACCCCAGCACTACCAGGTTATACCTCATACCATGCTTTTCAGCCCCAAAACTTGGACCGAACCACAAAAGGAGGGAAAATATCAATATTCATCAAAGATACCCACACCTCCAGGTTGGTGGCACAGCACGAAGCATCAGAGACTATCCATGTGCAACTAACAGTGGGTAAAACTGCCTTCCAGTTTATAGCCTGCTACAGACCACCCTCCCAAACACAGGAACCCCACTCGGCCTTCCTGAGAACACTGGAAAATATGAAGGTCTCTCCAAACACCATTATATTGGGCGACTTCAACTAACCAAACATAGACTGGGAGCATTACTCTAGCTCCAACACCCTAGCCCAAAGGTTCCTAGAATTTATAAACTCAAATGCTATGGAACAACTTGTTACCACTCCCACAAGAGGGGAAAACATACTGGACCTGATAATCACCAACATGGGGACTCTATGCTCCAGACCAGAAGTGTATCCCTCACTGGTAAGATCAGACCATAAACTAATCTCACTGGATATTCACATCCCGACCCCACCCCTTGCCCAGAAAACCACAGTGAAAAACTTCTCTAAAGCAAATTGTACACTCCTCAAAACCAAGGCGGAATCCTTCAAAGCCCCCGGGCCTGTGGAAAATACGGCCCAGACCACAGAATCCTTGATAAACGCATTCTATGAACACCTTCAGGAATGCATGGATCATGCAATCCCAAATAAAACAAAGACCCAATCCTCCAAAGGCAGACGTCCTGTCTGGTGGACCTCAGCCATAAACAAACTATACAATAGAAGGAGGAAGCTACTACATGATAGAGCAAAATCCCAAAAAGGGAAGGCATCTCTGATCAGTATTAGCAAAAAACTACGGGCACTCATAAAATCGTCTAAGGCCAGCTTTGAGAGAAAAATTGCACAGGACACTAAGGATAATCACAAGGCTTTCTTTAGTTATGTTAGGAACCTGGGTGGGAATTCCCAGATATGCTCAGAATTAGTCCAAAATGATAAAAAATACACTGAACCCACAGACATTGCCAACATCCTAGCTGACAGGTTCAGCGCAAACTTCTCCCCCCCTCCCCACCAAAAGGGCAAATATCTATCCCAGCAGAGTGCTGCCCCCCTGACATCTCAGATGCTCAGGTAAGAGCCGCCCTCTCCAAAGCAAAAAACACAGCATCAATGGGACCAGAAGGTGTCCCGGGCTGCGTCCTACATGAACTCCAAGAAGAGCTAAACCCAAACATAAAACTACTGTTCAATCTCAGCCTTACTGCAGGATATGTATCCAAAGAGTGGCGTACAGCAACAGTGGTCCCTCTCCACAAAGGTGGTGCCTCAACGGATCCTGGAAACTATTGCCCCATAAGCCTGACTAGCTTGGTCTGCAAAGCTATGGAAAGGATCATCATGGACCTCATAAATAAAGATATTGGGGACCTACAGACACTGGATCCTACCCAGTTTGGCTTTGTTAAGGGCAGATCCTGCCTCTTAAACCTGGTTGATTTCTTTGAAACAGTCACCAAGGCCATTGACGAGGGGAAGGTGGTCCATACAGCCTACCTGGACCTTGCAAAAGCCTTCGATACAATACCCCACTCGGGCATTATAGATAAGCTCACCAGCTTAAATATAAACCCCTATGTCACTAGATGGGTTGCAAACTGGATCAAGGACAGAACCCACATGGTTAGAATTGCTGGAGCCATGTCAGACTCCAAACCAGTTACAAGTGGCGTTCCACAAGGCTCAGTCCTGGGACCTCTCTTGTTCGATATATATTTCTCGGAGGTACAGGCCAACATGGAAGGACTGTGGCTGACCAAGTTAGCAGATGACTGCAAACTGGGCACCATAATCTTCTCTCCAGCCGACACAAGCATCCTCCAAAAGGGCCTCATAGAAACAGACAACTGGTGCCAGAACCATGGCCTCAAGCTAAACGCCAAAAAGTGTATAGTCATCCCCTTTGGCAAAAACAAACTGCCCACAAATTACCACATAGGTGGTAATCCATTAAGTACAGAAGAAGTAATTAGGGACCTGGGGACCCAAGTTGATAGCAATCTCTCATTTGACAACCACGTGGCCAAAGTGGTTAGAAGAACATTTTATATAGCCCACCTAATCATGAAGGGGTTCACATCTAGATCAGGGGAGGTCATCGTGCCTCTTTACTCATCCCTCATCAGGCCCATAATTGAGTACAATGCCCCTTTTAGGATGTACCTTACCAGACACCTGCAGGAAAGACCCCAAAAGTACCTCACCAAGAGGATCAAAGGGCTCAAACAGATGCCATATGCTGCCCGGTTAAAGAAACTCCAGCTCTACTCAGTGGCATACCGCCTGCTCAGAGGCGATCTGTGCCTGACGTATAAAGCCATGTCCAACCCGGAATTAATGGACATGCTGCACCTCAGAAAATCCAAATCCCATCGAGCTACGCGCTTGAGAGACTTGAACCTCAGCACTGAAATAAATAGGACATGCTGGAGGGACAGATTCATAACCCAGGGGCTCCCTTCACTCTGGAATAAAATCCCAGTCCAGGTTAGGCAGAGTCCCTCATTGACTCTCTTCAAGAGGAATCTTGATGAGTGGATGGGAGATCGTAGGTTTACCCCGGGTATCACTTCTGTGTCACTGTTAGACAGAGGCACAGTATACTAACCTCGAAAAAGGGCATAGCAAAATTAATTTAAAATGGGTGGTGAAAGCCAAACACAATCCGGCTAGGCTTATAAATGCCCTAGGGCAGATAGCCTAGTATGAACCTATGAACCTATGAAGAGGATATTTAATGAGAATAAGTAACAGCCAAAGACATTGACACAAATTTAAGAAAAGCTTGTAAATGGCAAACCCTGGTCTAGATGTAATACCTAACTTTCAGCCAAAGGCATTGTCATCTCTACACAATGATTTAGCCCCGACTAAGAATTATGTATATGCACATCCCAAGCCAATAGCAAAAAGTGAGTAAAAACATATACTTCTTTAACAATGAACCTGCAAGCCTTCCTAAGACCTATAGACCAATAACCTGCCTTCCAACAATATATAAATTATATTCTGGAATTGATAAAATGAAAAAGTTAATAAAAGAAAGTCATATTGAACAAAGGCTCACTTATTATTAAACAGAACCACAATACAGAGCTGTAAAAATAAGAAGAATCTTAGAATGGCATTGATAGATTACAAAAAAGCATTCAACAGCATCCCACATTAATGGACACTGGGATGCTTACAGATGTACAAGATGTATCCTACATTGATCAGTTACATTGCAGTGAATGTGAAACAGTGACAAATTACTTTGCAGCTATGCCATGACAGAGGGCAAATTATTATCCCAGGGATAAAAAAGTCAAAGGTAGGGTATTCCAGGGTAATACTTTGTCACCACTACCATTCTATCTTGCCCTTAACCCATTAAGCTGTTTACCTAATGGATTAGACTAAGTTTACAGTTTAACTCCCAGAAACCAACCTGGTTTAAAGACATCTCATCTGCTTTTTACTTGATTATTTAAAACTGTATAGTTTATCAGACAAAGATCTGTAATACCAACTTTAAATGGTTAAAATGTTCTCAAATGATATAAGAATGACATTTGCTCTTGATAAACGTACAACACAATATGTATAAAAGGAAAACTGCAATACTAAAAAAATAGCAACATGGGAATGCAAAGTGATATAAAGGAACTTGGGAAAGGTTTATAAATTTGTGGGAATACGTGAAAGGTCAGCAAGAAGACAAGAACAAATGAATACAAAGCTTATTAATAAAGAATACTTCAAAAGGCTAAAGGTCATATTGCAAACTGGCTTGACATCCAGGAATGAAGTCCAAGTAAGAAATCAATTAACTGTTCCTGTTCTAACTTACAGCTTTAGTGTGATTAACTGGCCCCAAAAAGTAATTAATCAATTGGACAAGAAAACAAGAAAAATTATTCCTGCTTATAAGGTTTTATATATATATATATATATATATATATATATATATATATATATATATATATAGGTCTACCTGATTACGCCAAAAGCTGAGAAGAACGACAACGAGATAACCGACACCGGAAGATCGACAACAGAGTAGACCGACAGTTGAGAATCCCGATGCTGAGAACACTGACATGTTAAGGTAAGTGTGCGATAGGGATGGACGTTAGGGTCAGGGTGTGGGTAAGGTAAGTGTGTGATAGTGACGGACGTTAGGGTAGAGTGCGGGTGAGGTAAGTGTGCGATAGTGACGCACATTAGGTTTAGGGGCAGGTTAAGTGACTTAAGGTTAGGGTGCGGGTAAGGTAAGTGTGCGATAGTGACAGACTTAAGGGCTAGGGGCAGATTAATGTGAGTTAGGGTTAGGGTGCAGGTAAGGTAAGTGTGCGATAGTGACAGACCTTAGGGTTAGGGTTTGGGTTAAGGTTAGTGCATATATAGTTGTGTATGTAAGGTTTAGTGGGGGTTTGTAAGGTTTTTGGTGTGCTTGTGTTGTGTGTGTGTTTTTCGGGAAAGTTATTTGTTTTCTTGATTGCCGGGATTGTGGTTTGTCGGGCATGTGAAGTTTCATGTTTTTGAACTTTTGGTTTTGTCGTGTCAGTTATTTAGTTGTCGGTGTTTTAGCATGTCGGTGTTATCAGGTAGACCCATATATATATATATATATATATATATATATATATATATATATATATTTATATAAACAGTTCTTACCAAGCTTATAAGGCCCTCACTCTGAAGTAGGAATGGGCCTCCTTAAACCCCACTACAAGTCTAAATATGCTATCATGGGGTTATATACATATTTGCTGACCTCATCAAATCACAAAAAAGTGAATGTTCTAAACCATGAAGAGAAGTCTAAGAATACATCTTTGTTTAGCAGAAGCATTTCAGAATGCAGTGGAATGGAAATCAAACCAGAAGTAAGTATGAATCAGACAGTAACTGAAAATGACAAAAAAAACAAAGAATGTGAAGAAAAGTCCAAGAAGAAAAGGAAAGAAAATTAGAAAGTCCAAAAATATAGTGAAAAATATGGAAAACTCCTGGAACAACCACATGTTGACCAAGATTTGACACAGGAATGGTTAAGGAAGTGTGAATTTTAATAAAAAGATGAAAAGCAAATAATGGTAGCTCAAGACAGGGGCCTTTGTGAACATTGGTTTACAAAGTCTATTGAAAAAGTACAAGAAACAGATGAATATGACTCCTGTAAAAAGGACTAGAAACACTTGCATATCTCATTGCTGGGTGTAATGCATTCATGGTTGAAGGTCTCTATATTGAAAGGCAGAATAATGTGGCAAGATGTCTGAACTGGGGATTCTGTCAACACTCCAATATAGATGTAACTGAGGAGAATTAGAAGCATGAACCACAAAGCATTATTAGCAATGATAAAACTTGTATTACGTGGAATCACCCTTTACCAACAGTTCAAAAACCAGATGTGCAAAAAACAGATATAGTCCATGGAAACATAGGGTTGATCATTGAAATTGCTTCACCCAGCGATTACAGTGTCCTATGTACCAAGAGACCCAAAGTCATAAATTATCAGGATTTGTAAGACGAAATGACAGCAATGTGGAAGAAAGATATCCAGACAACTCCAAGAGTGGTAGGAGCAACAAGACTAATAAAAATAATTTGTAGTCGTGTTTAAATATGTTATCAGTGCATGTAAACTCATATGAACTGCAGAAGGAGGCAATTCTGAGTATATTGTGGGAACTGAGAAGAGCATTATTGGAAAACATCAAGGAGTGAGGCAATATTAATTTTATGAATTATAATCATACTCTGACCTAAGAATGGGGTCCAAAACATTTGTGGTATTAGAAACCCAAAACATTTGGAGAAATTAAAAAGAAAGAGCAAAACAATGGCATAAACCAACCTTACAGCATGAACAGTTTAAAATTCACCTCCAAACTTTTTTCTGACTCACACAGATGACCATCACCTTGCCCAAAGGTCATATTCTCATTCATCATGTCTACTGGGCCTGCTTTAGCCTCCCCTGGTTAACTGCAACCCAAGTACAGAGCCAGTGAGGAGATTGAGGATTCTGGTACAGTGTCATGCTGGTAATGCCATGTCGTAACATCCCTGCATTGCAATGGGGTATGCTGGCATATCACCTTACCTTAGGAAATAGCTAATTTCAGTCACTACTTTATACCCTTCCAGACTTGTAAATAGTCACTGATATAATTGCCAAGGTCTACTTTGGAAGCTCAAACTATCAAAACTTTGAACTTCATTTGGTCGAGACCATAACATTGAAGTTATAAAAGTTTGAAACTTCAATAAAAAAATAAATAAAAACAATTTTTTTTACATTTATGCAGGGGGCAATCCCCCCTCCACCCTCATGTGGGGGTGGGGATGTGCCCCCCATATCCCCTGCTAATTAGATATACCAACTCTGAGACTGAAGAGAACAGTAAATTTCCCATTCCACACTGTACAGTGATCTCCATTTAAACCATTTGAAGTTTCAAAAGTTTGATCTTGTGGTCTCAATCATATGAAGTCCAAAGTTTTGAAACTTCGAGCTTCCAAAGTAGACCCAATTGCCAAACCTCTATCATACACAACCTCTTCCTAAATTGTAGTAGTGGTCTTCAGCACAATTCAAGCATGACCTGATTATGCTTATTAACCCAAAGAATTCTCAGGAGTTAGACTTCAGACCTATAGCCAGTCTTTGTCTACTAAAGCCCTTGAAAAACTAGTACACACTCAAATTAGTGAGCATGTCCATCCTGACTTACTGTGATCATTAATTTGCTTATTCCTTTTGTTGAATACATTCTCCATTTAGTTAACTTTGTCAGCATCTCTACTCTTCAAATTGCCATAAATAGAATGCTCAGGTTTTATTAAACATTCTCCTATGCTTGAATGCCACTGTTTTTTAGTTGCTAGAGCTAAATGGTAACCAGTAACTGCTTGAGACAGACTACTATGGCCAGCATTTACATGTATACTAATATATAACCATTACTGTAATTCATCAACAAATAAATTACATTTTAGAGCCTTCTTATATGATCTTAGGGACAACAGTAATAAATCACTCCATTTTTGGCACCCGGAATTTGAACAAGTTATAGCAGAAAATGCTTGAACAAGACCATCCCATTTAACTGGAATCATTTATCCCAGGACAACTGAGCACAGACATATTATTCTTTGTTCGGAAAAAAACCTAATTATCCATTTAAATGATAAATACAAATGCTGATGCTTTCTAGGTGATCGCTAGATCAACTGCTACCTGTATTATTTGTACTCATATTTATTATTACAATCCTGCTGAACTCTCTGGAACTTGATGTGTTTGTATACAAGAAACTAAGTTAATACAACTAAAAGCAAATGAGAATAACCTCGATGGTGATGCTAAATTCCCTTGAGTTTTTACCAGTATTTTGTTAATACTTTTCAGCTACCTTACATCGAACTGCAGATTACTCATTTTAGTTCTCATCTTAAGGTAACATTTCATATAAATGATCAGATTTGTATATGTGCTGATACGTATTGTTCTCATTTCTTTTCTTGTTTATTGTACACTCTTAGGAAACTACTATTTCACATCTGGTTTTTTTTGCATTAGTAAGCTACATAATTTGTGTTAGATAATTATTTTTATTGGCTTCAACTTTCACAGGATTGTAGAGCAGAGTTAGATCTTCCAAATAATATTTTCAGGCATATTTTGCCTAGTGCTAAACATATACTTCAGGATTTGACAATATTTTTGCAGACGGGCAGGATTTGTTGTGTATGTGTATCTCAAAGAATAATTTCATAATCCCCTTGTGGAAAAGTACCAGACATTATTCAACCTTTGCAGTTGCAAGGATATAAAGGATTCAGTAGTAAATGGCTTTTTGGTGTCCCATTTAATAGTAAAGAGGTATTCAAATACATCGCTATGTTGTGTGCAGTGTTACAGGCAACAAGAAATGTTAACAATGTGATTTTGTGAGCACCTTGCTTTAATTAAAATGATTACAAAGTGGCATTTTGAGAGCGTTGTCAGGTACAGACAAAAGGACTGTTATGTTCAGCACTGTAATGAAATACTATGGCTAGGATATTGTTCATGTCACCTTCACTTGTTCAAAGAATCTGTAACTGAAGGTTTCATGAAAAAAAATGAAAAGCAGCAAATAGAACCGCAGCCTACACCTGACAAAAAGGAAGGAATGATGTCATCAAGCACTTGTGATAAAGCTTTTCATAACACAATTGACTGAAACATTGCAAAAGGTTTCAAGAGGTTGGCACCACCACATTTGTTTAGCACACATCCTGTCCCCTTTCCTTTTAGCTTCACACATTAGTCGCATTGCTTGTTTTGTCTCCAGCAGCCCCGGGCTTCTGGTTTGTGTTGGGCTAGCTCTAATTACCAACGATGGAAAACTAAAGGATGCAGGCTCACATTCTTAAATAGCCCTTCACTAAAAAAAAGGGATCCAGCTTCTGCTGCTATAGGGCTCTGATTAAGGTAATTACCTTGCCTGGCTTGTGCATAGCTGGCTGTTGAAGTAATTGTTCCTTGTTAGCCCAGAATAGTATAATTTGCACACAGTAATGTGAGAATCTAAAGACCCAAGCCAGTCTGTGTGACACTTCTACACAGACTCCCCTAATTCCCAGCTACACCAATGATATTTTATAAAGGTGCCAGTGTCCACAAATTGCCTGAGGATTTAATGGAAGCAGTAGTGAACTAAAGGCTTTAAAATAAAATAAAGAAGAATTAAAAGTACATAAAAGAAAACTCATTAAAATATGTGCTCCCTCAAGGGCCAGCCTATTTCAGTTGCTTCTGTACTATGGTGTGAGTATGTGGTGTGTGATTTATTACAGGCAATCCTGTATTCTCTTCTGGATTAGTAAAGGTGATGAAACTACAAATCATAGATCTTCTGACACTGTGTATGGGGCACATAGGCAACAAAATTTGTGAAATTTAATTTATAGTTATGCCCATGATGGCATTAAAGGATTTGTGGAAACTACCATCATTATTAAATGTTTATGCTCAGAAATCTAGTTGCCGGCATTACAAGACATGATAACGTAAGCCTGAGAGATTTCCAGACTCCTGTCATCATGAGTAGTATGAGTAGTCACTCATTAACAAGTGAGGGCAGACTTAAAGTAAGGAGAGGAGAGCAATGTGTACAATGGTTACTGCTACAAGTTAAGAAATAGACCCTGTGCAGAGCGTTGGTTAAACTTACCAGGATGCTTTTACCTCTTAACAATCCGAACATGGGAGAATAAATTGTGATCTGATGGCACTGCCAGAAGTAAAAGAGTTAAATATATTGTCAAAGAAAAGTATATACTAAAGGCTAGGCTGTGATATAAAGAATTTTGAAAATGGGTCTAGCATGAAGAGAAACAATTTCATGTGAAACATTGCTTGACTCTGAAGCTGAAAAATTCTGTGAAATATTAAAATACTGAGAAATCAGTTATTTTCAGTTGTCAGGCTATTTTTTAATGCTGTATAAGTACGACATTCTGTAGGGTTGCATTATTAGGTTATAATATTTACAATATGCATGTTCTCTTTTGTGCATCATGGTTTATAAAAAATTATCATAGTAAAAACCTAAAAGACAATTCGTATTAAATGTCCTGATTGCATGCCAAAACTTAATAATGTCCGGAGTCAGGAAATAAATGCATAGGTATAGAATAAATATAGGTTTTGCTAATAAATGCATAGATATATAATTATTGCATGCATGTTTTGCTAGAATTACGGTCTTATTTGAGACTGGCCAGATTAGGATAAAAAAAACAGATATATGTATAGTTCCATATTTGCATACATGTTTTGCTAGACTTGAGAAGCATAGCTAATGTAAGGAAGGGAGCAGCCAACCTGGGTTCTTGATTTTAGGCAGTGCAATTGGCTGTGGTACAGTACCAGCATTTATTTTCATACAAGCATTTTTGAATGCCTGTACAGAAATGAATATGCTGTAAGGACTGAAGTGTTTAATCCAGCAGTTTGTGTGCGGTATAAGTTGAACCTTACTACAAATGTTTTTTTTCTGTTTTTAAGAAGCACCAGCTCATGGAGTGGCACTGGAAGTTAGATGAGCCTAATTGCCTTTTCATGCTGGCCATTCAAGAAAAAATAAAATAAAATTAATAGTCTCCAAGGCAAATCAATTGACACTTGAGTGCTATTAAAAAGAGGATGCAGATGCTTTTGCATCAGAAAAAAACTTCATAACCATGAGACCTAGGTTATGTTGAACGTAATTATAAACAATACACATTTTTTTTTAATTAAAACCAGTTTTATTTACAATATAACAGTTATTGCATTTTACCTAAAAAGAGAGTCAACACACATAAGGAAAAACTAATCCTGGTCAAGTGGCATAAAAAATAGGTAATACAACCGTTAAGGGTTTCACAGTGCATAATTTGGTGTAAAAATCTATATCTTATTTAGCAGAGGAACAATATAGTACCAGCCACTAGTGATAGTAATAACAGCCATAAATAATAAGAACTACACTTGTTCAAGTCAACCCATGTATAAACACAGCCAATAATATGCAAAAAGAAAAAAAAGTCTAACCCTGATTCTTTACATCCCAAACTACCCATTTCTTGCAGATGTTTGATCTAGTATCTAAATTAATTAAGCTCCAAATCCCTAATATAACTAATGATTGACCTGAAATCAGTTGTACTTGGTGGACCTCTGATCTTCAAAGACCTGGAAATAACTTGTTTATCTTTCAGCATGATCAAATGCAATGAATAGAGGTCCTGAGATGGTAATTTAATCCTCAGGTTATTTCCCAATAAAAACAATGGTGAGAAAAGTGTAAATTTATTTCATTATTTTATTTTATTTTATTTATTATTTGTTTACTGGGAAAGTCTGACTTGGAAAAAAAGCCAATTTTCAGTGGAGGCCCAGGGGAGAAATGCTCCAGATGCATGTCTTTGTAACATGGGAAGAAACGGAGTACACCCACATGAATGCAGGAAGGACATGCAGACTCTGCACAGAAGTCACTGCAGCTGAGAATTGAACCAGCAAACTTGTAGCCGCGAGGATGCAATGCTACCGCTGCACCGTACAAATAAATAAATAAATTAGACCAAATTGTGTCAAAAAAATGGAAGATAAATTCCTTACATGGGAAAAGATCTGGACACTCCAAAAAAGTATACTTCCAATTCCGTTCTAAACCCTCATTAAACAATCATTTAGAAAGGATTCCCTCTGAAAGCTCTATGTGCAGTATATTGAAAATACACTTATCCTCAACAGATTGATAATATGCTTCCCCAAAAGCCCACATGAAAATATCCAAATAAGATTTTTTTACACAGGGTAAAGCCTACTGCCCTACACCCTCATTTGAGATTCAAGCCTCCCATGTCATCAGCTGTATTATTTATCAAGTCTATAGTTGCACAGTAGTCAGAAAAGGAAACATTTCCTATGGGAATGCATAGCAGTTTCTCATAAACAGAGATTATGCAAAGGTTAATTACAATGGCATCTGCAATCTAGGGAAACCATTGCAAATGTAGCGTAATACATTATTGGCAGTCCTATAAACTCGTAAGCAGCAGTATAATGTTGACAGAGCTGTCCTTCTCCAGCCTGACTTGCCAAGCTACATGCACTAACCACAAACAGCAAGTAAGTCTCACAGAATGTACTAGATGTCTTATAGCAGAAAGCAAGTTTCTGAAAGTCTTAAAAGCTAGGTCTAAACTAGGTCTAAAGCAACCTGATTCACGTTCTTAAGAGTAAGATAAGAGCAATGCTGCAATCTGAATAAAACCCCAATTATTAAGGAAAGAAACCTTTGTCTTAAGTTAGGACAAGTTCATCATCATCATCAACCCTCTTTTTCCCATTTTCTACGTGAGGCCAGGGTATTGTGTTACCTTTCGCTATCTCTCAATTTAGTGCCATTGCCATAATCCTGCCTTCTTCAGCACTCATGCCTGACTGTTGCAGATCTCGTCTCACACAGTCCATCCATCTCTTTGCTGGATGCCCTCATTTCCTCTTTCCTTCTTCCTATCTGTTCCAAATCTTCTTCACAAGATTGTCATCTCTTTTTCTGCATATGTGTCCAAACCACTGTAATCTGTTCTCTTTGATATTTTTTGCAATCGGAGCTACTTTGACTTCTACTCTTATGTTCTCATTTCTTTGTCTGTCCTACAGTGTGCATCCTACTACCCTTCTCGGGCACTTTATTTCCATCACCTCTAGCTTCTTCATCTGCTCTGCCTTTACTGCCCAGGTTTTTGTACCATACAGTAGTACTGGTCGCACCACTGTTTTGTACACCTAACCTTTCAGCTTCTTTGGCATTCTTCTGTCATACACTATACCTGACAATCTATGCTAGTTGGCTGCAGTCCCTCTGATTCTCACTTTGACATCTTCATTCAGATTTCCCTTCTCCTCAACCACATCTCCCAGATACTTGAAACTGTGAGCCTGTTTTTCTATCTTCCCTTCTCTCTCAGTTCTCATCCTCTTCTGATTTCCTCAGTTTGCTGACATTACCACCGTCTTACCTGTACTCAGCTTTATCCCATGTGCCTTAATTTTTGAATTTCATTCCTCTGTCCTTTCTTGAAGTTCTTGCACAGAGTTTGCCTGTAATGCCACATCATCTGCATACAGCAGCTTTGTTGATCTGTCCCCTCTGACCTGTTTGCTAATGTAATTCATCACCAGTATAAACAGCAGTGGGCTCAGAGCTGAACCCATCTGCGAGACTGAACACTGTTCATACTTGAGTTATTTGATCCTTCTACAGAGCCTGCACTAATTCTACCATTGTTTCTGGGACATCGAAGCACTGCAGAACCGCCCAAATCAGCATTCTTGGGACCTTGCCATATGTTTTTACCAAGTCTAGGAATACCCAGTTGGACTCTTTCCTCATCTCTAGCTTTCTCTCAGCTATCTGTCTCACTGCAAACATTGGGTCACTTGTGCTGCATCCTGATCTTAATCCAAACTGTTCATTTCCCATCTTACTTTCTACTACTCTGCATATCTGTTTATCAGATACCCTCTCCAGATCTTTCATGCAATGTGATAGGAGTTTGATACCTCTGTACTGTCCACAGTTGTGGATGTACCATTTGTTCTTGTGCACTGTTGTGATGAAAGGACATACTGCCAGCACAACTAGCTGGAATTTTGTAAGTAATTATATGTCATTGGTGAATATTGGAATTATTTATACAAGATGCTTGTGTTACAAATGTATTTGAACTGTATGTCATGTGCATATCAAATTGCTTATGCAGATGTATGTGTTGAAAAGGTATTTGTAAAGTGCTGTGTTTGAAATGTAACCACAGTGTGCCCTACTGGAAGATAATAGAAATGTACCTGCACTATTGTAACTGTTTAAATGTATATGTTTAACAGAGGAAACTGGAGGGTTAACCTCACTCCAGCAAACTTTAGAAAAATATCTGAAATTAAATGACTTTATAGGCTACATAATAAAGAGGCTATCTCTCAAATTTTCAATGTAGCTAATGATGCAAGGTCTGTACTAGAAAGCTTTCTGTATTGACCTTGGAGTGAACTAATTGCTACTTTTGAAGCATGAAAGAATGAAATTGTTTTATGACTTCCAGCATCTGCCAAAGATTTGAGGAAAAGCCCTTGTCTGTATATTTTTACAGGCAGATGCTAAATGCTGCAAGCTTCTGGCAGTGGGGTTTGGCCGGGAACTAGAAGTCAGATGGACAGAAATGGTGTCATTCTGCAAGCTATCCCAGGAGTAATATTTTAGATATTAATTTGAGACGTCTCTTAGTGAGACAGATCATTCTGCATTCGGTCATGGAGCTGACAAGAACCATTCTCCACAACATCTGCCTTGCTCTGATGAAGTAAGTTTCTAGGAAACAGTATAACTCTCTTAGATACAGTTAGGAATATAGTAAAGCTTAGTGTAGATGTTTTTCTTCATTTGTCTGAGCCTGTACTGCAATGTTATTTTAAATATTTCCTATGGTTTTGAACTCCTATGTCACTGTGAATATATATTTACTACTGTCTTGTTCTTTTGTTATTTATTATTAAATATATTTAAACCTTTGATTGTCGCTGATCTGTGTAGAGATATTTAAATTTTGAGAGTACTTATATATTTATTCGGTGACACTGTGTGGGCCACTCCTAATAGCCTTAGTCTTGTGCCAGCCTTTCCCAGGTGTGTGTGTGTGTGTGTGTGTGTGTGTGTGTGTGTGTGTGTGTGTGTGTAAAACAAAGCTCCAAGAGTGTGTGTGTCAGCTACTTGGGCAGGGACACAAAACACTGGTTGGATAGAGAGAGTGTTGGAGAATTTGGCTTGGAACCCTGGTTAAGGACTCAACTCTATAACTGTGCCAGTGGAGAGTTTTGTTGGGGATCTGGAGAACGAGGGAGAAAGCAGACCCAGAATGACTGTGGTCTCTGTGTGCTCTTAAAGGAAATTGCACTTAATGCAGAGAGCTGCATCTGGAAATACTGTTTGTGTACCTGTTATCCTCCCAGTGAACATCCCCCACTGTTGCAGTGGTGGGATTGAGGATCCTTGATTACTGGTCCAGTGGTGGGTCATCACAATTTGCATCAGTATGTTTATTTTTCAGTCATCTGGGATACGCCTTTCTCTCCACACTGTTATTAGTATCCTCTGGAGACATTTTTCCCTATCATATCCAGCATTTTTATCTTGCTGTGATATCACCTGAGCCTATTGTTTTCCTTTTCCTTAGTGCTGTTCTTACTTCTTCAATGGTGGGCTCCTCTTCTTTTCTCATTGTGGGCTGTGTATGGAGTAGTACAGCTTCTGTGGGGTTCTCTTCATTCAGAAGCTGCTGGAAGTATGCCTTCGATCTGCCTTTAATGTGTTTTGTGTTTTTAACTGATAAGCAGGTTCTTGCTGGTATCCCTTATGAAGGGTGTCCGACTATCTTCTTTATCTTTCTTTCTTTGCCTTGTAACCTGACATAGTTTCTGTTTGCCAACTACTTAGTCATTTTCCAGAAGCTGGTAGAGTGCCTCTGATGCCCTGTTCTTTGCTATAGCAGCTCCTTTGTTAGCCAGCCAGTATTCCTTCCTAGCCTCGTCCATCTTTTCTATTTCCCACTTTTTCCTTCACTCCTTATTTCTTTTGATGACTTCCAGGACTCCTGCATTCCACCACCAACTTTCTTTATGTACCTTATTTAACTACTTGGTTTGGCCACATATTTGTTCTGTGGTCCTGACACATGCTGTTTTGAGGTGATGCCATTTTTTTTAACTCCCATTCCCTCTTTTTCTTGAGTTGCTAGAGTCCAGAGTAATTCCTTGAACTGTTGCGCGTTCTCTCCAGTCAACTTCCAGGTCTTCAGTCTGGACTCTGTTGACCTTAAAGCCTTCTCTTGACCACTGCTTGCAGCTGATTGTGGCAACCAGTGATTCATGCTTAGAGCCTTCTCTGACCACTGATCGCAGCTGATTATAGCCAGTGGTTTATGCTGTGGACCAACTGCTTCACTGGGGATGATGTTTCAATCACTGATTCTATCCCAGAATATTACTAGGAAGAAGTTTACCTGAGTTGTAAGTTGGCCACTCTTGTATGTGATCTTGTGACTGTCTCTTTTTCTGAACCATACCATATGTTGGCCAAAATCAAGCCATTTGCCAGATAGAAGTCTAGAATGGCCTCTCCTTCTTTATTCCTGTTGCCCCCACCCATGTGGACCAAAGCAATCCTGATATCCTGTTTGGTCTATCCCAATATGTGCATTCAGGTCACACCAAATTCCTGTTGTTCTGCTTTATCTAGTAGGTCTTGCAACTGCTGTCTGAATGTACTCTTCTCTTCACTATCACAACCCTTGTTGTGGGGCATAGATTGAGATTATACTGTCCTATAATTAGACTGGAGTCTGATTGGATGAGTCTGTTCTGATGACATCCCTCACTGCCTTCTGAAGCTTCTCTCTCAGCACAATACCCATTTCATTTCTAGCCTGTCCTCCTCCTCCTGAACAGCAGACTCTGGATTCCGAGCCAAGTGGCTTTGCTGCATTGCCCTTCCATCTTGTCTGCTGGACACATAGAATGTCCAGTCATACCATCATGTCATCCACTTCCAAGCTCCATCTGTCAGTGAACCTACATTGAGTGCAGCAAATCTTAATTCATGTTTGGCAGGTTGATTGTTTTATGTCCAGTTTTTCCTCAACAGTACTATCCCAGCTATCCCAGGTAACCCAGGCTGGACAACTGGACACCGTCTGGCCAGTAGCTTATTAACCCAGGGCTTCTGGGCATTATGGTGAGTACACACAGGCTAATGGGGACACATAACCCCTCCCATCATTAGTGTGGGTTCCTAGCATAGGTCAGAAGAGGTCCTCAACCCACTTATCACCAGCAAATACCCCTGCCCATTTGGGGACATTAGTCCACATGACCGAATCACCTAGACCCATAATGCACACTATTGAGTGGCTAGCCTTGCCACAGTGCACAGTCTGTGATCTGTGTTCTCCAATCTTGAGGATAATGTGCACCACAGTAGATGCCAAAAACAGTTGGTCCTATGCAGTCTTCCCACTATAGGGTACCATTTAGAGTCTGTGCTGCTGCCAACAGCTCCATTCATTGGTGAGTTAGAGATGGAAACACTCAGCATGTTTTCTGGAGGTTTGTGGAAACTCACAGAGACATGAGGAGAACATGCAAACTCCAAACAGAAATTGGACGGAGGCAAGTTATTTGTGTTGCAAAAAATTCAACATGTTGTTTTTTGTCCCATCATATAGTAGCAATACGTTTCTTGTCTATAATTGTAGCAAATTACTTGTACCTGAAAAAAATCTTCATCATACATAAAATGATTTTCTAACAAAGCTGGCATAAAAGATACACCCACACTGTGCCTCTTCTTCTGTACACATGTATTCAGACATATATTTTTTGCACTCATGAATATCTTGGTAGCCTTATTGTTTTATGCCTCAGAGTTGGGGAATAGAAGTTTTTTTTCCTCTGATAATCAGACTATACCTTATTCCTTGAACAGGAGTACTTCTAAATAACTTAAAGTGCATGAATTGTTAAGGAGGCTGTTGTTATAGATATTAGGGATTAACATGCCATTTTCCTTGAGACTTTATCCATGTATAGCTAATGATGTTGATCTTTTTTCCATTTATCAATGCATAGGTTTCAGTCGTTAGTCACAAAGGCTGATGGCCTCCAAACAATACCAGAAGAGGTGAAGGAGGTTGAAAGAGCCAAACAGATTGATTGATGAGCGACGTCTGAGCTCCAAGTACTCAGATGCCATATAATTAGTCATGCAAGATCTTTACATAGTTTCCAAACTTGCTACCAGAATGCAAAAGGAAGCGTTCATTAGTGCATTATTTAGTCTTTAGTTGTCAGTAAAAGGAGTTGGCAAGGACAATTATTATGCATTTAACTGTACTTAGTTTGCGTTTGAGACAAAATGTTTTGTGGATTTTCCCAAGCCCTGGGCAGCAAGAGGAATCTGAGGAGCAGTGCTAGGAAGCATATGTGACAGGATGATCAAAGGTAAGTAATGGGCATGGAGATTTTAACAGCACTCCTATGGGGATTTTGTAGGATTAGTAAGGCTTATGCATAATATACTATCCTGGTTATACTCACTGTGCTTTGTATCATGAAATGATTAGAATATCTGAGCTTGTGGGTGGTATAAGGGCAGTCATTACTGAGCCTTTCACCTAGGAAGGACTTGACATTTCAGAGCTACATGTTGTGGTGTGTTTAACAGCAGAAAAAATATATCAGTTTGGTAAAGATATGGGGAGGAGGGATGCTGAATTAGCATACCCAGTTATGTAGCAAACAATTTGAGGACATTAAGAGGGGAAATGAGGAAATCCAGCCATTATTAACTTCAGCAACAAAAGAAGTCATACAAGGGCAGTAGTTTGAAGTGATTTTAAAAATAGTCTTGAAGATTGTTAGAATTAAACTTATTCATTTCTTGTGGCATTTTATTCATGATTGTTGGAGTATATGATTTGGTTAAAAAGGGAGCATCATCAGATGTTATGACTGAGTGCAGTATAAGTCTCTGATCCACATGCTTTTAGCTTGGGATGTGATGGCATTATGTTGTGATCTCTCTCTCTCTATCTGTCTCTCTCTCTCTCTCTCTTAAATTTGTAAACAATATTGCAGTTTATGACAGTAGCTTTGTACTGCCAGTAATATATTTTGTTCTTTCTTTTAGATGTGTCACTTTACCTTCATCTGAAAACCCAAACGATAGCATCTGTGGGCTTTTCTGAACCTATAGGTACTATGTGCGTTGAACCCTGGGTTACAAGACTCCCACACATCCCATTGTGTAAATTTCTGGCATGCCTTCAGGGGTGTATACTGAAGTGCATCACCAAAGTCCTGCTGGAAATGAAAATGTATCTTTAGGTTTTTAACTATGCATTTACCGATGTTCCATCTAGATGATGGCCTCAGCTGAAGAGTTCCTGTGTAAATATCTATTGGATATTATAGGTGCTGCATCTTTTAAAAGGTATCCAAGGGAGAAGCAGCTGCTCTCTACCACAACATAGAATGCTGTTGGAGGTAAGCAGTTCTCTGTATTGCTACTTGTTTGGCATTCACTGCACCAAGAATGTTTGATAGCCAACCTGCTGTGTGGATAATCTGCATTACTGGAGATAGGTCTGCTTCCATCTTGGGGTCCAATAAATATTTGTCTGCATGAGTCAACAAGCAATCCAAAAACTGTATCAGAACATGACTATCTGATGCCTGGGATATGTCACTTGTACTTTATGTGAGCAGGTGGACGGTGCCTTTAGCCACAATGGTTATAGCACTTATAACCCTGGTATGCAGGGACATTGACCAGTCTCTGCCACCTGCCATTTTCATAGACTAGCACAGTCACATATTTAATCCAACATCTGCCCAAATGTTACTGCCCATTGAGACTGATGTACAGTATCCACAGCCTGAAGTGCCTCCTGGTGCAGTGACATTACATGACTCAGTACTCAAATGCATCTATTGCTCTGGTAGCATCTGCAGTTAGCACATGCACCAGCATAAAGGTTAAATCCATAGCACTTTATGTTTCTTTGCACTACTTTCCACAGTTGTTTGGAACTTAAGTTGTGATCTTCAGTGCCATCACATACACCGTAATATGCATTTTTGTCACTTCATGCATTGTGTATCTTTTCATGAGTACTGCTTAGCTCCTATGCATGCTACATTGTACTGTTCATATCAGTGAAGCATGTTATTTCTACAGTCGCTGTCATAGGTTCATAGATTCACAGGTAAGTACTAGGAGAGCTACTCTTGTAGGCCATTTTAAGCATAGCCAGTTTCCCTTTTTGTGCTTGAAATAACCTACCCCATTTGGTTATAGATTGGTCTTACCCATCCCTTGGTCAATAATTATATATTACCCCTAATGAAAATAACTGGGATCAAACCATACAGCAAACAATCCTGAGGTAAATTTTCTGTTTCCCATCCATAGATCTAAGATGCACTTGAAAATGGATGGGGATTAACTTTGTTGTATGTGGATGCTGAGTCTGTTTCACAGCAACGGCATTCTCTATGAAATATACTTGTCCCTCCTAACTGTTCTGTGCTGTCCCTATCCTTATGAATGGCTAACAACGTTTGTATGTGGTAATTGTTCATACAATTGATATGCAATAAAAACACAATGTTTATGAATATCACCCAGAATTTTCTTGAGTGATAAAGAAAAAAAATCAAATCTGGAGGTGATAAGCACTAAATATATATTTTCTAATTGAAGATCCTATGAGATAAAACAATGCATAACAAAATGTTATGTCATGCCTAGATTTATGTGAATTTAACTGCTCTTATATTTATTATATTGTATTGTATCATATTAAAGTAGCCATTAGAAAAATGTTTAGTCTGTACCTCTTTTGGCTTGCTCAGTGTATACTGCACCTGTATGATCAACCAAAATGAACAATACATTAAAACATATTTGTATAGTGAAAATTATTGCTGATTTTGTAGCATATGCTAAAAGAAGGCACCTTTCTGTTAGGTTTGCAACAGAAGTGATATTTATTACATTATGTATTCTGAATTTCCGACAGCCATTGCTTTATTGACTATTTACACATGACATTTTATGTTACAGATCTGGATACTCAAATATTGCGTTACTTGCCATTCTAAAATGTGCTTAAGCAGTTGACCAAAAGGTATACTGAAAGGTTCAAAATTTTGACTTGTAATTTGGCATAAATGATAAAATGTCTTGTTCTCTTCATGTAAATGAGAGCTACACCATACGCATATAAGTATAACAATATTCAATGACCATGTGATACATTTACTATGGCTACATCCAATCCTTGGCATGGTTACAGTGATGTGCCATAAACTGTTTCTGCCTAGCCCTGTGGCAAACAAAATAAACTAGCATGTGTTTCAGGTAGGGAGTCGCTTACTATAAATTTCACTGCTGTAGAAGGTTCCACAATGCTGATTCCCAAAACATTGGGTTCAAAGTTTAGCAAACTCAATAACTGACATTTTAGGGGACTGGGATGTAAATAAAATTAAAAAAAAAGAAATGCAGTTCACTAATAAAAAGGCAGCATAAGCATGCAGAATGTCATTCAGGGGGAAATGGCTTCACTAGGGAAAACAATAACTAAAATGTCAAAGGTGGGCAGCAGTTGTGCCAAATCCAATGGCTTATTGTAATAGGACTCTGTACTTAACCATAAACAACAAGGAAAAACACCCCCATTATTTCCAAAATGAGAATGTTGAGTTCATAACTCACAGAACAATCTGCTCTAATATACTGTCATCTTTATTACAATGATAGGGAGGGAATGTATTAGAAAGGTATATGCAGAAACACAAATTCACTGATTGATGCTTGTGTGAAACTGGCAAAGTAAACGGTCAGACTGTTGCCTCCAAAAATATAATATTCTCTGAGGGAGAGTGACTTCATAATTGGTTGTACTCGCTCAGTAGGAGTGGAATAAAATGTGGAGACACTCTGCCATTGTACAAGCTTTAGGCTGGGTCTGAATTGGAGTAGTGGGATAAGTGCTCTACCCCATACAAAATAAAATTAATAAAATATATCATTAAGTGGAGATAATGTTTAAAACCCATTATTTTTGTGAAATGCTGGATTATTTTTAACTGTCAAACAATTCTTTACAGAAAAGGCCCATTGTTAAAACAATTTCATTAAACCTTTTAGCCAGCGGCCATGGTACAGCTCAGCAAGCTCCTGCCTGGTGCCCTGCAGAGTTCTACAGCAGCAGAGAGACAAAAGAGAGACTTTAGAGTGATTACGTATCATTTTTCTGCATTTTCTTGCTGCCTTTAGCTAATTCCACCTAAAACACCAATTTTCTAGAGTTTCTATGATTTAAAAAGCTTGTTTCAGCTACATATTGTACTTATTTTATTGCCTGCACTTTAACAAAGTCATTTTGTGTTTAAATTATGTGTTTAACAGTTGTAGGCTACACATTCAAGTGTGATAGCCATTTATGTATATTTAAAGTGTTTGTTTGATTGCAGCTGCTTTATTTTCTGAAAAAAAAACAAAAAAACAAAAAAATATATACTTGTTTTCCCACCTTTCTAAGCTAGTATAGTCCAGTTTGGAGGTTAGTGCTAAATTCAGGGCTGTGTTACATGTTTCTGTGTTTGCCCATACCTTACTTGGATAGAAGGAAGTTTCTCTGTTCACTGTGAGAGAGGGAGCTTTGAGCAGCCTACCTGTCCCTGGAGGAGTGGTTTCAGCCCAGAAAGTAGTAGTTTATTGGCCAATTTGGGCTAATTACTATCTCTTTCTTTCCCTGCTATAAAACCCGCATTTGCACAGTTTTTGTGCTAGTATAAAGCTCAGCAAGCTCCTGCCTGGTGCCCTGCAGAGTTCTACAGCAGCAGAGAGACAAAAGAGAGACTTTGGAGTGATTAAGTATCATTTTTCTGAATTTTCTTGCTGCCTTTAGCGAATTCCGCTTAAAATGCCGATTTTCTAGAATTTCTGTGATTTCAAAAGCTTGCTTCAGCAACATATTGCACTTATTTTACTGCCTGCACTTTAACAAAGTTGTTTTTGTGTTTAAATTACATGTTTAACTGTTGTAGGCTACACACTCAAGTGTGATAGCCATTTATGTGCATTTAAAGTGTTTTTGATTGTATCTGCTTCATTTTCTGAAGAAAACAAAAAAATATATATACTTGTTTTCCCACCTTTGTAAGCTAGTATAGTCCAGTTTTCAGGTTAGTGCTGAATTCAGGGCTGTGTTACAAGTTTCTGTGTTTGCCCATACCTTACTTGGATAGAAGAAAGTTTCTCTGTTCACTGTGAGAATGGGAGCTTTGAGCAGCCTATCTGTCCCTGGAGGAGTGGTTTCAGCCCAGAAATTAGTAGTTTATTGGTTATTTTGGGCTAATTTCTATCTCTTTCATTTCCCTGCTATAAAACCCACATTTGCACATTTTTTGTGCTAGTATAAAGCTCAGCAAGCTCCTGCCTGGTGCCCTGTAGATTTCTACAGCAGCAGAGAGACAAAAGAGAGACTTTGGAGTGATCAAGTATCATTTTTTCTGCATTATCTTGCTGCCTTTAGCTAATTCCGCTTAAAACACCAATTTTCTTGAGTTTATGTGCTTTAAAAAGCTTGTTTCAGCTACATATTGTACTTATTTTACTGCCTGCATTTTAACAAAGTAGTTTTTCTGTTTAAATTACCTGTTTAACTGTTGTAGGCTACACAATCAAGTGTGATAGCCACTTCTGTGCATTTAAAGTGTGTTTTGATTGTATCTGCTTTATTTTCTGAAAAAAACAAAAAAATATATAATTGTTTTCCCACCTTTCTAAGCTAGTATAGTCCAGTTTTCAGGTTAGTGCTGAATTCAGGGCTGTGTTAATGTTTCTGTGTTTGCCCATACCTTACTTGAATAGAAGGAAGTTTCTCTGTTCACTGTGAGAGAGGGATCCCTGAGCAGCCTATCTGTCCCAGGAGGAGTGGTTTTAGCCCAGAAAGTGGTTTCAGCCCAGAAATTAGTAATTTATTGGCCAATTTGGGCTAATTACTATCTCTTTCATTTCCCTGCTATAAAACCCACATTTGCACGGTTTTTGTGCTAGTATAAAGCTCAACAAGCTCCTGCCTGGTGCCCTGCAGAGTTCTACAGCAGCAGAGAGACAAAAGAGAGACTCTGGAGTGATTAAGTATCATTTTTCTGCATTTTCTTGCTGTCTTTATCTAATTCTGCCTAAAACACTGATTTTCTAGAGTTTCTGTGATTTAAAAAGCTTGTTTCAGCTACATATTGTACTTATTTTACTGCCTGCATTTTAACAAAATAGTTTTTGTGTTTAAATTACCTGTTTAACTGTTGTAGGCTACACACTCAAGTGTGATAGCCATTTCTGTGCATTTAAAGTGTTTTTTGATTGTATCTGCTTTATTTTCTGAAAAAAACAAAAAAAACAAAAAATATATACTTGTTTTCCCACCTTTCTAAGCTAGTATAGTCCAGTTTTCAGGTTAGTGCTGAATTCAGGGCTGTGTAACAAGTTTCTGTGTTTGCCCATACCTTACTTGGATAGAAGGAAGTTTCTCTGTTCACTGTGAGAGAGGGAGCTTTGAGCAGCCTATCTGTCCCTGGAGGAGTGGTTTCAGCCCAGAAATTAGTAGTTTATTGGCCATTTTGGGCTAATTACTATCTCTTTCATTTCCCTGCGATAAAACCCACATTTGCAAGATTTTTGTGCTAGTATACAGCTCAGCAAGCTCCTGCCTGGTGCCCTGCAGAGTTCTACAGCAGCAGAAAGACAAAAGAGAGACTTTGGAGTGATTAAGTATCATTTTTCTGCATGTTCTTGCTGCCTTTACCTAATTCCACCTATAATGCCATTTTTCTAGAGTTTCTGTTATTTAAAATCTTGTTTCAGCTACATATTGTACTTATTTTACTGCCTGAATGTTAACAAAGATGTTTTTGTGTTTAAATTACCTGTTTAACTGTTGTCGGCTACACACTCAAGTGTGATAGCCATTTCTGTGCATTTAAAGTGTTTTTTTGATTGTATCTGCTTTATTTTAAAAAAAAAAGCAAAAAATATATATTTGTTTTCCCGCCTTTCTAAGCTAGTAAGGTCCAGTTTTCAGGTTAGTGCTGAATTCAGGGCTGTGTTACAAGTTTCTGTGTTTGCCCATACCTTACTAGGATAGAAGGAAGTTTCTCTGTTCACTGTGAGAGAGGGAGCTTTGAGCAGCCTATCTGTCCCTGGAGGAGTGGTTTCAGCCCAGAAATTAGTAGTTTATTGGCAATTTTGGGCTAATTTCTATCTCTTTCATTTCCCTGCTATAAAACCCACATTTGCAAAGTTTTTGAGCTAGTATACAGCTCAGCAAGCTCCTACCTGGTGCCCTGAAAAGTTCTACAGCAGCAGAGAAACAAAAGTGAGACTTTGGAGTGATTAAGTATCATTTTTTCTGCATGTTCTTGCTTTCTTTAGCAAATTCCACCGAAAATGCCAATTTTCTAGAGTTTCTGTGATTTAAAAACCTTGTTTCAGCTACATATTGTACTTATTTTACTGCCTGAATGTTAACAAAGTTGTTTTTGTATTTCAATTACCTGCTTAACTGTTGTAGGCTACACACTCAAGTGTGATAGCCATTTCTGTGCATTTAAAGTGTTTTTTGATTGTATCTGCTTTATTTTCTGAAAACAAACAAATAATCTTGTTTTTCCACATTTCTAAGCTAGTATAGTCCTGTTTTCAGGTTAGTGCTGAATTCAGGGCTATGTTACATGTTTCTGTGTTTGCCCATACTTTACTTGGATAGAAGGAAGTTTCTCTGTTCACTTTGAGAGAGGGAGCTTTGAGCCACCTACCTGTCCCTGGAGGAGTGGTTTTAGCCCAGAAATTAGTAATTTATTAGCCATTTTGGGCTAATTTCTATCTCTTTCATTTTCCTGCTATAAAACCCACATTTGCACAGTTTTTGTGCTAGTATAAAGCTCAACAAGCTCCTGCCTGGTGCCCTGCAGAGTTCTACAGCAGCAGAGAGACAAAAGAGAGACTCTGGAGTGATTAAGTATCATTTTTCTGCATTTTCTTGCTGTCTTTAGCTAATTCTGCCTAAAACGCTGATTTACTAGAGGTTCTGTAATTTAAAAAGCTTGTCTCAGCTACATATTGTACTTATTTTACTGCCTGCACTTTAACAGCATTGCTTTTGTGTTTAAATTACATATTTAACTGTTGTAGGCTACACACTCAAGTGTGATAGCCATTTTTGTGCATTTAAAGTGTTTTTTTGATTGTATCTGCTTTATTTTCTGAAAAAAACAAAAAATAAAAAAATATATACTTGTTTTCCCACCTTTCTAAGTTAGTACAGTCCAGTTTTCGGGTTAGTGCTGAATTCAGGGCTGTGTTACACGTTTCTGTGTTTGCCCATACCTTACTTGGATAGAAGGAAGTTTCTCTGTTCGCTGTGAGAGAGGGAGCTTTGAGCAGCCTATCTGTCCCTGGAGGAGTGGTTTCAGAACAGAAATTAGTAGTTTATTGGCCAATTTGGGCTAATTACTATCTCTTTCATTTCCCTACTATAAAACCCACATTTGCAAGGTTTATCTGCTAGTATAAAGCTCAGCAAGCTCCTCCCTGGTGCCCTGCAGAGTTGTACAGCAGCAGAGAGGCAAAAGAAAGAGTTTTGAGTGACTAAGTATCATTTTTCTGCATGTTCTTGCTGCCTTTAGCTAATTCCACCTAAAACGCCAATTTTCTAGAGTTTCTGTGATTTAAAAAGCTTGTTTCAGCTACATATTGTACTTATTTTACTGCCTGCACTTTAACAAAGTCGTTTTTGTGTTTAAATTACCTGTTTAACTGTTGTAGGCTACACACTCAAGTGTGATAGCCATTTCTATGCATTTAAAGTGTTTTTTGAAGGTATATGCTTTATTTTCTGAAAAAAACAAAAAAACAAAAAAATATTATACTTGTTTTTCCGCCATTCTAAGGTAGTATAATCCAGTTTTCAGGTTAGTGCTGAATTCAGGGCTCTGTTACAAGTTTCTGTGTTTGCCCATACCTTACTTGGATCGAAGGAAGTTTCTCTATTCATTGTGAGAGAGGGAGCTTTGAGCAGCCTATCTGTCCCTGGAGGAATGGTTTTAGCCCAGAAAGTGGTTTCAGCCCAGAAATTAGTAGTTAATTAGCCATTTTGGGCTAATTTCTACCTCTTTCATTTCCCTGCTATAAAACCCGCATTTGCACGGTTTTTGTGCTAGTATAAAGCTCAGCAAGCTCCTGCCTGGTGCCCTGCAGAGTTCTACAGCAGCAGAGAGACAAAAGAGAGATGCTGGAGTGATTAAGTATCATTTTTCTGCATTTTCTTGTTGACTTTAGCTAATTCCGCCTAAAACGCTGATTTACTAGAGTTTCTGTAATTTAAAAAGCTTGTTTCCACTACATATTGTACTTATTTTACTGCCTGCATTTTAACAAAGTAGTTTTTGTGTTTAAATTACATATTTAACTGTTGTAGGCTACACACTCAAGTGTGATAGTCATTTCTGTGCATGTAAAGTGTTTTTTGATTGTATCTGCTTTATTTTCTGAAAAAAGAACAAAACAAAATATATACTTGTTTTCCTGCCTTTCTAAGCGAGTATAGTCCAGTTTTCAGGTTAGTGCTGAATTCAGGGCTGTGTTATAAGTTTCTGTGTGTGCCCATACCTTACTTGGATAGAAGAAAGTTTCTCTGTTCACTGTGAGAGTGGGAGCTTTGAGCAGCCTATCTGTCCCTGGAGGATTGGTTTCAGCCCAGAAATTAGTAGTTTATTGGTTATTTTGGGCTAATTTCTATCTCTTTCATTTCCCTGCTATAAAACCCACATTTGCAAGGTTTTTGTGCTTGTATCAAGCTCAGCAAGCTCCTGCCTGGTGCCCTGCAGAGTTCTACAGCAGCAGAGAGACAAAAGAGAGACTCTGGAGTGATTAAGTATCATTTTTCTGCATGTTCTTGCTGCCTTTAGCTAATTCCACCTAAAACACCAATTTTCTAGAGTTTCTGTGATTTAAAAAGCTTGTTTCAGCTACATATTGTACTTATTTTACTGCCTGCATTTTAACAAAATAGTTTTTGTGTTTAAATTACCTGTTTAACTGTTGTAGGCTACACACTCAAGTGTGATAGCCATTTCTATGCATTTAAAGTGTTTTTTGAAGGTATATGCTTTATTTTCTGAAAAAAACAAAAAAACAAAAAAATATTATACTTGTTTTTCCGCCATTCTAAGGTAGTATAATCCAGTTTTCAGGTTAGTGCTGAATTCAGGGCTCTGTTACAAGTTTCTGTGTTTGCCCATACCTTACTTGGATCGAAGGAAGTTTCTCTATTCATTGTGAGAGAGGGAGCTTTGAGCAGCCTATCTGTCCCTGGAGGAATGGTTTCAGCCCAGAAATTAGTAGTTAATTAGCCATTTTGGGCTAATTTCTACCTCTTTCATTTCCCTGCTATAAAACCCGCATTTGCACGGTTTTTGTGCTAGTATAAAGCTCAGCAAGCTCCTGCCTGGTGCCCTGCAGAGTTCTACAGCAGCAGAGAGACAAAAGAGAGACTCTGGAGTGATTAAGTATCATTTTTTTCTGCATGTTCTTGCTGCCTTTAGTGAATTCGCCTAAAACACCAATTTTCTAGAGTTTCTGTGATTTAAAAAGCTTGTTTCAGCTACATATTGTACTTATTTTACTGCCTGCATTTTAACAAAATAGTTTTTGTGTTTAAATTACCTGTTTAACTGTTGTAGGCTACACACTCAAGTGTGATAGCCATTTCTGTGCATTTAAAGTGTTTTTTTGATTGTGTCTGCTTTATTTTCTGAAAACAAACAAAAAAAATATATACTTGTTTTCCCCCCCTTTCTAAGCTAGTATAGTCCAGTTTTCAGGTTAGTGCTGAATTCAGGGCTGTGTAACAAGTTTCTGTGTTTGCCCATACCTTACTTGGATAGTAGGAAGTTTCTCTGTTCACTGTGAGAGAGGGAGCTTTGAGCAGCCTATCTGTCCTCAGTCCAGAAATTAGTAGTTTATTGGTCATTTGGGCTAATTTCTATCTCTTTCATTTCCCTGCTATAAAACCCACATTTGCAAGGTTTTTGTTTCTCTGTTCACTGTTAGAGAAGGAGTTTTGAGCAGCCTCTCTGTCCCTGGAGGAGTAGTTTCAGCCTAGAAATTAGTAGTTTATTGGCCATTTTGGGCTAATTTCTATCTCTTTCATTTCCCTGCTATAAAACCCACATTTGCAAGGTTTTGCATGCTGGGCAGTGCCAGTTAGCCACAAGGTGGAGCCACAATGGATCCCGGGAACTATCGCCCTATAAGCCTGACTAGCTTGGTCTGCAAAGCTATGGAATGCATCTTCATGGATTTCATTAACAGAGACATTGGAAAACTCCAAACACTGGACCCTACCCAGTTCCGCTTTGTTAAGGGCAGATCATGCCTCTTAAACCTGGTGGAATTCTTTGGGACCGTTACCAAGGCTATAGATGAGGGAAAGGTGGTCCACACAGCCTACCTAGACCTTGCAAAAGCCTTCAACACCATTCCCCACTCAGGAATTATAGACAAGCTCACCAGCCTGAACATAAACCCCTACATCACGAGATGGGTTGCCAAGTGGCTCACAGACAGAACTCACATGGTAAGAGTTGTGGGAGCTAGGTCTCACTCTAAACCGGTTACAAGTGGCGTTCCCCAGGGCTCAGACCTAGGACCCCTCCTGTTCGGCATATACTTCTCAGAGGTACATGCAAGCACAGGAGGACTATGGCTGACCAAGTTCACAGACAACTGCAAACTAGGGGCTATAATTGACTCTCCAGATGACACAGACATCCTCCAAAAGGGTCTCACTGAGACAGATACCTGGTGTCAAAACCATGGCCTCAAGCTAAATGCCAAAAAGTGCATAGTCATCTCCTTTAGAAAAAACAAAGTACCCACAAACTACCACATAGGTGTTAACCCCCTAAATACAAAAGACGTAATAAGGGATCTGGGGACCCAAGTAGATAGTAACCTCTCCTTTGATAATCACATTGCCAAAGTGTTTAGAAAATCCTTCTATGTGGCCCACCTAATCACAAAAGGGTTTGCATCCAGATTGAAAGAGGCCATTGGGTCCCTCTATGCATCACTCATCAGACCCATCATATATTACAATGCCCCATTTGGGATGTACCTTACAAGACACTTGCAACAACTGGAAAGACCACAGAAGTACCTCACCCATAGGATTACTTGCCTCAAGCAGATGCCCTATGCAGCTCGACTGAAGAAACTCCAGCTGTACTCGGTTGCATACCGCCTACTCAGAGGTGATCTCTGTCTGACATACAAGGCCATGTCCAACCCAGAACTGATGGACATGCTCCACCTAAAGAAAACCATATCCCCTCGAGTCACATGCTCCAGTGATCTAAACCTCACCACAACAATAAATATGACATGTTGGAGGGATAGATTCCTGTCCCGGAGACTTCCCATGCTCTGGACAAGATTCCAATCCTCCCTGATCCTCTTCAAGAGAAACATTGATGAGTGGATGGGAAACAGAAAGTTTACCCCGGGGATCACTTCAATGGCTCTGCTGGACAGAGGCACAGGGAACTAATCTAAGGGGTCGGCAAAAGCCAACACACATTCCAGCTAGGCTTATAAATGCCTTTGGGCAGATTGCCTAGTACAGGGTTGCCAGATTTCCAACTGGCCGGGTAGGGACAAAAAAAAAAAAAAATTCTTCAATGCTAAGTGAGGACAAAAAAAAAAAAAGTCTTCAACGCTTAAAAACACGGGGCTACTTCTGTTTAATACAGAACATCAAGCAGTTCCGTATTAAATGCAATTACCTCTGTTTTTGATTGGCCCATATGCCGGTATATGAGCCAATCAAAAAACTCAAAAAATGGAGCTATATTTAATGTGGAACTGCCTTATGTTCCGCATTAAACACCAGCAGCTCCATATTTAGCGATTTTTGATTGGCCCGTATGCCGGTATACGGGCCAATCAAAAAAAAAAAAAAGCAGAGGGCTATTTCGCCAGGATTTAAACCGGTAGTGTGGGACTCGGGATCGGGCTGCTGATCCCAGGACAATCCCGCTCAAATAGGGACGTAAGGCAACCCTGGCCTAGTACCTACCTATGACCCTATGAACCTATAAAACCATTAGAGTGGAAGTAGATGAATGTGAAATGTGAGAGTGTGTGGTTGTGTGTGGGGGGGCATGTATGCGCACACGTGCTCTCTGTGCACGTTTTTACCTTTCCTATTCGCGTTTTTGAATTTTAGTAGTATCAATTTTGATAAATAATTACTACCAAACTTTTATCTCTTTTTCATGGATTGTCAAACACATTGATAACAGATAAAAGTCTCCCACCATGCCATTTGTTATATGTCCTGTAAATCACTACACATACTTATCTTGCACTAACAAACACCACTCATGTTAATTTACTGTAGCAGTAATTACAAATGTGTTAATGATAAATCTGAAAAAAAAAAAAAATAAATAAATAAATATATGCTCCAGAAATTTAGCTAGGGTCACTAAATACTCAGTCATCAACAATACCTGCCACATTCTGCACATCAATCATAACCAAGTTTCATTGGAATGCTTTGACTGTTTATGCAGTATAAGCAAAATAAATATGTGTGAAAGTAAAAGTACTCACTCACCATCATTCAAAATGGTTTTAGTAAATACTTACAACATGATTGAAAATTACAGTTATTAAAATTTCCAGTATAATATTCCATAAAACTGCTGCTGAAGAAAGATTTAATTTTATGCATGCAGAGTTTTCATGATGTATTTTGTGAATATATCATAGATTTGGTGCCAACAAAGTTGGTATTATTCATACAGTGCATAAACACACCAAGGCTATGTCTAGACAGTCAACTTGGCATCGTCTGCTGCATCCAACATAAATTAATAAGTAAGACTCTACACTGTTGTCTGACTGTTTCAGCAGACCTTGTTAGAAAATGCTTCCATGAATGAATTATGCTTTAAATGTTATAATCTTCTGCTGGGAGCATGCAAAAAAAATTAATCTGAAGTTCCATGAAAGCTTGTTTAAACTGTTTCATAGTGACCTGACTTATAGTTTGCTAGCCATTTTTATTAACAACATTTCAGATAGGAGATGATATGCTCACATATATATACTGTACACAGGACAAAGGGATAACTGCACTTCTTAGCTAATCTTGCTATGCAGTGAAAAAATGTCAGTTCAGGAACATTTTGACTGAACAAGAATGTATAATGTGTTCCTTAAATTCCTGTCCTGTTATTTCTACCCACAAAGGAATGCACAAACGTACACACACACACACACACACACACACACACACACACACAATGTAATTTTTGTATAATGTGACAGCAGGAACTACTTTTGAGATGTTTCGTAAAAGGAGTTGACATCAGTTGATTATTACATTTTGTTCCTATTAATGACATAATATTGTATAAAAAGTTATTTCTACTAAAATAAAACCCAGGTTCCATGGGACTTGATACTATAGATATATATATATATATATATATATATATATATATATATATATATATATATATATATATATATATATATATATATATATATATAGATAGATATAGATATACATAGATATACATAGATATACATAGATACACACACACACACACACACACACACACACACACACACACACACATGTATCTGAGTATGTGTGTGTGTGTGCATGCATGTGTGGGTGTATGTATATGTGTGTAAATATATATAGCTATTTGAGTAGATTGATCATCAGTGATTTTATTAAAACTAAAAGTCTAAAAATAGTGATTGCAAAAGTAAACAAATGCATTACATTTGTGATCACCAACAAATGTGAAATACTTTACTTCTTCATGGTGGGTTTTGCCTCCATACCACAGGAATGTAAATAAAATAACTCCAGGATCATAGGACCACAGTAAAAATGAAAAAGTACTAAATTGTGTTACAGATGACCTCCTGAAGATTGACTGTAACATAATACAACCACCTTCATCTACAATGACATTTCAGTATGCCAAACCCAATGACAAATGGACACAGCGACCAAATCTATTGTACTCATCTATAAATAGGTGATACTTACATTTAATTATTGCATATTCGCTGGAAAGGGACAATGGGAGCAGCCATCCACATGTAGTCAAACCTGCCTTACTTGCATGCATTATCAGTGTGACATTGGGCAATAATGCCAGCCCAGTTATCTAGAATTTAGTAAATAATTCTATGTCATTTGTGAATATTGATATGATTTATACAGAACTGTGTGTTATGAACTGAGCTAAAATGTAACCACAGCATGCCCTGGTGGCTTAGAACAGAAATGTATATAAACTATTGTGGCTGTGTAGATGTATATATTTTTAACAGTGACAACTGGAAGATAAAAGGTTAACTTGGAAAAAAATTCAGAGAAAATAAGTTGAAATTAAATTGTTTTATGATTGTGCTATAGAAGGTATAGGCCACTCCTAAATAACCTTGCTCTTGGTCAGACTACCATTTGAATAATAGTAACATTACACAGTAGGATTGGACATCCTTTGTAAAGGGCCTAAAGTAGCTGATAAAGAGTTGGCTGGTGGCAGCTGGAGCTACCTTATAGTCTGGGCAGAAGGGAGCATAGCAAGTAAACCTATGCCAGCCTTTCCCAGGTGTGTGTGTGTGCGTGTGTGTGCGTGTGTGTGTGTGTGTGTGTGTGTGTGTGTGTGTGTGTGTGTGTGTGTGTGTGTGTGTGTGTGTGTGTATTTGTATATAAATCAAATCTCAAAGTGCGTGTGTGTGTGTGTGTGTGTGTGTGTGTGTGTGTGTGTGTGTGTGTGTGTGTGTGTGTGTGTGTGCGTCAGCTACTTGGGCAGAAACATGAAGCACTGGTTGGACAGAGAGGATACTGGAGGTTTTGACTTGGCCTCTCAGCCGAGATTTCAGCCCTATACCTGTGCCAGTGGGGAGTGTTATTGGGGATATGGAGAAAGAGGGAGAAACCAGCCCCAGACTGACAGTGATTTCTGTGTACTCTTAAGGGAAATAGCACTTTACTGTCTGTGTATTTGTCATCTTCCCAGTGTGCATGTTCCCCACTGTTGCCAGTTGTGAGGATTGAGGCTCGTTGATAACTGGGAAGTCCAGGGGCATCATAATCAGTACTAATTTAGAGGGAATACCACTTAACTGCCTAGATTTTTACAAACTGTAAAGATTTTGGCCTCATAGTTTTGGACAGTTCATCGTAAATTCTGTATTTTTTCTGCCAAATCATTGAAAATTGAAATCAATAAAGACATACATTTGAACTTCAAACTTCATACCCTTCAGAAAATGCATGCTAACAAAAAACTAGTTATTCAAGCAATTGCTAAATTTATACAAGCAAAATTTATCTGTTCCTTATTTTGTACCATTGTCTCCCCAGTATGTTTGGCTCTATCCAGACTTCTCATGCTTAAAAGTTCAGAGATATTAGCAAAAGACATTGTACACTTACTCTTAAGGTTAAGCAATCTTGGAGTTAGTATATTTAATAATGCAATGGGACAGAACATCCTCTCATAGAGACATAAATTCTTAACTCCTAAAAAATGTTTCTGCTTGTGTTTTTGATGAAAGTCAACCATGTTTATTATCAGCTTTATTTTTTCAGTAGTGTGATCACAGAATCCATTTACAAATGTGTGTGTGTGTGTATGTATGCTTTGTTGTCTTTTTTTATATGTTGTCTGTTAAATATAGATAATCGTGTAGAGAGATATCATTGTATAACACAAATGCAAAATTTTAAAGTGGGTGTGTGTGTGTGTGTGTGTGTGTGTGTGTGTGTGTGTGTGTGTGCATTTGTGCGTGTGTGTGTGTGTGTGTGTGTGTGTGTGTGTGTGTGTGTGTGTGTGTGTGTGTGTGTGCGTGTGTGTGTGTGTGTGTGTATTATATATTTATATTTAGTTATATGATTTTCCTGTCAGTTTATTGGCTGTGCAGATAACCAATGGATATTTTCAATGTCACAAGCTATTTAAAGTACTTCTTATCAAGTCCAGGATGCACTGAGTCATGTAAAAGCAACTGCAGCTTTTCTTGGTTTAATTTCTCCAAATCTTTTGGGTTTCTAAAACCATGACTGGCATGAACCAAATTCCTAAGTCAGGGTATAATTAAAGTTCATGAAATTAGTATTGTTTCAGCTTTTGATGTTACCAAACATGCTCTTTACACTTCCTCTGTGGTATTTATGTTGTGTGGCAGTGGAGTTAGTATGTATAAACTGGGGGGGGGGGGGGGGGTAGATCCCCTTGTTTTTGTGATTTTGTTTTGCAACTATTTTAGTTTTGCTTAGGTTTCTTTCAGTGTTTTGAGTAGCTGACATCAAGGAAATTGTAGCTGCTATAAGAATGTATGCAATTAATGACATACTTATACACATATATAAGTAATGTGTGCATGTCTGTATGTCCATGAATGTACATATGCACACACACACACATGTCTTTGAACATTATCAACTGACACATTAATGTGAAGTGGATGAACATAGCCAGCTCTTGCTCTAGAAACACAATGAATATGTACTTTTGCAGAGGAGGTTGTGCAATACCAGCCGCAACTTCCTTTATCCTTTAAATAAACTATCTGTGAGGCTACACAACATTGAAAGTAAGAGGAAATCATCCTTACTGCACTATTTTTTGGTCGCTTGCAAAAGTATTTGCCATAAAAATAGCCTCAAGAACTCATGAAACACAACACATTTACCAATGCTAAACTCCTGCAAATTCCATGTTAAAAAGACACTCTGTAAAATGATGTTTCCACAGTGTAAACAGTTATTATCAAGCTAACACAGTAAAAGTAGCCAATATATATACCAATCTATTTATCTATGTGTGTTTGTGTGTGTGTGTGTGTGTGTGTGTGTGTGTGTGTGTGTGTGTGTGTGTGTGTGTGTGTGTGTGTGTACAAATTTATATATAAACCTATGCACATACAGTAAATATTTATACACACACACACACACACACACACACACACACACACACACACACACACACACACACACACACACACACACACACACACACACACACACACACACACACACACACACACACACACATGGAACTATGCCAGATTATCGAAGTTCTGAAACTTTGAAATTCATATGGCTGAGACCATATGATCGAAGTTTTGCAACTTTGAAAATCAAAGAAAATTTTTAAAAAAATCTATTTTTAATGTTTTTGCAGGGGGCAAGCACCCCTCACCCCCCACAACCCCTGATAATTAAATATGCCGACTCTGAGATTGCACTACATTGCAGAAAAGGGTAAATTTCCCATTCCATGCTGTAGCACGATCTCGGTTCAAAACATTCACAGTTTCAAAACTTTAGTTATATGGTGCCAACCATATGACTTTTGAAGTTTTGAAACTTCCATAATCTATTTGGACCCTGACTATAACTGCTTTTAGCTTTTTTTATATTATAGATAAAAGAGCTTTTAAACTTAAAGGTTAGCACTGCCTAAGGCATGCCTGTTGAAAAAAATGTACTGAGTAGTGTCGAAGACACATACATAAGACAAATTATATGTTCTCTGCTCTAAATAAACCATTTGCCCAATGTTTATTTAAAACAAAATGCCTTCCTTCCCTGACAGTATAATCAGTGATCATTAAATGACAGTAAGGTATTATTAGTGGGGCAAGTCCTGTGAAGTTGCAATTTGCTATGCAGGGCTGGAAAAATTTTCCAAAATCTTTTTCTGTGGCTTAGGCTGCAATATATTGGTCTAACACTGCAATGCACGCTGGCAATAGGTGTGTTTCATTGACAATGGCAGGCATGCTCAGTTTACATTAATATGTCAATTTCTGTCACTGTTTTGGGCCGAAGACAATTATTACCATTTAATTTGGCTTTGTCCTAGAGTCATATGTCCATAAATCAGAAACCACACAAACTCATGTGCTTCAGACAGTCGTACTGTTTAACCCAACAATATTAGCATTCAGTAATGCAGAGGCTCATCTAACCGATCCTCTATCTACTGTAAGTAAGGATTTTCTTTTACTATGCCCCATTGTACAGTAAAAATGTGTTTTGTCTTCTGTATATGATAGAATGGCAGTTTCTTTCACTATGTATATTCATAGTAATACACTTTTTACTTTGCATTAGAATTTAAATGGGTGTTTATGCTATCTACTGTGTTCAGCTTAGACTGGTTTGCATTTAAACATATACACTGTCAGCATATGACTGGCAAAACAGAAAAGGCAGCTATTTTAGCAAAACTTTACTCAGTGAAAAAGCTACAGTAAAAACAATTGTTCCTTATTTTTGTGCATGTGTAAGCAGATGAACAGCAATATTCAGAGACCGCATTTCTTTCAACTTTAAATTCATTATCAGTGGATTGTTCTTAATGGCTGCAAAAACATGTTCAAAATTATTCTTTTCTCCAATCTCCTCTCAAGGTAAGTTTCTTTTGGGGTGGGGTTGGGCTGGTTCTCAGACTTAACATAACATCGCTGGTAATCCACTTAAAAGCAGTGGTTGTTACAGTGCATCAGGTAAATTACTTTTCACAGGTATATATATCACTGTGATGTCTTCTGTGTGGAGACATGAGTGAATGGGCGTACCTTTGTTGAAGGTTGGCAACTCGGCATGTAAAAAATCTACTGCCGATCATTAGTGGACTGGAGTTCCACTGTGGTGACCCCTAACTGGGAAAAGCCGAAAGACACAACATATATCACTGTGACACTTCAGGACATCTACTAAAATAACCAACCTTTGTAAAATTATCTAGGCTGCAGAAGTCCACTGGTACTTTACTGAAACCTGCCTGATGATCTGGGGTACCTGTTTGGTGAACCACCATCACCAGTGTTTGACTGATGTGCTCCATCCTTCTTATAATATGACCATGTAACACTGTGTGTCTGCTTAAACGACTTGCTCAAAGTCACAGTCTTAGCAAGCTGAAACTGCAAGTATCAAACTCAGAGGTACAGGATGAATCTTGTTTATAGCTCCTGCTTTAACTTTCCTAGGCAAACTGGCAGACTTACCAGTTTAGAGTTATTGGCATTACTGGTTTACATTGCTCAACAACTAAAAGATACCCAAGTGATGACATTTATAATATTAAATAGACTACAGTCAATAAACTGTCTGTCTGTCTGTTTGTTTGTTTGTTTGTTTTGGTCTGTTATTTGTTTGCTTGTTTATTTATTCATTAGCTATGTTGGTGGGCTGGTCATTTGACTTTTTTCAGCCATGACCCATGCTCTATGTGGACCAAAGACATGTAAGATCAAGAGCCCGCTTTGGTATGTACCTAAGCAGGCATATCCAACAACTGGAATGTCCACAGAGGTTACTTACTAACAGAATACAGGGGTAAGTAAAATGTCCTATGCAGACTGCTTGTATTCTATCTCCTACAGGCTGCTGAGGGGGAGATCTATGCCTGGCATACAGGGCATTGTCAGATCCCACTCTGATGGACTTCCTGTATATCCACAAAATAAACAGCACCCGAATTACCCATTCTAAAGACTTAAACCTTGCCTGTGATATAAATAGGATCTGCTGGAGAGACAGGTATATAACTCAGAGACAGCCCCATCTCTGGAATAGGCTTCCTATCCTTGTGAAGCAGAGTTTCTCTCTAACCCATTTCAAGTGTAACTTGGACAATTGGATGGGGAACAGGAAATTCATCCCTGGTTTGGCACCTACATGTATAACCTGTAAATGGTTCATCTCTCAACCCCTGCTTACATTTGTCAAGGGTTCCAGAACTTGTCAGAGATTTGGGATGCCTAGCTAGGCTTAGAAATGCCTTTGTGGTCATCAGCCTAGTAAACACCTATGGATTTATGAGCCTAAACTAATACAATGACAACATATAGTTTACAGTACATTTTTATAATATAGTAAAATGTATACATTCAAACATTTGTACTTTTGCCTGCAAGATTATCAAAACACTGAGAGTTAAACAGGAAGCTCCAACAACAATGATGACTTGTAAGTCATGCATTTATAGATTTGCCACAGAGCAGTAAAAACTATTATTTGTACAGTTAATATTATAAAGTGCTGAGAGTAAAATAGGAAACATGATGTAGAAACGCTGAGCCCTTATCTGTAAAATACCTGCATTCATTCTCAAGAAAAAATGACCTGTTAGCTTTATTTTGAAGTCTTTCATTATTAGCTCATAGGTTCATAGGTAGGTACTAGGCTATCTGCCCAAGGGCATTTATAAGCCTAGCCAGAGTGTGTCAGCTTTCGCCGTCCCATTGATTAATTAACTGAGCGTCTGTCAAAAAGATCCAATGAAATGATTCCCAGGGGTGTATTTTCTGTTACCCATCCACTCGTCAAGGTTTTTCTTGAAGAGTGTTAGTGAGGGGCTCTACATAATGTAGTTAGGAATTTTGTTCCAAAGCATGGGGAGTCTCTGTGACAGGAATCTATTCCTCCAGCATGTTCTATTTATTGTTGTGGTGAGGTTTAGCTCACTAGAGCGAGTGGCTCGCAGTGACTTGGATTTCTTTAGGTGGAGCATGTCCATCAATTTTGAGTTGGACATGGCTTTGTTAGTCAGGCAGAGGTCACCTCTGAGTAAGTGATATGCCACTGAGTACAGCCAGACTTTTTCCAGTCGGGCTGCATAGGACATATGTTTGAGGCCAGTAATCCTCTTGGTGTGGTACTTTTGTGGTCTTTCCACCTGTTGGAAGTGTCTTGTGAGGTACATCTCAAATGGGGCATTGTACTCTATGATGGTTCTGATGTGTGAAGAGTAGAGGGGCACTATAACCTTTTTATTACTAGATGCGACCCTTTAGTAATTAGATGGGCTACATAGAAGAATTTCCTAACTACTTTGACAATATGATTGTCAAACGAGAGATTACTATCTACCTGGGTCCCCAGATCTCTTATTACCTCTTCTGTATTAAGGGGGTTGCCACCTATGTGGTAATTTATGGGTGTTTTGTTTCTCCCAAACGGGATGACTATGCATTTTTTGGCATTTAGCTTGAGACCATGGCTTGACACCAGGTGTCTGTCTCAGTAAGGCCCTTTTGGAGAATGTCCGTGTCAGCCTGAGAGTCAATTATGGCTCCCAGTTTGCAGTCATTGGCGAACTTGGTTAGCCAAAGTCTTCCTGTGTTTGCCTGTACTTCTGAGAAGTATATGCCCAAACAGTAGGGATCCCAGGACCGAGCCTTGTGGGACACCACTTGTGACTGGTTTTAGAGTAGGACCTGGAGCCTGCTATTCTTATCATGTGAATTCTGTCTGTAAGCCAGTTGGCAACCCATCTCATGACGTAGGGGTTTATGTTCAGGCTGGTGAGTTTTTCTATAATTCCTGAGTGGGGAATGGAGTCAAAAGCCTTGGCGAGGTCAAGGTAGGCTGTGTGAACCACCTTCTCCTCATCTATGGCCTTGGTGGCTGTCTCAAAGAAGTCAACCAGGTTTAGTAGGCATGATCTGCCCTTAACAAAGCCGAACTGGGTCGGGTCAAGTGTTTGGAGGTTCCCAATGTCTTTGTTAATGAGTTCCATGATGATGTGCTCCATAGCCTTCCAGACCAGGCTAGTCAGGCTTATGGGACAATAGTTACCAGGGTCAGTTGTGGCCCCTCCTTTGTGGAGTGGAATAACCATTGCTGTGCACCATTCTATGGGCATGTAGCCTGTGTAGAGGCTGAGGTTGAACAGTGTGTTTAGGTGGGGGGTTAGTACGTTCTGTAGTTCATGCAAGACGCAGCCTGGGACACCATCTGGCCCCATTGATGCTGTGCTTTTGGCTTTCGAAAGGGCTATTTTCACCTGTGCTTCTGTGATTTCCGGGACACTACACTTTTCCGGTATTGTTGTGGGCCGTTTTGGAGGTGAGAGGGGGGTGAAGTTTGCACTGAATCTATCTGCCAGAATGTTAACAATATCAGTAGGTTCAGTATATTTTGTGCATTTTGCACTAGCTCAGAGCATATCTGTGAGTTGCCACTTAGATCCTTGACATAGCTAAAGAAGGCTTTGTGGCTATCTTTCAAATCCTTGGCTATTTTTTTTTTTTTGAAGTTAGCCTTGGATGATTTTATGAGGGACCTTAGTTTCTTACAGATACTGATTAGGGATGACTTTCCTTCTTGGGATTTGCTTTTTTTCTGAACTACTTTCCTCTTTCTATTGTATAGCCTGTTTATGGCAGCGGTACAGCAGACTGGTTTCCTTCTCTTAGGGGAGTGAGTCTTGGTTTTGCTAGGGATGGCACGATCCATGCATCCTTGTACGTGCTCATAGAGTGCATTTGTAAAGGTTCCTGCATCTTGGACATTGTTATCCTTTAGCGTGGGGGCTGTGAAACTTACCACGTCTGTCTTAAATATGGTGAAGTTTGCTATAGAAAACTTTTTCACTGTGGTTTCATTGGTTGCGGGTGGTGGTGTGGACATCCAGAGTGATTAGTTTATGGTCTGATCTAACCAGTGACGGGCTGACCTCCAGTGAGGAACACCTGTCGCTCATGTTGGTAATGACCAGGTCCAATATGTTTTCACCTCTGGTAGGGAAGTTTACCAGCTGATCCAGGGCATTTGAGTTGATAAATTCCAGGAAGCGCTGGACCTGGGAGCTTGTACTTGACTAGTTTTCCCAGTTAACGGTATAGTAATTCAAATCGGCCAATATCAGGGTGTTCAGTAGGACCTTCATGTTTTCCAGTGTCTCCAGAAAGGCGGAGTGGTGGTCCTGGATCATGGAGGGTGATCTGTAGCAGGCCACAATTTGCATTGCAGATTTGCCTGATGTTAGTTACAAATGGATGATCTCAGAGGTATCATGCTGCGCCACTAACCTGGAGGTGTAGGTATCCTTGATGAATATGGATACACCCCCTCCTTTTGTGTTTCGTTCTATGTTCTGTGGTCAAAATGTGTGGTATGAGTTGTTGCCTGGTAGTGCTGGGGTGCTCTGTGGAGCCTTGAACCAGGTTTCAGTTACTGCACAGATGTGAACATTGTCCATACTGAGGAGTGCTTTGAGCGCTTGCATTTTGAGATTTAAATTCCTGGCATTGAGTAGCATAACCCTCATTTTTTTATTTGTGCTGTTTACGGAGGTGGGTTTGACTTTTGAGCCTTGTCTACAAAAGGCACTATGGGGGCAGCAAGAGCCTTGGCCAGTATTCGAAAGCCTAGGAGTGACAGGTGCAAGCCATCTCTTGCAAAGCAATGAGGCCTGCTGAGCATGCCGTCCCAGGCTGACAGACACTGGATCCCATTTGAATGACACCAGAAGCTTAGCCAATTGTTGAAATTGATCATTTGTTCTTTATACCGTGGTATCATTCTTGCTGAGGGCAGGATGCTACTCAGGGTCAGGATCATACCTGCCTGGGCTACATGATCAGAGAGCGCTTCCATGTCTCTTTTCATGTAGTCCAGGGAGGTACGTCTTAGGTCATTCACACCAACATGAACAATGACAGAGTCATATTTGTACTTGTTCTGGAGTGACCCGAGTGCTTGTGTTATGTGGTGGATTCTCATGAGGTAACTGTTTCTAACTATTTGGTCAGCTTCATGCAAGAGCGTCTCTTTTAATGGTAGTCCTTAAGGGTTCTATTCAGCAAGATACAGTAACTGCTTTTGCTACTCAAAATGATCCAAAGGAAAATTGTAATAGGAGTAGTTTGTATGATTAGAATCATTACAATGACAGCAGTAAACAGAATATGATAATTCTCAAAAAAAAAAAAAATTAAAACATGTAAAGGACAAGGTTAATTTAAGTAAAGGAGAATAAAGCTCATTTACAATGATGCAAACCTCCAAAGCATAGGCGGTGACAGTGGCAGTGAGTGTCTATATTAGTCATTTTGAAGTAAAATGGTGTAAAAAAATTAAACCTTGAATCTGTTAGAAGACTGCATGTTGTGATACATAGTCCATCAATAACTTAAAAGTCAAGTCTTAGTCAAGATCAGTATAAGTTAAACTGTAGCATTTTTCAGTTTAAAGTGATTGAAATGAATGGAAAGGGATTAGGGGTTATATGTGTGAACTCATGGTGAGACTCAGATTCATTTTATTATAATCTAGCAAAAAAAAAATATGAAACTACTCTACAGGACTATATCATCACCATGGAAAGACACAACCACTATGCGGAATTTAGAGAGCAGCGAGGGGAAGCAAACGATAAACACATTAGTTCAGGTTTACATCAGTTAGCTGAAGACAATATAGCACTGAAAGCCACTTTCACTGATACCTGTGAAAAGTACTCACCCTTTCATTTTGGGGGGTTATTTTTGATTGTTTTTATTTAGTATTGTTGAAATAAATAAGTGAAACACACATTTAAGAATGAAATTCAATTGTCCTGTCTATGGCAGAAAACATATTGCTGCTATTGACAGGGATAGCTTTTACTTTCAAGACAGTTGCATTTTCTACAAAGTTAAATGACTCTGTTTACTTATTTATAGTTATTTACTTGTTGCTGACCAGATTAGCCTCACTAGGTAAAGCTAATTTCTGGAGAAGATATGCAATTCGCAGGCTGAGAGACTAAATGTGTGACTGCATACTGGCACCTGACCTGATAATCATTCCAATTAAAGGAAATTTGGCCAGGATAGTTGGGAAATTCCCCAATTTTTCCCTGTTTATAGTGAAAAGGAGACAATCTAATATGGTGGAGGAAGATATACTAAAGGGGGATGTAAATAGCAACAGTTTTCCCACAGAAGGTGAAATGGAGTTACTATAATGTTAACCTATGCAACAGAGTTGTAGAGACAACTCTAAATAATGATCATTTGACAAAAGATGTTTTATTTAAAATCATAGACAAAGATGTGTCAGATGTGCAACTTGAGCGGTACTATGATGGACATGTTACAAAATTTTGATGAGTCAGGTTTCATCTGTAAATGAAAATAAATTTGCAGATGTGCCTGTTCAATAGATAATGACCCAGAAAGGTGGAGAGAGCCATAGTCACTCAAGATGCCCAAAGCATAATTTTGTATTGGACAGTGTTTTGAAACTGCTTTCCTTAATTAAGAAAAATGCTGGATTAAAAATTCATATTTGAAATCAGTTAGATGCTATAACCTCTGAAATATCTGACCTGGCTAATAGTTTTGGTAAGAAAGTTAATGAAGTTGTCAGACAAAATATTTAGTGTAGCTATGAAATTCCAGATTTCATCATGCAAAAGAGAAAGAGAAAGAGATATGAAGTTTAAGACAGACACTGTAACTGTAGAGGCATTAAAAATGTTTTTGGAAAAACATTGCGAGACTGTGTTTGATGTTCATAGAAATATGTACTCCAGAGAAATTTGGACTATTCGGTGAGAGGTTGCCATTAATTTGAACATGAAACAAAATGATGTTACTCATTTTACAAATTTTATTTATTTATTTTTGTCCAAAACTGTAAGGGAGTTGTCTTACAGCCTATCCTATTATTATCACTGTTGGAGTACTGGGGTACTTGTTCAATAACTGTAAAAAGAAAGACTATGAACAATGTAGGAAAAATGGTCATTTAAGCTGAAATTATAACATATTCTGCAGAATTTACAAAAGAGACATTTCACTTTTTGTTTAAAGGAATCTTATTCACAAAAACAAACTAACAATAAAAATTAAACTTGAAATTTATGAAAACTAAGTGAGGAAGGTGAAAAGCAACATGCTATTTTGTTTTGCAAAAAAAGAATGCGGGAAGGTACTGAACCAAGGCAACTGATAAAAGAAAAAGAAGAAAGCTGTAGGTAGCCTTAAAAGTTTGTTTATCTAGGAATGTGATATAAGAAGATGATTCTATAAATACAGAGAAAAGAGATACGAAGTACCTGAGTCTAAGGAAGAAGAATTAGAAGGATGCATAGACTGTTCTGGAAAAGAAGAATTATACAATGACAACTAATTAATATTAAAAAAATGTGTACACTGATTGGACAACTCAATCAACATACCCAGTAAAATGAACTTATTCGAAAATAATCAAGTCTAGCCACTCAAGTCTTCTTGAGTGGCCAGCTTTATACTGAAATATGATCCTTCTGTCTAGATTAAATTACTTTATGTGGGGCAGTGCAAAGAATTTCAACAATATTATCAACGTGCTGTGAAAGCCTGGAAAGTTCATTGTTATTCTTACCAACAATATGATGAATCATAGTAAGTATACCTCTCAGCTGCCCACACTTTTACAGAGAATCCATGATTTTCCTCGCATTTTTGCAGTGTCCTTCATAAAACTTTAACTTTCTGCTAAATCTCTTAGCCTTTCTGTCAGATAATGATGGCAGGAATTATATGTTCATGATTCTCACTGAAAAAAAGGACACATATAGATACATACACACACACACACACACACACACACACACACACACACACACACACACACACACACACACACACACACCCACACGTTACTATGGAGATGGTTGCTTCTTTGCCCCTTCCATTACACTACACTGTGCAAGCATGCAGACATAAAAGTGATATGTGTGCAGAGTTCATCGGACAGCAATGGAGTAAGTGGAGGAATGCTAAAGTGCTGTCATTCAGTTGCATTATTAACTAAACATAAGTGCATTCTATCTTAAATAACATCATTGTATTGTTGCTTCCCCCTCATGATCAAAGCACACCAGCATTTGGTAAATGCTGTGATACTCATACCCGTTCATGTATTATTGCTAAAATATTGCCAGGATAGTTCCACTACTAATGGACAGAGGCAGCTCCTAAATGCTTTATCTGTGGTATGATCCAGTTATTTATATTAGGGGTAATATATATATAATTATTGACTATGAGATGATTAAGGCCAATCTATAACCAAATGAGGTAGGTTATTTTGAGTTCAAAAAGGGAAACTGGGTAGGCTTAAAATGGCCTGCAAGGGCAGCTAACCTAGCGCTTACCTATGAACCTATGGACCTATTTAATTCGATTGCAGTAGGAGAAAGCAAAGTAAAAAAGTGACAGAATTAAAATGACAAAGAAAAATAAATAATGGGACTTAAGCATTTACCCTCTCATTTAAATTAAATAATTTAAAAACGAGTCTAAGCAAAAATACATTATATTAATAGAAATATAGGTTCATAGGTTCATAGGTTCATATTAGGCTATCTGCCCAAGGGCATTTATAAGCCTAGCCCATAGTTATGTGGCTTTCGCCACCCCTTTAGTTTGAATATAGGTTCATAGGTTCATACTAGGCTATCTGCCCAAGGGCATTTATAAGCCTAGCCCATAGTTATGTGGCTTTCGCCACCCCTTTAGTTTGAATATAGATATGATAGACAACAACATGCAATTTTCTTGGAAATGGTATAATTTATTGTAAAAAGTCACAGTAAACAATCAGTTTGAAGTGCTTATGAGGAATGAATGCATGGATATTATTTCATTAATAAAGAAGCAAGCAAACATTAACATTTTAATATTGTAGTTATAAAATGCAGTAAGCCCTTCCTGGTAGATGTTTTGTGGAAAAAATTCACACAGATTATAAAAATATATGTGTATATGATTTTGCTAGAAGTACACAATTTGCTTAAAAATGTTTCTATATGTATTAGCTCAGGTGAATATTATGTGGAAGGGAGATTAATTATAACTTGGAGAAAAAGAAAAGATAGGAGGAGAAGATTAGAAAAATGACTATTGTTTGCAACTAGGTAGAGAGTTAAGCATGAATAGAGACAGAGCATATCATTATATATGAGACAAATGTTGATGAGTATGCAATGTATTTTTAGACCTTTAAAATTTCTTCTCCGAATTTAGAGGGCATAGTAGGACAGTAATGTTGCATAAACGATATAGGAAACAGAATGGCCACTTTTTAAAGAAACATTTTTAATGAAAGTATATATTGAAGGTGCACTAGAATAATACTTATGTGGAAAAATGAGTCTTGGAAATGTTGGTGATTAGCCTTGAAAGATAAACACAACAGAATATTGCTGGTAGAGAAAGCTTGATTTGAGAAAGAAAGTGACAGAGAATTATTTTGGGGACAGTTTCTATTTTTGTCCCCTTTATGGTATTTATCAGAGGTTCTTTATAAGTGAACTAGGAGAATATACCCTGTAGTGAAAAGGAAACACTTCCTCACTTTACCTTTTTTTTTTTCTTGCCCTGGGAAAGTGTAATATTCTATACTGAATGCACCAAATGTGATAGGTGTACATCATGACAGAGTAATTTGCCAGGTTAAGGGGGGGGGGATAGACATCTTCCTGTTTAGTATTTACTGCAAAGTTTAATTTAATCATATAGGTTTATTCTTTGATCACAATTCCATTTTATTTCCTGATGACAGACTGGAATTAGTCATAGTGTGATACCTTTACAGTGATGTTTTGGTTTTCTATAATAAACTCAAAATAAATTACTTTTAAAAATGTAAAGGAATATTTGAAAATTACAACACATTTTAGAGTTAAATGATTGGAAGAGTGTTAGAGTAAAATTATCTACAAAAAGAAAATAATAACAATAATAATAATAATAATAATAATAATAATAATAATAAAAAACAAAAGTTAGAAAAGTGGAGATAGCAGCAGGAGTTTGTGGTCCAAGGACAAAATGAGCAGGTATCCTCTTCCAAATTCACACTGTGAAGAAGGAAAATGGTTAAATGAAGATGTTAAAGATTAAAAAAGAATAGTCTATAATACAAGAGAAGTTAAACGGGTTCCTGTTAAATTATCGAAGATGCATTCTTTCGAATGCATCTTGATCGAACTTGAAAGCACAAAAAGGCAAAATAGCGAACCAGCATATAAGCAGATTCTTTCCCTGGGAAAGAAATCCCTTGACCGCTTCCATTACTTTGCCATTTTTGTGACTGTAGTGCAATCTCAGAGTTGGTATATTTAAGTAGGAGGGTGTGGGGGTGAAGCCCCCCACTTTATGTAATGTTTTAAACATTTTTTGTTTTGTTTTGTGGAACAGTGATTTTCTTCCCTTAGGAAAAAAATCACTGTTCTAAGTGTTCGAGATTGTAAACTTTCACTTACATGGTTCTATAAATCATCATTCACTTTTTTAAGTGTTCGATGATTTAACATAGACCCAGTTAATATACCTGAAGAGTGAGTTATACAGAGACGAAAGTAAAGGGGTAATATGGGTTGATACATAGGGAGTGAATAACCTTTGCAAGTTTGAAAGTAATTTGTTAGAAAAGAAGACTGACTATAAAGAACTGCAGTTATCATATAAGCATCAGCACTAAATATAGCTTCTGATATGAATGACAAAGGGTATGATTTTTACAAAAGTTTAGATTGCGAAAAAAGAACATGTTGCGTATGAATGTTTTAAATGAATGATTAAATATGGTATAACAGATTAAAACATATGTCACTCTATATTAAGATTTACATGGAAAAATGAGAATGAGAGCCCTTAGTGGCATGTTTGCTTAACCAATACATATTATAATTGGTTTATTAAAACAATGCAAACTAGAATAAAGACGACACTAAATCATTTTTGTGAAGAGTATATACACAGTAGTAGAGTTAAGATAAGGAAGTGCTGTTAGCAATAAATGGAATGGTAAAATCAATTACGAGAGGAAAGAGAACATGTCATGTGATATCGCTAAGGTTTTTAATTCTGTCAATTGAATCTACTTTTCAGGAATTTGAAAATGCTATGAACTGTGGGAAAGTTTTTAATTTTTTTACAACAGTTTATAATGCACCACATATGATGCTACAAGTAAATTCGTGGACAGCTAAACAAATCAAAATTATGAATGGAACATTAAAGCAGTAAATTTAGTTAGTGAGGGTATGAAAGAGGGTAAGAGGGAGTAATATCTGGAGTAATATCTGGAGTAATATCTGGAGTACATGTCCCTGTAATACTGAGTTATGCAGTTGGCATTAATTTAATGGCAAAACTGGTTGTAGATGAAAAAGTGAAGACTTTGGTGGTAAAGTGAAAATAGGCTGTATTCATGTTAATGAAAGATAGTATAGCATAGTGTTTGGGATTAAAGTAGGAAAGTAAAGATAAAATCCAAGAAAAATAGATTTGTTTGTTAAAGAATTTGGAACAAATACTAGCTACATCAACGGTGGTGGTGCTGCAGTAGCATTGTCGCCTCACACTAAGACGTTGTCCTGTTCGATTCTCAGCTAGAGCATTTTCTGTGTGGAGACATGCATGAATGGGCGTACCTTCGTTGAAGGTTGTGCATCAGGGCCAGCAACTCGGCATGTAAAAATCTACTGCCAATCATTAGCAGACCGGAGTTCTGCTGTGGCGACCCCTAACCGGAAAAAGCCGAACGATACAACAACTAGCTACATCAACAGCATCTCATATGACATTTATGAAGAAATGTTATTTAACTGTTTTCACTTTTATAAGAAATTCTAGGCTCTAGAGGAGAACTGTTTCATACTCAGAAGTTCTAGAAGTGGAAGTACTAACAATTATTTTTACTGTGAGACTGTAGGCTAAACCCACCAAAACATGATATTTTTTGTAATGTTCAAGAGACACACAAGTACTAGTATTAGTTAACCACAGAGTTAGTTTTGTTTCTTACTAATATTAGTTAACCATAAAATCTTTTTAGTGTCTTTACATTTGCTTTATGATTCTCATGTCATTAGGTTTAACAGAGAGTCATTGCTAGGAAGAATTTTAATGGGGCAGGTATGAGGAACATTTTTAAAATGTAGCAGTGAATAAGAATAAAAATGCAAAATGAATATTATTCTGTACAATTATGAAACAAAAGTGAATTTATGGAAGTTAAAGTCTGAGCAACTAGAAGAAAAAAGAAGACAGCAGAATGATATGATTAAGATAGACTCCTATAGTACTGATGTGCGGGAAGCCATGAGAGAAGATTTATGGAAGGATGCATGAAGAGTGCAAAAAGATATAAGAAGGTAGAGTGGCATGATTTCAGTGGATGCAATCTTTACAAAAGCTGCCACTGAAATGAAAAAAAAATTATAGCAAAATGGAAGCAACAATGCAGCAGGTATTCATAGAATGCCATTGAGTATATGGATTTTGGTCGGCCTTCAAAATCTTACTGACAGACATTTTCTCTCCCCACCACTAACTCTGGCCTGAAGCAGAGGAAAACTTAGCAGATGTTGTTGTGCCTTTCGGCTTTTTCCGGTTAGGGGTCACCACAGCGGAACTCCGGTCTGCTAATGATTGGCAGTAGATTTGTACGCGCCGAGTTGCCAGCCCTGACGCACAACCTTCAATGAAGATATGCCCATTCATGCATGTCTCCACACAGAAGACGCTCTAGCTGAGAATCGAATGGGACAACGTCTTACTGCAAGGTGACAACACTACCGCAGCACCACTACCACAGTTTAGCAGTCAGTTCCTATATTCCTTTAACCAAAAAAAAAAAAAAATTCAGAGTCACTAAATGAAAACTGCAAGTTCAGGGTACATGATAGACCAGAGAGGAGTAAAGATTTTGCTGTGTGTAGATGATGTATTGCAAAATATTAGGACATACAAATAACAAGATGAAAATAAGTGCGGTTGAGATAAATTCTGATGCCTCATCGGGGGTGGGGGCCTTCAAGGCAAGGTGGTGCAATGGGGAGCAACTGAATAGCATGGACCTATATGAGGGCAGCCATTTTTGATCTTTAAATAAATAACTGGTCTCAAATGACTGCAAATGCTGAACAGTCTTCTGCCAATGTCCTTATACTTCATAACACATGGCAAGTCCTAGTTTGAGAAAGACGTGACATTTCAGGTATACAGGATGGGACAGGATATGATTTTATCTTAAACTGAAGATCATTACCAAACTTTCAAACAAGCAAAGAGGGAATGACCCTTAGGAATGACACAATCAACCTTATTTTGATAGATACACATGGAACTACCTTGGCAGTACCTCTGCAGCATATATACATCAGGAATCATGCTGTATACCTGAAAACAAGTTCATCTGATGTGGATCAACAAGGCAGAGTTAGGTTGTCTGTCTACTTTCTTTGCTTCCTTTCTTTGGGACAAACGTAATTCAATCTTACACCATAAACACCTCTATTTACTAACAGACTGCACTAAAGCCAGTCTCCGCTTGCGTAGTATATGACCTTACATAAGGTCACTTGATTTTATAATGCCTCATGGTTGGTCCTACAACTTCTTCCAAAGCATGCTATTTTTTTGCCTACAATAAAGTATGTTTTTGTAGGTGTGTTTGTGGGGGTCATACTTGAAAAGGGTCCAAGGGCTAGAGCACTTATCTAGTTAAAATACAATAAATATACATTAAAGCAGAGCAGTGGTAAACCCTTTAGTAAGCACTTACATATTGTGGGTACCTAACTTCTGCACTTTATGTCATTCTGAGGACTTTGCAGTAAAGACTATTGTTTGGTGGTACAGGAAAGTTAGGGTCAGTTGAACACTACTCTTGATTATCCCCAAAAAAAAACAAGATTGTTCCTAATCATATCTGGGCATATATTTTAATTTTGTCGATAAGATGAAATGTTTCTTTGCAAATTCCTCCCCATGTGATAGAAAGTTCTATGACATGAATGTGAGGTTTGCTTGGTAACTGTTATTGAGAAACGTGTACCCAAAATGCATCTCACCATAGTGCTCAAATCTCTTTTTCTCTAAAATCGGAGAGAAAAACAGCAAACCAAGTATGTTTTTTTTTGCAAAAGTGATAGTATTCAGTTATATAAATGACAGCATTGTTAGATTTGTCCTGAAAGGCATCTTTGGAATAATACACAGTATGTAACTGTAAAGAATAGAATTATTAACTGACTTAACCTGTCAATGTTCTGATGAAGTGAGGATTACAGAAGCAGACTAGGCTAGCTTTACTGTTTTCAATTACTGTAGTCATGGCAACAATCATAAGCTCAACAGTAGTTTTTCATTTACTCACTGCTACCATACCTGTCAACTTCTTAGTGCAAAAAATCTGGACAAAGCCTAAAGTAATGGGGGGGGGGGCAAAGACCCCAATATAGGGACAGATTTTAAATATTGCTTCTATAAACTTAGAAAGTTGCTAGAATAACAGGATTTGTGTTAGCATGCATTTTCTGAAGGATATAAAGTCTAAAACATAAATCTATGTCTCTATTAGTGACTTCACTCCTCAGTGATTTGCCAGACACAAATTTTACAAGAAACATCAAAAATATGAGGCTAAAATCTGAACGGTTGAGAGGTATGATTGCTACATCTTACAGCATAACCAGATCTATTAGTGGCACAAGTTTTATATGTGCCGACATCTCAATGTGAGAAACAGCTGCTGGTGGGAGGAGGTGATAGCAGGCATAACAGCCTCCATCTTAAAGGATGAAACCATTTTAAATCACAACCAGGTGTACCTTATTTTGTTTCCTTCCTTTTCTTTGTCGCCCATACTCTAAAGAGTACTTAAGCTATTGTGAAATGAGTGACTGCTGCAGCCAGCAGCAAAATAATAACATTTTTACAGTACACATTTTAAGTACAGAAAAAAATGGCTTTTCTGAAAGTTGGAAAAGCTATGATCCTACAGCCCAAACATCACCGACTGCCCCCGAATAATAATGAAATAAATGTAGTTGTACTGATGATAAACAGTGTTTCAGGTATTTGGGAGTCTGGCTAGGCAATACGTTGGAGCATACCTCTCAACTGTACCGAATTCCTCAGTAAATACCGGTTTTGAGGGCAAAATATTGGAATGCCATGAATTCCCGAGTGGAGCCTTTCATTTCCGAATTTCACGTTTTTTTTTTTAAAGATTTTGTTTTTGATTAATTTGTTCCTGATGTCATAACATGCATGATAACGTCAGGCAGACAGCCTTTCAGAAAGCCAATCCATAATTAAATTTAACTTGATGCAGAGTTGAGTTGGGCCAGTCCATGTGCTCACTGCAGAGTTGAGTTGGGTCGGTCTGTGTGTTCATGCAGTGACACAGCACATCTTTTTTCCCCCGGTTCCTCCAGGTAAGACTGCTGCATGTGCAAGAGAAAAGACAATCGTTTCCCTATGTGCTGCATTTGGTCTCCTATGAAACAGTTTTCCTATGTGCTACATTTGTTTACCAATGTGTGCTCAAGTGTATGGATTAAACAGCAGTCTTTTCCCAATGTGCCATGCTCGGTTTCTCTTATACAGTTTCCCTATGTACTGCATTTGTGCTCAAGTGTATGGATTAAATGGCAGACTTTTCCCAATATGTTATGATGCTCATGCATTAAATGGCACTATGGCAGTCATGAAAACAGAGTGGTTACCTTCATACTCAAACCCTGTACCTTAGGTATACTGAGCAAGAGACTAAATTCTCTACCCATACCACCACCAGTTGTGATTTAAGGAGTGAAGTCCATAGTTCTCAACTGTCCAAAATTGTACAGGATGTCTGGAATGTTTGGCTCATACTTTTGTTCTGTTCCTCTTAAAACTTGTGGTTTTCTGGCAAATCAGTGAGAACTAAATTCACTAAATAATGATAGCCATTTAAGTTTCGGTTTTCCTATCTTTCAGGAAATGCATGGTAACACAAAACATTTTATTCTACCAACTTTTTCTAAGATTATACAAACGATGTTTAAAAATGTGTCACTGGTTTTGGGCCTTTGCCCCCCCCCCTTCCCCCAATACATTTTGGCTTTTTCCAGATTTCTTGTACTGCATAGTTCTTCAGGGGGAGAGAAGTTTAGTGCTACTTATGCCAAGTCTGCTTGTGTTGTTAGTAGCACAACAGGTAAAATGCTTGCTTTTGATGCAGAAGTCTTTGGGTTCTACTCCCACGGCATGTAGATGGATTGCTGATACTGTATTGTGTTGTACTTTTAACGGGGGTGGATGCTGCAGTCCTGAGAATGTCCTCTTTGGTGGAGATACCTAGTAACTATGAACCTGTTATCAGTTTGTCATCCATTTCTTATTGCAATATTACTAGCTTATCATTTTTTTAATGTAATGTAGGCAATTTATTCCTCAAGGCTAACAGGCACTTTATTTGTAGATGAAACAATGATATATAAAGTTGTTTGCTAGCAGCAACCCCTTTATTAGTTACAGATCTCTTTAATGTGGAATTATGTACATGATGTTTACTACTGCAGCTATGTGGATTGTAAAAGTTTCAGCAGACTTCTATGATGGAAATGTTCTGAATTGGGCAGTTTTGTCATTATTGGTTCATGCATTTTGTTTCAGTGTTTACTGGAAAAATGTTCAAAACAATAAATTTAACAGGAGCTCTAACAAGTGTGCTGTATTATACAAGGAATATAATTTAATACAATCAGGAAGGTGTATCAAAGAATGCATGTATGTTTCATGTGCAAAGGGCCTGTGATTTGAAAACAAAACAAAGGTAAACTTTATCTACCACTAGCCAGATGCATTTTTTCTTTTAATGTGGGTTTCAATGCTGTTTCAATAAATGTAAGTTTCAAGGACAGAGAAGTTTTAATGCTAAATCTATTTTCATTGTGAGAATGTATTGCTTTGCTTACCATATATATATTACTGTCTGTGCTATAAAATGTAAAACAAAAGTTTTAAATGAAATCCAAATAATCATTGTAGAAGTAAAGCAGTATGCACATTACAGCTTTCATGGTAAAATGTGGTGAAATAGCTAAGTAATGGGACATTAGAATGGCTGCAGGGGGGGAGAGCTGTGTATGGGGGACCCATTCAACCATGATTTTGTGAGGAAGGAAGGGTGTCAAACTCAAAGACAGCCCCAGGGGGCAAAAACTATAGCTATGCCACTGAACAGTAGGCTATGGAGAATGACTTTTGGAGATCCTAGCAAACTATAATATTATTTTGCTAAGATTAGAATATTGCCAGTGTCTACCATTAAATGCCCTACTTTTACCACAAAACCCACATACTACAAGTCATCAAAACCAAAATCCTAAGGTTCATCATCTTCTCCCTTCCCAGTGAACATCATTGCTACACATTTCAAAAAAATGGGGCTATATTTTGCTTGTCTGTTCTTCAGTTTGAGTTTGAATGTTGGTATCCCACAATTCCATTGGAGTGGGTGGGGTTACATAATTATATACATTTTAAGTTAATCAGCATACAGATTTGTAGCTATCTTTCATGGGCCTTTGTCCAGATTGCTGATGTTTCCAGGTGGAGAGGTATGCTTTGGAGCAATTCATTTTCAAAACGTGCAGATATAAGAAATATATTAAAAGAAGACTTTTATAGATAGAAAATACTTGGACTGGAAACCAGCCAAAGAGTTCATTCAGTGCAGTTCTGTGTTTTACTTTTGCTGTCATCTACATTCCAGCTGTTTCCAGATGGTAGTATAAGAAATTTTTGAGTCTGAATAGAAAGATGATAAGATATTTTGTCTAGGAGAAAGGTAAAGCTGGAGTGCCATACAATAAGATGATGCTTCCAAAGAAATCGGGTGGCTTGTGGATCCATAAGTAGCTCATCTGGCACCCTATGCAGATCCCCAACTAGCACCCTTTCAAAGATGAGAAGCAAGAAAAAAAAAAAAAAAAAATATATATATATATATATATATATATATATATATATAAAGGCAGATATACATATATGGGTCTATGTTATAACCTTGAAAACCCACAAGGCTGAAATTCAAAACATCGAGCCTAGAACATCAAAAGGATGAAACTTCAAAACAGTGAATGAAAAAACCTAAAAAAGCAGTATTTAACTGTTATAGCACAGCTATTTACTCTTCACATGAAGACACTGATGTGAGTACATCAGAGATGTCTGCATACCATACTGTAAAACTGGCAAATATGTACCAGCTGACATCATCACAGTGAGGCAAGCAAATGCTAGATTTAGATGCCTAATGATGGGACTTCTATCATATCTCTATTACATACATGGTACTGTTTTTGCAAGCGTTCACATCAAGTTACAGTCTTACCAACAGCTCCACCATTTTGCATTTATAGAGAAGTTAAATTTGTTTGCAGAAACAGTGCCATGCATCACCATCCAGATAATGGACATAAGATAGAAGTAACATTAGTCAGTGTGCTCCAGTAAGTTAAATACTGCTTTTTTCAATGTTGTCATTCACTGGTTTGAAGTTTCATCCATTTCTCTATTTGATGTTATGAGCTCGATGTTTTGCATTTCAACCTTGTGGGATTTCAAGGCTATAACATAGACCCATATATATATATATCTATATATATATATATATATATATATATATATATATATATATATATATATATATATATATATATATATATATATATATATATATATGCAACTATAGCAAACTACTTCCTAAAACTGTTAACACTAACACACAGCTTGCTATAGTTACTGCTAGACTCATTCACTTTGTGTTAAGTACTTCAACACTTCAGACAAGCTGTGAATGCAGTATTGGCATTCAGTGGTATTCATTTAACAATGTCTGTACTGCCCTCCTGCACTACAGACAAGTTGTGCTATAGTCTGCAACCCATTTGCCAATCTAGTTATGGCTTTGGTGTTATGAATATCTCTAACCTAAAAACGTATTTTGATGTGGTTCAATCAAAAATGTTCTTTCTTTCTTTCTTTCTTTCTTTCTTTCTTTCTTTCTTTCTTTCTTTCTTTCTTTCTTTCTGTCTTTCTTTTTATTTTTCATTCTATCTATCCATGTAGTCAACTTCAGTATTTTTGTGTGTTTGTGTGTGTGTGTGCATGTGTGCGTGAGTCATACCGCTCAACCTTTTAGAGCAAGAAATCTGGAGAAAGATAAAATAAAGGGGAGACAAAGGCCAAAAAATAGGGACACTTTTTAAATATTGCTCTTACAAACTTTGAAAGTTGACAGAATAACAGGTTAGGATATGAAGTCTGAAACTCAGTTGACTTCCATTATTTTCTGACTTCAGTCATCAATGATTTGCCACTGACGTGCCAGAAAATCACAATTTTAGGAGAAATAGACCAAAAATAATGAGGCAAAAATATGGACATTTTGTGAAAATCTGGACAGTTAAGAGGAATGGTTTGTGTGTGTGTGTGTGTGTGTGTGTGTGTGTGTGTGTGTGTGTGTGTGTGTGTGTGTGTGTATGTGTGTGTGTATGTGAAGTTAAGTGGATAAGTGGAAAAGACTGGTTAAGTTAACAACAAGGAATGTAAAATAAGTTCGATATGTATACTTATGCAATATAAACACAGAATAGAGCTGCCATATATTACGAAACAGATTATAGTAATCATGCACACTTTATTAGCAAATAAGTATTATGACTTGGACAATTTTTATTGGCTATTTGAGATAATAACTTCATGTTCCAAAGGTGAGGGTTATATAACTGGATAATTAGGAAGACTAAAGTGAATTGTTAAAATAAAATAAAATTAGATGGTGGAAGAAGCTCATGGAAGACATAAAGGATAGGTATGGATTGCCATTTTTTTTTCAGATTGAATTATATGAGGTTACTTAGTATAGCACGATGTCCACGGTGGTGGTGCTGCGATAGTGTTGTCGACTCACAGTAAGACGCTGTCCGGTTTGATTCTCAGCTAGAGCGTCTTCTGCGTGGAGACATACGTGAATGGGCGTACCTTCATTGAAGGTTGTGCGTCAGGGCTGGCAACTCAGCACGTAACAATCAACTGCCAATCATTAGCGGACCGGAGTTCCGCTGTGGCGACCCCTAACCAGGAGAAGCTGAAAGACACAACAACAACAACTTAGTATGGCACGATGGAACTGTTGGATAGAGCCCAACTCAAACATTTCTTTGTTGTTAGAAACAGAAAGTGATAACAATGGTAAAGGGTTTACTATGCAGAAAAGGTCACTCTGTAAAGAAATTAAAATTAGAGGTGGTGGAGAAGGTTAGGAAGGACTTGAAAAATGTTAGGGAACTTGCGAGATAGATGAGGCAATATAGAAATGGATTTGTGTCTTATCCAAATGTGCTACAAAGCCAGTGATTCAAAGTTTTTGAGTAGAAACAGATCTACAGGTATCTTTATCTACCTTGTAGATTTAGAGGGTATTTCTGAATGCAGAATCACATTGTTATAAGTATGAATATGGGAAATATGACACTGTGGAGCATATATTTTGGTTATGCTTATGCTTTAATAGTTTTAAGGAAACTTTAGAAGGGTTATTATGCGACTAATCAGAATGTTTACGCTTTTAGAAAATGATAATGAGTTATAATGAACTAAATATCAACCGACAGTGGTCTTTTTTATAATACTAGTAACAAAGAAAGCTATACACAAAAATGGAGGTCAAGTTTACAGGTCTATATTACATCATCGAAGTGTTCATACTTCGAATGGTCTAATATCGAACCGAAAACAGTGAATGCTGAAAATAGCGAAGCTGCAGATAACAGAGTTTTTTTCCTAGGGAAGGAATTCGGTTGTCCATTTCTGTGGTTTCGCTATTTTCAGCTCTGTGGTGGAAAGTTACGGGTTGGGTTCAGGTAAGTGTGCAATTGTGTGGATGTTAGGTTTAGGGCGGGGTATGTGAGTTAGGTTTAGGGCGGGGTATGTGAGTTAGGGTTAGGGAGTGGGTGAGGTGAGTGTGCGATAGTGATAAACTTTAGGGTTAGGGCAGGGTATGTGAGTTAGGGTTAGGGCACGGGTGAAGTGAGTGTGCGATAGTGATGGACCTTAGGGTTAGGGTTTGGGTTAAGGATAGTGGATAGATAGTACTGTATGTACAGTTTAGGGTAGGGTTAGATGTAGGATTTTAAGTGTATATGTGTGGATTGCTGTTTTTTTGGTGTGCTTGTGTTGTGTGTGTGTTTCTCGAAACAGTAAATTTTTTCCCAGTGAAACAATTCGCTGTTCTGAGCTTTTGATGTTTTTAGATTTTGTGGTAAGAAGTTCGAGGTTGTTGTATTCGATGATGTGCTGTTTTGTTGAACTGATATAGAACCAAGTTTAATATAAGTGTTAAAACGACAATAAAACTTAATATTAAATTTCCTGTTCAGGGTTGGCATAACTTCAAATTCCCACCAAGCCATGACTACATTGGCAAAAGCTGGAGCAGCCGATGACCCCATGGCCACCCCTTTCTTTTGTCTTTAATACTTCTTTCCAAAAAGAAAAAAATTGTTCTCCAAAATCAATTCTAGAAATAACCTAATAGTAGAAATGGCATTAGCAGTTAACCCGACATCTTTCTTTAACAAGAAATCACAAACTGCGTCAATTCCTGAAGCATGGGGAATGCAGGTATATAAAGAGACAACATCAATGGTGAAAATAATGTCTCTTGAAGGATCAAAATCACATCCTTGCAAAAATGTCCCGAATTTACTTAAAAAGTGCCATGAATCTTTAATGAACGAAACTTCTCCTACCAAAATAGACCCCAACACAGCATCAATAACTAAGGAAATACCCTCAGTAACAGAGTGTGGAGAAGAAACAATGGGTCTGAGTGGGGGATTTTTAATGTTCTTGTGGGTTTTAGGTATACCAAAATAACCCTATTAGTGGCTCATTAACACGCAAAATCATAAATCTCACGGTAATTTCCCTGTCATGAATAAACCATATAGCTCAGAATGTATAAAACGCATCCTGCGGTTAATGTCATACAGACTGATAGTCTCATACTCATCACAATTGTTAACAATATCTAACATTTTATTATTGTAAGCCCCCTGGCTCATAACTACAATATTGCCCCCTTTATCACTTTTCATAAATCTGAAATCCTTACAAAGCGATTTCAGATTTTTCAAGGCCAATCTTTCATCCTTAGTTAAATTATCAATAATATAACTATTATTGTTCAAAACTTTTGTGATGTCTTGTACACATTGCTCCTCAAACACCTTAATGGTGTGATGTAAATGAGGAGTAAAATCTGAAGGTTTAATCAAAATCTTTTCGCTTTGTTCTTCTTTATTTAGAAAATTTAACAAATAGTGTAAATTCAGTTTCCTAGTGAATTTCTTTAAGTCAATGATGGTATTGCTAAAATTAGCTCTAGATGTAGGAATGAAATTTAAACCTAATTTCAAAACACTGATTTCACAGTCAGAAAAACAATGGTCAGTTAAATTTATAATACTAAATTGGTCTAATGTTCCCTTTAAGTTTCGTCGCCCGAAGAATTCGACCCCAAAAAGGTCCGACTGCGGGTCAATACAGTGTTCCTGCTGTTGTAATTGCCTTTCTTGTTGAAAAAAGTAGAGGAAGAAGAACAGGCTGTTGTGGTATTAACCAAAGTATTAGTCCCAGTTTTGACCTTGGGTCTAACTGACCCATTGTTGTTAATAGCATGTCCAACAGTCTCTTTGTCATTATTATCTATGACTGCTACTTTTTCAGCACTAACGTCACTATTGCTACAAGCCTTAGTGTTGTAATCACTGTCCACAATAATGTCACTAGCACTGGTGGAATGCTGGCGCTCAATTTGTTTGCTGTTATCACCAGTGACATTATGAACACCAACCGATGTTAATTCATTCAAACCAGTAGCAACAGCACCATAGCTTCTTTTGCCCCACCTGTTAGGAACTTTCTGACGAATAAAATCGCCTTTAGATGTTAAGAAATTACCTTTGTTGGCAAAATTACTGTATGCATTATGGTTGTCGTAGGAAACAAGATCGCGGGTTAATTTAACTTGCTTGCGGCCGGTAACTTCAGCCGTATGTTGCTCTAGCTCCTCATATAAAGCTTCAAAAAATTCACTCGTGTTAGTTTCACCCAGTAAGCTTTTCAATTCACTTTCAACTAACACAGTCTCTTCTCTCAAATCACTCATCTTATCAAGATTATTGTCAATAAGTAATTTTAGAAAGTCAATGCCTGCAGCATTGAAAAAATTAATCAATGTCTTGAAAAAAGGTGAATTAGCAGTTACGCCGTTAGGGCATTTAAAAAATCTTAGTCCTTTAGGGACTATGCCCAACTCAATGCAGCGTTTAAAATAACAATTTTCCAGATCGAGTGAACGGTATCTTTTCAGCAGTCTCAATAAGAGGCCACGTTTGTTGCTAATGTCAACAGAATTAGAAGTTTTGAGCTCTTTACCTGAATAGCCGAATGGATTCCGCACTCCATCCAGGAAAGATTGTACTGTCCTACAGCGAGTCGTGTTGTTCGATGAAGGTATCCCACGTGAAACAGATGCTGCAACCCGGCAATAATCCTTGTCACATCTGTCGGCTACCTCAACAACCGTATCAAGCTCTTGAAAAGATGAATTAGGACTTAATGTGTCAGCCCCGCTATTAGGTCTTACGTCAGCACGTTCCTTCTCATTAGCCTTTGCAATCAAGATTTTAAGAGAGCTCTGTATATCCAATAAGGTACCAGTCAAAAGTTCACTTAAGGTAGTAGCCGCCGATGTCGGTGTGGCATGAACCGATAGATTTAATAATTCCTCATCTCCCACTTCAGACATTGCTCCAAAGACCAAGAAAACCAAACAAAGCAAAAAAACCAAGTAACCAAAACAGAGCCAGAAGACGAGATGAAACCAAAATGCAATGTGCTCAATGTTTAATACCCACTTCGTCACAAGACTTCCTCAGAATGCAACAAATCACCTCCAACAAAACATTTAAATACTGATGCTAATTACATACAAATTACTAATTAATCAATAAACCTAAACAATTAAATTATAAAAATACTATATAATTTAAGTAAGCAATAACAAAGTATTACAGTCTTTATGAACATGTATTCCTGTATTTTAAAACATTTCACATTAATGGTGTCGTTTAATCCTGGGATTAAACGACACCATTAATGTGAAATGTTTTTTAAAATACAGGAAATTACATGTTGATAAAGACTGTAATACTTTGTTATTGCTTACTTAATTATATAGTATTTTTATAATTTAATTGTTTAGGTTTATTGATTAATTAGTAATTTGTATGTAATTAGCATCAGTATTTAAATGTTTTGTTGGAGGTGATTTGTTGCATTCTGAGGAAGTCTTGTGACGAAAGCGGGTATTAAACATTGGAGTACGCTATTGCATTTTGGTTTCTCATCTCGTCTTCTGGCTCTGTTTTGGTTACTTGGTTTTTTTGCTTTGTTTGGTTTTCTTGGTCTTTGGAGCAATGTCTGAAGTGGGAGATGAGGAATTATTAAATCTATCGGTTCATGCCACACCGACATCGGCGGCTACTACCTTAAGTGAACTTTTGACTGGTACCTTATTGGATATACAGAGCTCTCTTAAAATCTTGATTGCAAAGGCTAACGAGAAGGAACGTGCTGACGTAAGACCTAATAGCGGGGCTGACACATTAAGTCCTAATTCATCTTTTCAAGAGCTTGATACGGTTGTTGAGGTAGCCGACAGACGTGACAAGGATTATTGCCGGGTTGCGGCGTCTGTTTCACGTGGGATACCTTCATCGAACAACACGACTCGCTGTAGGACAGTACAATCTTTCCTGGATGGAGTGCGGAATCCATTCGGCTATTCAGGTAAAGAGCTCAAAACTTCTAATTCTGTTGACATTAGCAACAAACGTGGCCTCTTATTGAGACTGCTGAAAAGATACCGTTCACTCGATCTGGAAAATTGTTATTTTAAACGCTGCATTGAGTTGGGCATAGTCCCTAAAGGACTAAGATTTTTTAAATGCCCTAACGGCGTAACTGCTAATTCACCTTTTTTCAAGACATTGATTAATTTTTTCAATGCTGCAGGCATTGACTTTCTAAAATTACTTATTGACAATAATCTTGATAAGATGAGTGATTTGAGAGAAGAGACTGTGTTAGTTGAAAGTGAATTGAAAAGCTTACTGGGTGAAACTAACACGAGTGAATTTTTTGAAGCTTTATATGAGGAGCTAGAGCAACATACGGCTGAAGTTACCGGCCGCAAGCAAGTTAAATTAACCCGCGATCTTGTTTCCTATGACAACCATAATGCATACAGTAATTTTGCCAACAAAGGTAATTTCTTAACATCTAAAGGCGATTTTACTCGTCAGAAAGTTCCTAACAGGTGGGGCAAAAGAAGCTATGGTGCTGTTGCTACTGGTTTGAATGAATTAACATCGGTTGGTGTTCATAATGTCACTGGTGATAACAGCAAACAAATTGAGCGCCAGCATTCCACCAGTGCTAGTGACATTATTATGGACAGTGATTACAACACTAAGGCTTGTAGCAATAGTGACGTTAGTGCTGAAAAAGTAGCAGTCATAGATAATAATGACAAAGAGACTGTTGGACATGCTATTAACAACAATGGGTCAGTTAGACCCAAGGTCAAAACTGGGACTAATACTTTGGTTAATACCACAACAGCCTGTTCTTCTTTCTCTACTTTTTTCAACAAGAAAGGCAATAACAACAGCAGGAACACTGTATTGACCCGCAGTCGGGCCTTTTTGGGGTCGAATTCTTCGGGCGACGAAACTTAAAGGGAACATTAGACCAATTTAGTATTATAAATTTAACTGACCATTGTTTTTCTGACTGTGAAATCAGTGTTTTGAAATTAGGTTTAAATTTCATTCCTACATCTAGAGCTAATTTTAGCAATACCATCACTGACTTAAAGAAATTCACCAGGAAACTGAATTTACACTATTTGTTAAATTTTCTAAATAAAGAAGAACAAAGCGAAAAGATTTTTATTAAACCTTCAGATTTTACTCCTCATTTACATCACACCATTAAGGTGTTTGAGGAGCAATGTGTACAAGACATCACAAAAGTTTTGAACAATAATAGTTATATTATTGATAATTTAACTAAGGATGAAAGATTGGTTTGAAAATCTGAAATCGCTTTGTAAGGATTTCAGATTTATGAAAAGTGATAAAGGGGGCAATATTGTAGTTATGAGCCAGGGGGCTTACAATAATAAAATGTTAGATATTGTTAACAATTGTGATGAGTATGAGACTATCAGTCTGTATGACATTAACCGCAGGATGCGTTTTATACATTCTGAGCTATATGGTTTATTCATGACAGGGGAAATTACCCGTGAGATTTATGATTTTTGCGTAGTTAATGAGCCACGAATAGGGGTTATTTTTGGTATACCTAAAACCCACAAGAACATTAAAAATCCCCCACTCAGACCCATTGTTTCTTCTCCACACTCTGTTACTGAGGGTATTTCCTTAGTTATTGATGCTGTGTTGGGGTCTATTTTGGTAGGAGAAGTTTCGTTCATTAAAGATTCATGGCACTTTTTAAGTAAATTTGGGACATTTTTGCAAGGATGTGATTTTGATCCTTCAAGAGACATTATTTTCACCATTGATGTTGTCTCTTTATATACCTGCATTCCCCATGCTTCAGGAATTGACGCAGTTTGTGATTTCTTGTTAAAGAAAGATGTCGGGTTAACTGCTAATGCCATTTCTACTATTAGGTTATTTCTAGAATTGATTTTGGAGAACAATTTTTTTCTTTTTGGAAAGAAGTATTATAGACAAAAGAAAGGGGTGGCCATGGGGTCATCGGCTGCTCCAGCTTTTGCCAATGTAGTCATGGCTTGGTGGGAATTTGAAGTTATGCCAACCCTGAACAGGAAATTTAATATTAAGTTTTATTGTCGTTTTATTGATGACTTATTATTTGTTATTGAGGGTGACTTCTCTACAGTTGACAGTCTGATTTTCGATATTGATACATCTTCTGATTTTTTGAGATTTACAAAGGGAAGTGTAGGACTGCAGGTTAATTTTTTAGATGTATTACTATATTGGGATGAAAAAGACCACAGGTTTCACAGCAGGGTTTTCTGTAAAGAGACATTTACCAATGGTTACTTGCATTATTCAAGTAATCATCCTAGGCATGTTGTTAAGAACATCCCCCGTGGTCAATTTATACGGGCTAGTCGAATGACGTCAAAATGTAGTGACCTGTTTGAAGAATTTGATACTATTATTTCCTTATTTGGACAGAGGGGATACAATATTGTTGAATTGACACAGACAAAAGATGAGATTTTGACTAGACGCACTACTTCTTTTAAAGCTTTACTAGATTATCCTGCATTACCAACCAGTGTTGGTAGGGATTCAAACACGAGAAACGACATTAATCCACATGTCATGTGCTCTTTGGACATTAGTTCCGATGGTAGACAGATTAAGCAAATTATAATCAATAATTGGAGGATAATAAATGGGAATAATGACATACGAAAGATAGTGGGTGATCGACCGTTGTTTGTTTTTAGGAATCACAACAATTTAAAGAAAATTTTAGAATTTAACACTCAAGTTCAACTGAACACGCACACTAACAAAACTGGAATGCATTGCTGCCATGGTTGCAACACATGCAGGTTTATTTCTGAGGGACCTTACATTAAAATTGAAACTATAGACAAGACATTTAAGGTTCCTGGTTATGTTGATTGCAACTCAAAGGGGGTTGTATATATTAGCCAATGTTCTGGATGTTCAGCTTTCTACATTGGCATGACGACCAGATGCCTTAAAACTAGAATTAGAGAGCATTTATATAGCATTAAAGCAAGGGATGAAAACAATGCTCTTTTTAAACATTCAGTTGTTTGCAATAATTTTAAAAAATTTTTATTTTCTATTTTGGATATTGTGCATTCTGATTTAAGGGTAGGAGATTTTAAAATTTTTTTAGAACAACGTGAAACTACTTGGCAAATTAAACTTAATTCTGACAAATTTCCAGGATTAAACGACACCATTAATGTGAAATGTTTTTTAAAATACAGGAAATTACATGTTGATAAAGACTGTAATACTTTGTTATTGCTTACTTAAATTATATAGTATTTTTATAATTTAATTGTTTAGGTTTATTGATTAATTAGTAATTTGTATGTAATTAGCATCAGTATTTAAATGTTTTGTTGGAGGTGATTTGTTGCATTCTGAGGAAGTCTTGTGACGAAAGTGGGTATTAAACATTGGAGTACGCTATTGCATTTTGGTTTCTCATCTCGTCTTCTGGCTCTGTTTTGGTTACTTGGTTTTTTTGCTTTGTTTGGTTTACTGCAAAATGATGCTTCATCTTAGTAATGACAGTACTAGATGCTAGGTTAGGAAGTAAGTCAATCTTGAAATAATTGGAGTAAGAGTCTACTAACACCAGATAATGTTGACGATTCCACTTGAAGATGTTGGTGGCTACTGTTGACCAAGGTAGTTCTGGAATCTGGTTTAGCTATTGTGGTTACTTCTGTTGAAGTGGCTTAGTACTATTACACAGGGAACAAGAAGAAAGTGCTCTCTCAATGTCTTGTGACATAGAAGGCCAAAATTATATCTCTCACCCTTCTTTTGGTAGATTCGGTTACTGGGTGACCACGATGCAAGATACAATGTACTCTTGTTGCAATGACTTTGGAACAATTACTTTTGGACCTTTCATAATGATACCTTTGTCAGACAAAATCTCATCTCTGTATGGAAAATAAGGTTGCACTTCTCGAGGTAAACTAGATTGCTTTGATGGCCATACTTGATTGACAAAGTAGTTGAGCTTCTGTAAAACTGGACCTGTGGCTGTGTGATCTCGCAACTCATCTAGACGTGTGGAAGAAAAATGTCTCACTTCCTGACTTCAAAATCAAGATTCTCATTCTCATGCTGTTCTGTGGTGTTTCTGTGTGATCTGGATAAGCAAGGTAAAGAAGTTTGCCTTTCTTGTAGATAAGATTGAAATTATACTTTTGCAATCTCACCACCATGTGTTTCAGACTGGCTGGAGCTGAATGCATAGGTTTTCTTAAGATAGTGACTAGAGGTTGATGGTCTGTTTCAATCTGGATAGGTCTCCCATAAACATAATCATGGAACTTCGAACATGCAAACACAATTGCTAAATGCTCTTTCTCGATCTGGGCATACTACATCTCAGTTTGGGTAAGAGTTCTCAATGCATAGGTAACTAGTTGAGCCTCTTGTAGAAAAGGGCGGGAGACTTAAACCTCGACACGGCTATAAATAGGACGTGCTGGAGGGATAGATTCATCACCCAAAGACTCCCTATGCTGTGGAATAAAATCCCGGTATATGTGAGGCAGAGCACCTCGCTGGCCTTGTTCAAGAGAAATCTTGACCAATGGATGGGAGATCGCAGATATACCCCAGGGATTACCTCAGTGTCACTGCTCAACAGAGGCACAGCAAAATAATGGGTATAGTTCCCCATACTAAAGGGGTGGCGTAAGCCACAAAACTATGGGCTAGGCTTGTAAATGCCCTCGGGCAGATAGCCTAGTATGAACCTATGAACCTATGAACCTATGAACCTGCACCAAGACCAAATTTTGAAGCATCACAGAAAACTGTAACTGGTTTGTGAACATCATAGTATCTGAGAGTTAGTGGACTAGCAATTCTCTGTTTCAGGACATCAAATGCTCTTTGGTGTTGCTCTAACCAAGACTAGGATACATCTTTACATGTCAGCTCTCTAAACAGCGCTGAAAGTTGGCTCAAGTCTGGAATGAGCTTGCCTTGGTAGTTGACCATGCTGAGAAAACAGCTTGAACATTGCCTGGCATCTCAAGAATGGCAGTTTGCTTTATAGGGTCTGGTCATAGGTCTGCATTGGTAAATAAATGACCAACATAAGTAACTTCTTGTAGCCTGAATTTGCATTTGTGTGGGTTGAGCTTAAGATTCATTTTACGTGCCCTTTCTAGAAATTTTCTGAGTTTTCTGTCTTGTTCAGCTTCACCATTACCTCCTACTAGTATGTCACCTACTATAATAGCACAAGGATACTCAGAAATAAGTTGTTCCATTGCATGTTGAAAGACTTCACTTGCGGAATATATCCCAAATGGCATTCTCAAAAATTTGTACCTGCCAAATGGAATACTGAAAGTAGTGAGCAATGAGTATTTTTTGTAAAGTTTATTTTGCCAAAATGAACTCTTTCTCTTTGCATCTAAGACAGAAAAAACTGTGGAATTTGGCATCAAGGCTGCGACTTCTTTGACTGTGTGCATTGGATGATGAGGTCTTTTTAGTGCTTTGTTCAACTCTCGTGGATCAATACATATTCTGATGTCATCTGAGCTTCTATTAAGAGCTACCACCATGGATGATACCCACTCAATTGGAGTTGCAACTGGACAAGTCACACCTTTTATCTAGCTCGGCTTTGACTCTGTCCTGCATGGCTATTGAAACTGTACATGCTGGCCTGATAACCGGACTGACTTCTGGGTCTAACTTCATGGAAAACACAACTAGAAGTTTGTCTAATTTGTCTTCAAAAAGATCAGTGTAGGTAGAAAAAAATATACTGGGCAAAATTAGAGTAGTGGTCTTTCAAGTTGACTTGGTGGACTTCCTTATTAAATGAAAGCAGTTCCATTTTCAAATTGTCTCTGAGCCTAGTAATGACTGGACGTGCCTCATGACCACATAAAATAACAAGTCATAAGTTTTCCCAGCAGAGTAACATGAAAGCACTACTGAGCCTTCAGTTTGAACTTCTTCACCTCCAAAAGCAGCAAGCTTCACACACCTTGCCAAATCAAGCCTTTCACCATGACACTCTAGCAAATGTTTCTGCTGACATAACATTGCACTTGGAGCCTGTATCAACTTTGAGCTCTATGGGTTTGCCATTTATCCAAATATTACAAAATACTTCATTCTTTGCCCTTAAATCTACTGCATTAACTGTTTCATAAAGCACTGATACACCATCAACATAAAGAGTAGGGTTACAACTTTCTAATTGATCAACTCGTTTCTTAAAATGTTCCTTTTTAATAAAAGAATGTGGGCTTTTTGATTTAGAAAATCTTCTGAAATTATTCCATTTATTACATTTGTGGCATTGCTGACCAAAAGCTAAACATTTTTCCTTTTTAGATTCATGACTTCCACCAGTTATGACAGTTGGCATACTAGGTTAGGGCCCATGCTTTGAGTTTGCTGACTCACTATTATGCTTCACTGAGACTATGTGAACTCTGGAATTTGCTAGAAAGTGCTGGAGTTTACCAGTGAGTGCTACAGGGGCTACAATTGCTGCCATGTGCTTGGGCCTGTATCTTTTAACCACTCACATGCTGCATACTATCAACATGAGCTTTATCACTGTACCTTCTAGAGCTATTCTCATTTGTAAGTATACTTGTGTGCTTTTCTGTGAGCTCATATATCTGACAAATCTCAATGGCCTTATTCAAAGTTAAATCACTGTCATGAAGCAAAATCTTTCTTACAGAATCATCTTTAATACCACACACAAATCTGTCCTTTATCATCTCATCCCTTAAATCACCGGATCTGCACATTTTAGCCTTATGTCTCAGGTCAGTTATATATGCTGCAAAGGTTTCACCAAGCTTTTGATCCCTTGTGTAAAATAAGTGCCTTTCCACTAACATTTGTCTGGAGGTTACACATTTCTCTAAATCTATGTTTTAAGAACTCTGGGTCCTCCCTTGACTGAGCTGATACAACAATATGACGGTTTTCCCCCTCACCTGTATAGATAGCAGGTGCATACACAAATGAACATTCTCTTTCTGTGGCTTTGGACCCAGCTAAATAAAGTAGAATAAATGTCTTTGTATGGTCATCTTTATCAGGAACTTTATGACGATAGGTTACTGATGGTCACTACTGACATATGTTACTTATTCTCTGTATACCACACGAACAGGGATTAGAGTAGTTCTCTGACTATTTGGTTGCTAACACGGACTTGGACCATAATACCATAAGTACTTTAAGAACATGTATGGAAATGGTGTTAGTAAACAATTTCCTGGTCTTTGAGGGGCAACTATTTAGGCAAACCCAAGGGGTGGCAATGGGGGCCTGTTGTGCCCCAGTATTTGCAAGTATTGTGCTGTCCCAATGGGAGAATCTTTACATTCTTGGGTCCCTTTAAAGAGATTCCTGGGCACTGTACGGATGCTATTTGGATGATATTGTATTGTTGGAAGGATGGGATATAAAAATTGGAAGAATTTTTTTAATACAGAAACAACACAACCACAGTTTTGAATTTTAGTATGGTAGTTGACAAGGATAGCTTGAATTATTTAGATATTACAATTAAAAAGGACTATGATCACAAACTTTTTACATCCTTGTTATATAGAAAACCTACTTATTCCAACTCATTGCTGCATTTTAGCAGCTGGCACCCCATCCACCAGAAGAAAGCACTGGTAAAGGGTCAATACGTCAGATTGGCTAGGATGATATCTGGCTGGGATGACTTTTTAAGTGAATGACTTTTAAGTGAATGTACAGTACTGCCGGGTATGTTGGTTCAGATAGGTTACCCTGAAGCATTTATTAAGAACATCGTGGATGAAGTAAAGTTTAAGAGAAGGAAGGGTGTTTACCACAGTTTGTTGAGTACTGGCGTCAACTTATTTGAAGAAAGGGACAACAGGACTGAACCTGGGTTTGTAAGAGTGATGGTATTACTATACAATACTGATTTCTATGACATTAGATACATCATTTACAAGCATTGGGGTATTTTTAGTCTAGACGCAGGGGTATCCACTACCTTAGGTATGACACCAAAGATAGTTTATAAGAAGGAGGTACCTTTTAAGGGACTATTGGAAAGGACAAATTCCCTGAATGAAACTAGAGGTAGTTACAAATGTGGTAGATGCCCCCAATGCAGATATATGTTAGATACAGAGGGTGTTACTATCAGGAACTTTGGAAAAATTAGACCAAAGACAAAATATTATTGTTACTCTAAAGGGGTAGTATACCTTGGGTTGTGCCAGGCCTGTGATGGCTTTTATGTCTGGAAAACCAAGAGGGCCATCAAACAGAGAATTTACCAACATTGTTATGAAATAGCCAACAAAAATGTAAATAATGCTTTATACAGGCACATACAAGAATTTCCTGACCATGTTTTCAAGTTTTCTGTTATAGACCATGTAGATCTGGGACAAAGAGAGGGCCCAATAGATGAATACTTGGAATTTATTGAGATGAAATGGCAGGTTAGGTTAAATTCTACAATTTTCCTGGTTTATACAATAAAATAAAACTTTCCCCCTTTTTAAAACTTAAATCCATGTACTTAATATAATGGTTATGTAACTGTTTATCTGTATATAAGGTTACTGTGTTTTTTATTGCTAGCAGGTTAATAGTTAACCTAGTTTTAAAAAAAAAATTTGTAGCAGGGGTGGGGGCTACTGTGTGTTAACCAATTATGACTTAGAGTCGTGTATTTATATGATGACACCAAAGTGTTTTAATTCATTCTGAAGAAGTCTATGTAAAGGAAAGACGAAAGCGCTAAATAAATTATTTTATTGGATTATTGCTGCTGTCTTGGAATTGGTTCACTCATTTCTGCTGTTTTCTGTTGTAGAGTTTATTTATGGCAGGGGACCAGCAGATTGGCTACCTTTTTTTTGGAGGAGAGCGTCATGGTTTTATTTCGTATGGCGAGATCCATGCATTTGTGTACGTGTTCGTACAATGCATTGGTGTATGCTTCAGCAGCCATGCATCTGATCTCCATTTGCATGGGTGCTGTGAAGTTAGCCACCTCTGTTTTTAGGAGCCCAAAGTTAGCTTTGGAGAAGTTTTTCATGGTGGTTACTTTTGCGGGGGGGGGGGGGGGCAGTGGGAAGGATGTGGATTTCCAAGGTGATTAGTTTGTAGTGTGATCTAACCAGGGAGGAACAGTCGCCTATGTTAGCAATGACCAGGTCAAGGATGTTGCTACCTCTAGTGGGGTAAGAATGAGCTGGTCCAGGGCACTGGAATTAATGAATTCCAGGAAATGTTGGGCAAGTGTATTGGTACATGAGTAGTTTTCCCAGTTAATGGAGGGTAGTTTAAGCCGCCCAATATGAGAGTGTTTGATTGGACCTTAATATTCTCCAGGGTGCATAGGAACGTGGAGTGTGAGTCTTGGTACATAGTTGGGGACCTATAGCAGGCTACGATCTGAATCGCTGTTTTACCCAATGTTAGCTGCACCTGAAGTATCTCAGATGCATTATGTTGGGCTGCCAGTCTGAAGGTGTGCGCATCCTTTATGAATATGGAACCACCACCACCTTTGCAGCTTCAGTCCAAGTTCTGGGGCCGAAAGGTGTGGAATAAGTTATAGTCTGGTGGTGCAGGGGTGCTTTCTGCTGGCTTGAACTAGGTATCTGTTACGGCACAAATATCAATGTTCTCCATTTTAAGGAGTGCTTCGAGTGAGTGCATTTTGAGATTTAGACTTCTAGCGTTGAGCAGCATGACCCTCAGATTGCATTTGTTTGTAGCTGTTACGGTGGTAATTTTGTCTTTGGAACACTGCCTAAAAAAGGCACTATAGGGGTGGCAAGAGCCTTTGCCAGTATCTGGAAGCCCAGGGGTGACAGATGCAGGCCATCTCTGGCAAAGTATCGAGGTCTGTCAATCATGTCATCCCAGGCAGACAAATATTGCCCCTAAGACACACAAACCATTAGTATCTGGTTGACCCAGCCAGTGTATTATATTTTAAAAAGAAAATCAACAGTCCCCAAAACACATTGCCTGCCTAGTATCTGGTTAACCCTGCCGGGATATTATATTGAAAAAAAAAAGAAAGTCATTAACAGCCCCCGAAACAAACATACCACCTAGTAGTATTTGGTTGCCTTTGACAGTATACTGTTAGATAAACATCACAAACAGCCCCTAAAACAGCCATGTCACTGCAGAGTTGATCTTATACTATCTGGTTGACCCTGTCAGCCTCAAGTCCCTGGATGTCAGATAACATTTATACTCTACCACATCATGTAAAAAGTATCTGGTCAACCTTCCTAGGAAAATATTGAATACAGAATGTATCTTGTCAACCCTGCCAGGAAAACAACAAACACAGAAAGTATCTGGTTGAACCTGCCAGTAAAAAAAATGCAGAATGTATCTGGTTGGCCCTGCCAGAAGAAGAAAAAAAAAACAACAAATAAACTGAGAACGTAGTTAATGCCCTTTCTTTTGGGGGGGGGGGGGTAATTTAAAAATAGTCTTTCTTCCCTCCATTGCTTCTCTTACTGACCTTAAAGTTTGATTCTAAATCTCTAAATCTAAAAATATTCTGATCCGGATGCCGATGATGGATTTAGATATCCACTTGTTGTAAGTGTCGCTCTCTCTCTCTCTCTCTCTCTCTCTCACACAACTTAAATACAGTACAGTTAAAGCGCAGGAAGAGAATGTGAGAGTAACAGGACTAATCAGTAACTGCATCACATATGCAGATTACATGACAGGCTGCTGACCCTAACAGTCCCATAGGCTTCCCCTGCAGTTAAAAGCACAGTGACTTCTGGGCATCTGCTTTGATGCCTGCAGACATCCCAATCTAGATTGTTTTAAAAACAGTTTGGTGACAAAAAAAAGTTTTGTTTTTTTTTTTTTGGAACTTGAGCATGCCATGTACACTGCTCTAAGTTCCACGTCACATCTTCAGCTTTTTGCACTAGTTAGCAGTTCGAACTGCTAATAGTGTGTAAAATTAAAAGATTAATGAATCTCTTTTTTTTTTTCTTTTATAGGAAAGTTGGGGGGGGGTTGCAGTCCAGCAGGTCAGTACCACTAGCCGTCCCTGCATTGTTTGCAGCAAACTATCCTAACTGGGGGACATGGGGCTGTAGAGTCATTCACGTAGATGTGCCCACAGAAGTCACTGAATACTGTGCAACTCACAGAGAACTGAAACATCATAACATTCAAAAGTGTGGATTTCAGTCAGAACAGCTATTGACTAACTTAAGATAATGCTCGCTACATCACCTTGTGTAGAAGAAACTGCCTTTCATAAATGCACATCATGAGTAGTGAAAATTATTCTGGTCAAAAAGGTATGAGCAAAGAGGCAGTGCATCAGTATGAATTAGGACAGTCAGACTGAAGCTATATTACTTCAGCAGGAAGTAAGGCATGTTATAATCATGGAAGTAAGACATGTTATTATCATCCTTTTGCTGGACAGGGAAGCAGCAATAGTCCATGGCTAGAGCTAGAATTCTTTTATTATTTATAAAAGGCTTCCTAGATAGTTCAGTAGGGTACAAATGACAACAGTGTGTAAGCATTTAAGTATTTCCAAGAGTGTGATGCATGATAACATAGTGGGAATGAGCAGATAGTTTACTTGCTGTAAAAAAAGAGGAAACCAAAGTTAAGACATTAAAGATATGCTGTGCATGTCCCTACCATGCCAAAAATAACATGCTCCAAAAATTAAGTAACTTCACAAATGCAGTTGATACATTTCTTTCTGCCTTGTACTAGGCAAGTCAGTTAAAAATATAGTAAGACTGCTGGCTATGTGAATGCCTCGTCTCCAGGGATGTAACTTGAATACATCAATTTCACACTTCTGTACATCAGGCGATTAATGAAACAGCCAGAGGCAACTGAATCCCATTAGCTGCTATAGTGAATGACATCCTAACAAAATTCTTTAAAAGCACATACACATTAAGCTAACAATACTGTTCTAAATTACAGGGGATAATGCAAACCGGCATTTATGAATAATGAACCAGAACAGCTATTATGATAACAGATGGCACTCAAATGTGTATTGCATGTATATTTAAAAATGTTAAAACAGTGGACCTGTTGGAATATATTCTGCTTAAATTTCCTTAAACGAGTCTATAAATAAAGTCAATGCTGTGTAAATAATCTTGCTTGTTAATCAAATATCTGGAATATTTAATTGAAAAGAAAATGACAATAATATATATTTTAATGCTCTTATAATCCACTCTTTAAGCATTTAAGAGGCATATTTCTTATGCCAGTTTAGCACCGCTGGAAGATGTTTCATATCAGTCTGAGATGCTTTCACGCTTTCAGAGCATATTTTACCAAGACAGCATTTACTGCTGGCCTAAACTTGATTCATGTATAACTGATGATGTACTGTGCATAGATCTGAAGAGATCTTTATACTCTGGTTCATAGGCTCATAGGTAAGTACTAGGCTAGCTGCCCTTGTGGACCAACTTAAGCTGAGACAATTCCTTTTCAGAGGTGGTAAACTAACCCAATACCTTCTTTCTATGAGGTATTTGCCTTAACCATTATACCGACCCCCCAACCCTTAAAGTTCCAGTTTCCTAATGGCATAATAACAGGATAATATTCATGCAAGCTATTTGAGACATAAATGTCTTATCTTATTTACAGCAGCAGAATGAATGAACGATATAGTTTGACTTTTGAGGGACAAAATTGCAATATTGCTGCAGGTTAGTGAAGCACAGGGAAGAATTCAGAAACATTTAAAAGCATTTAAAATAGTTATGTTTATTTCCAGACTAACAATTATAAAGTAAAAATAGTTTAGGCTAAATAACTATTATACACATTCTGCATCTCTTTCACACACACACACACACACACACACACATGTGCAGGCACACATGCGGGCGCACACACAAACACACACACACACACACACACACACACACACACACACACACACACACACACACACACATGCAGGCACATACACACACACACACACACACACACACACACACACACACACACACACACACATACACACATACACACACACACACACACACACACACACACGTGCAGGCGCGCGCACACACACACACACACACACACACAGAAAAAAGTCCGGCATTGCACTAAATAATAATGTAAAATATACAACATAAGAACAAAGGACCCAATATTGGCACTAGGCAAACATTTTTGTTTGTCATTGCATCTTCATATTATAGCAAAGCATGTAAATAACATTCATTCCACATAGAACATAATTAGATCAACACCAGTCTGAGTTCAGTTTTTAAACAAATATACTACAGTTATATGATATGTTGGCAGATGATCACATATGGATAAGGATATACACTGTTAATAAGACTGTATCTTATCTCCTCATACTACACTTGTATGGGGGGACATTGATTAAGTCACTTAAGCAGTCCTTCCTGACTGATTCTTAAAATAATACCTGTACCTGCACTAAGTATCCTTACCTGCATCAAAATGAATTAATTATCCCTGTAACATCTGTCTGCTTAGCTACCTATTTTGCTATAGTATAATAAGTTGTATTTTCATTACAAAATTAATTTTCTCTGAACCTTAAGTTTATGAAATGATATTGTATTTTATTCATTCAACATTTGTTTAATAAATAAATAAATAAATACATTAAATATTTCATAAACATAAACAAAGCTGAACATATATCATTTTATAAGAAATGATATATGTTCAGCTTGCTCTTGTGACTGTCATTTCATTTATCATTGTATATTTAAACTTGTTTAGGTGAAACATTCCAAATTGTTCACACGCTTAAAGTGTCTAACAGTATTTCCTCTCATGGACCAGAGTTCATTTTTTAACCTAATACATTTAAATAACTTAAACTACATCAGAATTGTACCTTTTTGATTCCTTCATCCTTCTAGTACCTTCCATCCCCTGTCCGCTATTGGTCTGTTTATTCCTCCTATCCCCTAGACACTAGAGTTGGGATCAGGGGAGGGTAGGACATTTTATATGGTCCTTATACTCATCCATTCAAAGGAAAGCAACGTTTAGTGCTTATAAAATGAACCTCAGGATAAAGACACAATATGTCTGATTAATACATAAACCTCAAGGAAAACATCTGTTCATTTTAAATTGCTTTAGAATAAATTAGTATGCTGAATTCATAACAGTAAACAATCTTACTTTCAGTGTTCATTCACAGTTTCTGACAATTTCCACTGCAAGAAGCCTGACTCTAGAGAAGGGCCAATGTAAATAAGTAGCTGAGTTATCCCTAAGCCTATTCTCCTACCTTGGAAACAGGTTTAAATATATTATGACAGGATAGATTGCTATGGGTACTATGTTGGGCTGCTATGCTCATACCTCTCAACTGTCCAGATTTTTGTAGAATGTCCAGATTTTTACCTCAAAATTTTTGATCATTCCTCATAAAATTTGTAGCTTTCTGATAAGTCACAGGGATTGTCTGAGGAATGAAATCACTAAATAATGACATACATTTGAGTTTCAGACTTCATGTGCTTTAGAAAATGCATTTTAATACAGACCCTGTTATTCCAGCCACGTTCTATGCATATTAGAGCAGTATTTAAAATTTGTTCCTGTTTTGGGGTCTTTGCCCCCTATTATGTCAGGCTTTGTCCAGATTTCATGGAATAAGAGGTTGACAGCTACTATACCACATGCCAAGAACTAGCTATGATCATGAATGATGAACACCATGTATGTTGCAACACTCTGTACTAGAGTCCTTATTGAATAATTATGCCCCGGGATTCATGAAGCTCGGCGCAGGGCCGGTGTAAGGCCTGCGCCGGCGGTGCAGTGAACAGTCGGCGTAGTAGCGCCATATGCATAGTAATGAGAGCGCGCCGCAACCACAGACACGTGCGTAGTGTACGTGAGTGAGCCCAAGTAGGATGCGTCCGGAGGCGTGGCTAAGCCGGCAGGCGATGAGCAACCTAATGTGCTGACTGCCACGGTCCGCCCATAATAGTAATGGCAGCAGCCAGGGCCCGTGCAGAATGAAACGCACATAGAGTATGCAACATAGTACCCGTCCCAACAAAATGGAGAAGCAAACACAACCCACGCAGCCCAAGTGTACCCGTCCAAGGAACAAAGGATATGCGTAACACACCGTGTTCGGCCTTCAATGCACCGTCAGTGGGCATACCCAGAGAAGGTGTACCGCAGCATGTCAGCGCGCCGCACCGACATAGGAGTAGCGACTAAGGTTACCACCTGTCCCACTTTGCGAGGGGCAGTCCCTCCATGGGCAGTTGTGTCCCAATAAAAAATCTTAAAAACGGCAAATGTGCTAAGATTGTAGGACAACATGATATCCCGTATGTAATGTAATGGTTGTCTGAAATGGTTATTTCCGTAAGTAAAATACCTAAATGTCACAAGAAACAGAATAAGCAACCAAACTGCTACAACAATAAGGTTACATTTAGGCAAACAAGTAAAGTTTTACGCTATATAGTGACTGTGGGTATGTGTCGGCCTGTAAAATCTGATGTGAGTCCCAAAAATGTCCCACCTTGGCCATCGGAAAAGGTGGCAACCCCAGTAGCGACATGGGCATGGTCACCAGGGTTACCAGCTGTCCCACTTTGCTCTGGACAGTCCCTCAATGGACAGTTGTGTCCCGGCAAAAATCGAAACATGGCAAATGACCTGCGATTTCTGTGCAAAAATATTCACTCAATACACCTGTAATAGTAGCATAAAACATATATTTTGTCTATGAAACACATACATGGCATCAGAAACCGAATAAGGAACCCAAACGCTACCAGAATAAGCGTATATAATGGCAAACAACTGAAGATCTGTCAACACCACTTGCTGTGGGTATGTGTTGGCCTGCAAAATCCGATGTTTCCACAAAACATGTCCCACTATGGGCATTGGAAAAGGTGTCAACCATAATGGTCACAAGCAGTAGTGAGAGTACACAGCCGGGTAGCTGTGTCGACATAACAACAGGAAGGAACCAAGAAACCCTAAACACAGGCAAACATGTGCAGAGCAACATGTCCCACACCCAGCCACGTGTTTGTCGCATACACAGGACGGCGTATGTCTAAGTGTAATATCCAGAAGCAGAACCCATGCATGCAAATGTAATACAAAGTAGCCCCAATGTAGCATGTAAGTCCCACCCATGTACGCCTGTGCACCCAAACCAGCTAGCATCCCTGTGCAGCTACACACCTACACACAATGGGCATACCTGAAATGTGGTAAGAAGTATTGTCTTAGCCAGTGCCATGCGTGCAAATATGTACCCCACATGTCACCAACCCACCTCAGGTACAGATATAGAAATGGCTGCATGTGAATGTGTCTGCAGAATGTGTACATCCCACATGTGGTATGTACCCGTCCAAACCATATAGGTTTGCACACGCCACGGTGCACATAACTGTACACATGTGGACAAGTTGGGTTGTTGAACCACCGCACCGATGATTAGCTATGCAGAGAAGTCAAACACATATAGCGGAACATGTGCCTACCAAACAGGACGTCCTAACAGGGTGCCACAGGCACAGAAGGGGAAGGTGGGACATCACATGTGGAGAGCAGCGTTTCCGGACGGCCAACTACACACGGTCAAGGTAAAGGACGGAACAACATGCATACGTCCGGATGGATGTTGTTAGAAAAATATATATAGAAACACATATGAAGTGCCAGTTTAGAAGCAAAATACTATATAATGTATTGAATTGTACTGTACAATATGGCAGTAGAAATGATCATGCATGTAATTGGTGAAGCATAGCTGCAGTGTGATCGAACTCTGACCCTGGCAGTAACCAGTTCAGCAGGGTTATGTCTCTCAGCATCAATTATCTGCTGGGTTACAGAAAAATAAATGTATGTACATGTATAACATCCTCCCTTCCCTGAGGAGGATGGCCTTGTGAGCACTATCGAAGATAGAGTACAACTCCTTACCAGAGAGACAAAGGAACGTATTAAGAAATGAACTGACTATTGTACCGGAACAGTCCAGTGTCCTTGAAACAGCAACAATTACAGAAGGACACTGTAATTGACCAGGTGCCTTGCAAGGTTGTGTTATTCCCATGGGAAAACATTTTAAAAGCATTACCTCAGCACCTTCGTATGTATAGAATATTGCGGACCATAGTGATGGAAATGCCCTGTGACTGACCATGTCAGTAAGGTGGGCAAAAGCTGATTGTAAACACTATATAAAGAAATTGCTTACTGTATAGAGTCAGACAAACCTCTCATACTTGGACTGTATAGTTTACTGCCTGCCTGTGTACACTACTAAAACGTTGTGAACCCGAGCTTCCTGTGTTATTGACTGTCACTTCGGAAAGCCTACTGATGTCTACAGTTTGGTTTTAACAACTTATGTGACATTGTGGTCCTTGTTATCCGGAATTCCCTTGGTAAGCTACAGGTCAGAGTGCATGGGTGGTTAGACATGTGCGCAGGAGAATTTGCCTAAATAGTTCTTCTTGAGTGAAAAGACCTCCGACTGAATTGTTGTGTGTAAAGAGGCTGTCCACTGTCTGATCTGTGGCTGAAAAGCGGAAAACTGGATCCCAAGAAGAAAACGTGCAGTCATAAACAGGAGGCTCAGGTAAGGAGGGTTTGCCTCTTTGTCTCTATTGTAGATCAGGGACCAGACTACATTGTGTTTCTGTTAACAGTTGTGATAGCAGGTCGAAGACCAATCCAAGCAGTTTTAAATTTGGACATAGATCAGGGGAACACAGAGTAGAGTAAATAGTCATAGTAGACACTACAGTGGATACAGGGAAGGAGATGCCACGTGGTACGAGAGAAGGGTTACGTAACAGTCGTGTAGAGGATATGGGAGATTAGTGCACAAACAGATCGTGTGATCCTCGTTTGACGGGTGATGTGAAGTACATGCAATTGCAGAGAGCACATAATGTGAGATATTCTGCAAAATGGTGCAATAAATATGACATAGATGGTATATTACACAAACTATCATTACTGAAACATTGGAACCACTGAAAATGTGATGCAGGTGTTCTAGGGTAACCACCTGTCCCACTGTGTGAGGACAGTCCCTCTTTGGCCACTTGTGTCCTGCAAACAAACTGAACAAATGGCAAATGTCCTGATATGGTAGGACAAAAATATTTCATATATCTTCTTTAATGGTAACATAAAACAGTTATTTCGTATCTGAAACACCAAAATATCATAATAAGCAGAATAAGCAACTCAAATGCTACAAGAATAGGTTGCTCTCCTGGCAAAAAGTGATTTGCTGTCCTTTGTACTGGCCGTGGGTATGTTTTGCCCTGCAAAATGACACATCCCTAACACTAATGTCCCACTTTGTGCATCTGAAAAGGTGGCAACCATAAGATGTGTAGGCGAAAAACAGCGACAATTGGGGATCCGTCAAGCACATAGGTGGATTGAGGTAGTAAACCGAAGGGAACAGAACACTAAAAATGCGAAAGCATCATACGTACACAAAGGAGATAATAATACAGTAGTAGCGACAGCACCCCCCCCCCTCCACCACCTCCGATACCACATCCAGGATATGAAGCGGGAGGGCAGGCTAGTCCCCCCCACGTTATCCTGTGGCAACAGAGGTATCACAACGACCAAATGTAAGAGAAGCTATTGAAACCACATCCCGAACCCGTAAAATACCTAGGGACAGTCAAGGAAGAAGAGAGTCACTAGAACAGAATGAGGATATTTGTCAATTAATTGAAGTACCGAACCCTCATGCAGGACAGGAAGGCCAGGACCCAACTCCCTTAGTGTATAGACCGTGGACACCAGAAGATATCTGGAAAGTCACACAGAGAATTCCCCATCTACAAAGTAATCAGTATTCACCATGCAATACCCCTGTATCTTCTGATAGAAAAGCAAAGGGGGAATGGCGGATGGTACAGGATTTACAAGCTGTAAATCATGTAATAACACCTAGGGTACCGATGGTGCCAGACCCACACACTACAATGAATGTTATGAACCCGCCACAGAAGTATCTTACCGCGGTACATCTAAGCTATGCTTCCTTTTCAATACCTATACATGCAGATAGTCCGTATTGTTTTGCATTTACATTCTCAGGGTAAGAGATACAGCCATACCCGGCTATCGCAGGGATACTGTGAAAGTCCAACGATATACGCATAGGAGATGGCTAGCAACATTCCGGTGTTTACTCCACCCGGGGCCAGTCAAGTTCTACTTTATGTGGATGATATTCTGCTTGCGGCCCCTACCCAGCAGCAATGTAGGGAAGATACAATTCCATTATTGAAATATTCAGCAGAACAGGGACATAAATTAAGCAAGCATAAATTGCAACTACAGAGAATACAGGTCAAGTACCTGGGATATGTGTTATCCAAGGAGGGTAGAACATTACATGACGATCGGAAGGCAGCAATTTCACAAGCACCCAAGCCAACTACCAAGAAGGGAATGATGTCCTTCCTGGGCCGACTAACCTTTGTCGAAGCTGGTTGCCAAACAATGCTTTGGAATCTGCTCTATTGTCTGCTTTAATCTTTCATACACCTATGGCAGCACAACATATACTACACAGGATTCCAGTAGCAGAAACAGCTTTCTGCAGACTAAAACGATTGATAGCTTCAACATCTGTTTTAGGTCTCCCGAATAATCATAAGAGATGTTGTCAGACTGTAGATTGTAAGCAGGGATATATGACGTCAGTCTTGACGCAACAGCATGGAAGTAAGCAACGCCCCATAGCTTACTACTCATCGCAGTTGGACACAGTGGCATGGTCAGTGCCACATTGTGTACAGGCAGTAGTTGCAGCACCCATGGCAGTACAGGCCTCGGCCTCAATGTTGTTATTCCACCCTCTCACTGTGAGAGTGTCCCATGCAGTTGCGATCATTCTGCTGCAAGAGAAAATAGCATTCCTGACCCGTGCTAGACATCTTCCTTGTTTGACCATACCCCTGAGTCAACCTCATATGGTGATTGAACGTTGTACAACATTAAACCTATCAATGTCACGTCCGACACCTGTGTATGGCACACCACACAGTTGCCTATATGAAATGGAGGAAATAACTCCACACAGACAGGATATCACTGATATACTCATAGATGATGCAGAGGTGACAGTTTATGTGTACGGATCATGTAGAAAGAGTCCAACAGGAAAGAATCAAGTAGGTTATGCAGTAGTTATTGATAATGAGATTGTAGAAGCCCAACCCCTGCAGCATAACGTGTCTGCTCAAGCAGCAGAATCGATAGCTTTAACACGTGCTTGTACTCTAGCGGAAAACCTGATGTGGGGACATTTATACCGATAGTCAGTATGTTCTCTCTACAGTGCATGTTTATGAGCAGCAGTGGAAGAATAGGGGAATGATAACATCCACCGGTAAACCGATAAATCATGCGCAATTTACCTTGAATGCATTAGATTCGATTCAGTTACCCACTAAAGTAGCTAATTGCAAATGTGCAGCTCATACAAAGCAACAGGATAACAGTAGGAAAGGTAAGGCACGAGCTGATGCAGCTGCAAAACAAGCAGCCTCACAGTCGGAAAGTGTCTTTTTGAATGAGGAATGACAATCCTCAGACATTATAGATGTAGAAATGTTACAAACAATGCAAACATGAACTACGAAAGCAGAAAAGCAGATGTGGGTATGACGAGGAGCAATCCTTGAAGACGGACTGTACATATCCACTGTGAGAAAGCCAATATTAACGTCTAATGTATTCAGATATGCGGCTTTGTTGAGCCATGGATAGAGCCATATCTCAACAGGGGGGATGGTACAGTTGGTTAACAGAATATCCCTAACATACGGAATCAGGAACCACATACAAACATCATGAGCAGTGTGTCATATTTGCAGTAAACATCATGCACAGGGAGCATTTAAACCAAAGGGAGTGGGTTTACCTACACCACCATAACCGTTCCGTACTATTTGTATGGAGTTTATACAGCTGAATAAATGTGAAGGGAAGAAATACTTGTTTAGTGATTATAGATATATTATCAAAATGGGTAGAAGCATTCCCAATCAGGAAACCGGATGCAGCAGCAGTGGCAAAGGTCCCAGTAAAATAAAGTATCCCTATATCTGGCATACTGTAAAGAAGATACAGTGACAATAGAACACATTTTGTGAACCAGACAATCCAGCAACCTGGGGGATTAATTGGTATTTGCATGAATAAACATTTGCATGTACAACCCACAGTCATCATGACTGGTGGTGAGGTACACTGGGATCCCGAGAAATAAGTTGAGGAGGTTGATGGGTGACACCCAGACGAGTTGCATTTGCTGTCCACCTATAGCATTGCTGAGCATGACAACAGTTCCAAATGTAAAGTGTTTGACCCCCTTCGAAGTAGTATTTGGAATGGCATATCATGTGCCACAGTGGAAAGCTGTCATGCCTGCAGAGCTGGAGGTCGATGGCTCATTAGCAAGTTACATGAGAGGATTGTCAACCAATAACACTGTTTTGCAGTTAAACTCTTTTACAGATAAAGAGCAAGCGAAGTCGGACGCATAGCTGACTCCAGTATCCTGTGTGTATTTCACTGTTATCCAGAAAAGTAACTTTCAGAGTCCAACGTGGGAAGGTCGGTACCAGGTACTGTTGGCAACGCCTACTGCAGTAATGTTTGCGGAGAGGTCGTCCTGGGTTCACCTCACCTTATTCAAACCGGTAAAGGATATCAAGTCTGATTTACATGTTGTAGCCAATATACCATAGAGACAGAATCACCCGGGCCAGACTGTATAACAATACAAAGCAACCCCAAAGACATTTGGTTTACTGTCGTACTGATCATACACCTATTAGCCATGTCTGTGGTGACTTTACATTTGCCGGGACCTTACCTGCATATAACTACACAGATAGAAATAGTGATATGTGATGAACTGGCCACAGAGTGGCATCCAAACTACAACACGTACCTGGACATGACGCGTGTGCATGTACAGACTATGAACATCTCAAATTGCTGTGTTTGTACTGCCATACCTACATCATATGGAAGACTTCCGATGTATGTTGTCCCCTTGGGGATAGATTGAGACTTGTGAATATTTACACTTTGATACAGGTTCTGTGAGATCACAGGACAAAGTGGCACTGTACTTACCTGTTACACAAAAAGGAATTGTCTGTTTTCATAAACATGATACAGTTCAAGTTGGTGGGAGTAATTGTAACATAACTGTGTCTTACAAATGACATATAACAGCCAAAGATCACACTACTAGTTGTAGCACCATTCATGATGTGTATTGAAGCTTCATGAGAACAATGTTGAAAGATGTGCAGAAACATCCTGAATTGTATAAACAGTCCTCTGTCATAGACAGGAAAATGTTACATGCAGAGTTAACCCGCATCAGTAGTAAAGTATAATATTGTTATTATGTTTGGGGAAAAAGCATATCAATGGTTACCTGAGAATTGGTCCGCAGTTGTTTTGGGTTTTCTGGCTCCAGTCATATGACATACTGTACAATTGCCTCTGGGTAAAGCGAACTGTAAGACATATAGTTCAAGAACTGGGAACACAGTCGAGATAACTACTAATTCAGTGGGTGAAATGGAAGCTGTTCTGAAAAACATTCTTCTGCAAGAGATAAAGGAATATTGACTCATATGGACTTGAGTGACAGCGTTATATCTTGGGCTGGAACAATCCCAGCTTGTGGAGTAGTGAAATCAATCAGGGAACAGAGCAAGTTGTCAAAACCTGTCGGAGGAATGAGCAATGTGACTTTCCGCTCTTGAACTTGTGACTGATGAACTGGATGCAATGAGAACTGTTGTGTCACAAAATGTAATAGCGCACGACTGCACCCTGGCGGCGAGAACTGGTACGTGCGCGCTTATCGAAGAAGACCGCTGTGTCTAAGTACCACTTAATAAGCACAATATCCACGCCCACCTAGAGGTAATACAGCAGGTGTCAGCCATGGCGGAACCAGGCCCAAACCCATTGACGAACCATTTCCACAAAAAATTTGGTGGATGGGGTTAGCCATACTGAATATCTTGATTGCCATTTGTGTTGTTCTTCTCATATTGGGAGCATGTGTCTGTTGCGGGATACTTTGCATGAAAGTATTAGTCAGGGACTTTGTCGACGTATTTGTACCCGAGACTATGTATCAAGACCTGTAGTGGTATTTGTCAATACAAAATGAAATCCTTTCTGAAATGTACAACAAATGACTTGCCTAGTGAAACGGTCCAGAGAGGAAGGGGCTAGGGAATGAAATAATGTTGTATATGTTTCTGGATAGAATAGAAGCAATCAAAGGAGGGAGAATGTTAGCAAAATATATCTTTAAACATATATATGACGTGCTAGTTTAGAAGCAAATAGTGTATAATGCATATTATTCTAATTTACAATATGGCAGTAGAACTTATCATGCATGTAATTGCCTGTAGTGTAGCTGCAGTGTGATCGAACCCTGACCCTGGCGGTAACCAGTGCAGCAGGCGTATGTCAGTCAGCATTAGTCATCTGCTGGGTTAGAGAATAATAAATGTATGTACAGGTATATTTGTCATCCTTCCACTGAGGAGGATGGCCTTGTGAGCTCCATCTAAGACAGAGTACAGCTGCTCACCAGAGAGACAAAGGAACATAGTAGGATATGAAGTGTCGATCGTATCTGAACAGTCTTGGAACCTTGCCAGAGCGGAATTTACAGAAGGACAGTCTAATACACTATGTGGCTCGCAAGGCTGTGCTATCCTCATGGTAAAACATTTAATAAGCATTACCTTAGCACTGTTGTAGGAATACAATATTGTGGACTATAGTGATGTAAATGCCCTGTGACCGACCACATCATTAAGGTGGGCAAAAGATGATTGTAAACACAATACTCATACAGCTGTTTCTCGTATATAGTCAGACAAAACTCTACACTTGTACTGCATAGTTATTTGCCTACTAGTGCACAGTATTAAAATGTTGTTAATCTGAGCTTCCTGTGTTATTGACTGTCATTTTGAAAAGACTAATGAGTGTTACAGTTTGATCTAAACAACGTAATTGACAGATGTGTATGTTCTAGCATGGGAATAGGTCAAACCAACCACCACAATCACCATGTGTACCACATACAAATAGCCAGTAACACGCAGTAGTAGTGCATGAAGGCATACATGACTGTGGGAATAGTACAGGACATATGGCACGTGCCAAGTGCAGATGCATGACACAAACCCCAGGATGGGTGTCCCTGCAAAGAGGAACATGTGCCAACCACAACTCCCACAGATGTACCGGCAATAACAACACATGCCAAACACACAGAAACACTACCGCCCAACACACGACTGCAATGGAGGCTGGTCAAACACCAACATGAAGCATGCACAAACAGGGACTTGTGTAATTGTTGCCTTAACACCCCCCCATAGGCCAAAGAAGAATGGAATGGACATATCCATGTAATGTTGTGAAGGATGTGTGGTAGTCCTCGGTATCACAGTGTTAGGGACACAGATACCCTGTCATCAACCGTGACGTATGTACACTGTAGACAGCATACCTGCAAGTAATACAGAGGACACTCACATGCCACAGAAATATACACATGAGAAAGAGGATAGGGGATAGACAAGTGTAAATGGGACAAACTATGAATATAGGTTCATATGTCCGTAGGTACAGGGTAGGCCATCGACCCATGTTCAGCCATAACCCTACACCATAGTTAGGATTACTTTGGCAACCTTCTGTGCTGGAGATAAAATACTTATGATATTGCTGTACCTCTGTCAAGCAGTGATAATGATGTAATCCCCGGCCTATATCTGCAATCCCCCATCCAATGGCCAACATACCCCCGAACAAGGCTAGGAAGGATCTCTGTCTCACATATACTGTGATGTAGATCCACAGCATTGTGAGTGTCCGGGTGACGTATGTGTCACACCAACATATCCCATTAATGACCGTGACAAGGTTCATGTCACCTGCCCTTGTGGTTCTGAGGGATGCAGATACAGTAGGTGAAGCATAGACATGACATATGGGTTGACATGGCCTCGTATGTCAGGCACAGGTCAACACTAAACAACAGGTATGTGACTGAATGGGGCAGGGGTCCTACAAGTGGGGCATCATTACACAAATCCATGTCACCCTGCATCTGTATGACAATTAACCTATGAGTCCTTTCCAGCTGCTGTAGGTGTTGGGTCAGATACCCTCCGAATGGGGCAATGTAGTCAATCATAGGTGTAACACGTAATGGGTACAAGGAGACAATGACCTACCCTGATGTAGATGTGAATCCCTGCACAAACAGATGGGCAATGTACAAGTCCCACTGAACCACGATAGCAACGTGTGTGTTGAACGAATGGTGACCGACAAACTCTGTCCCCTGATCCCTGGTAATCACCCCTGCGCTCAGTGGACAGGCACCGATATGATGGACAGGGGTGACCTAGTACTCCTCTACAGGTATGATGTTGCATTACTTTGCATTTAGCTGTGGGACATGTCCCTGACAGGAGATATGCATATCTGGGAGGCCCCTTTGAAGGATATCTGTGTCAGATGTCCGTCCCACTATGGCACCTGTTTTGCAGTCATCTACAAACAATGTTGCCCATAACACCCCTGTGTGTGCCTGTACTGTGGAAATGTAGATGTATGAGAGGAGTGGACCCAGGGAAGGTCCCCATGGGACACCGCTTGCGACAGGCAGTAGGTCTGACATGCTGCCAGCAACTATGACCGCGTGGGTTGTGTCACATAGCCAGTTTACAACACATCCTGTGATGTACATGTTCACATCCCAGCCAATGGGTTTATCAACGATACCTGAGGGGTAATGTGTTGAAGGCCTTTGCCAGGTCGAGGTAGGCTGTATGGACTGCAAGACCCCCATCAATGGGCTCGGTGACTGTCCCAAAAACGTCAACCATGCTTTAAAGGCATGAACCGCCCCTGAACAAGCCAAACCATGTTGGATGCAAAGTATGCAGGTCCCCTATGCCTTCATTTACGAGCCAGTATGATCCCTCCACATGTCTTTACAGATAGGTCTCCTCATGGTAATGGGACAGTAATAACCAGGGTGAGTGGAGGCATTGGCCCTGTGATGTGGGACTACAGTTGCCGTGCAACACAACCTGGGTATGTTACCTGAGGTGAGGCTACAAAGAAACAGCTGTCCTAACTGTGGGTCTAATTCTC